>NC_041234.1:82906713-82987173 GCF_002837175.3 Physeter macrocephalus | reverse complement strand
TGATGACTAATAAGAACCTGCAGTATAAAAAAACAAACAAACAAAACAACTAATACTAAACTTTCATTGGGTTATTTGTATGGAAATATGTTAATATAAATGTTTCAGACATTACATGAAATTTCTAAAAATCTTATATGTTCTGGTATAATGTTATAAGTCATAATTCTAGTTATTACTTTAAAATGTATATCTCAGAAATCACTAAATTTCCTTGTCAATTGCATTATTATGAACTTTCATCAAATCTTTAACCATGGTCATTTTTAAGTCTTTTGTCATTTACAGACAGTTCTGGGTGTATTCTGATGCCTTTGCAAAAATGTTCCTATAAAAGGGTTTCATCTTCAAGGTATTCATGGAAAAGACTGACAAGTACAGGTTTCTTGTAACTGACTATACTGCTGAACTGAATGAATAAGCATTTTCAGAACTCTAATGGAAAACTGATGAATCCTTACCCAGTCTCCCATCATCCATGAATCCTCCCCTTACTAGCCCACCCTACTGGCACCCAGGCCTCCTGCCTCACTGTGAGCTCAGAGCAATGCATGTCTGTACCATGTCTTGGCTACTTCATCACACGTTGGCATATCAATGGAAGCAACTGGTGAATGAACACATATGGTTTATGACAACTCTGGGTAACCAACTTTTGTTTTTATTTACCTTTGCATTACTACCGTCTCCCATTGATTCTAAAATGCAATGAGTGTGTTTTGTGTTTGGTAATTGCAATCATTGTTGCTTTTGTTGTGGTCATCCATTTACAATGCTTGGTGTCAGTTTATTTATCTCTTGTAAAAATAAAATACAGTGTGTGTGTGTGAAAAAAAGAACTTAAAAAAAAGTTGTGTAAATGATGCTGGCAGGTAGAAAATAATAAAGCTGATATGAACATGCAAAAAAAAGAATATATTATGTAGCCATTTAAAATTATAATTATGAACTGTATAAAACTATATAAAAATGTTTATATTAAGTGATAAACTGTGTACCAAATTAGATCTTTGTTCTAACCATAATTATGCAAAAAAACGTGTATAAATGCATAGAGACAAATAGGAAAAAAATCAACACAATTTTCTAGAAGGTGAAATAATTGCTAATTTATTTCCTCTTATGTATATTATACTTACATATTATATACATATATTATTCTTTGTGCTTCCAAAGGAAATTTTTTTTTTTTTTTTTTTTTTTTTTTTTTTTGCGGTACACGGGCCTCTCACTGTTGTGGCCTCTCCCATTGCAGAGCACAGGCTCCGGACGTGCAGGCTCAGCGGCCATGGCTCATGGGCCCAGCCGCTCCGCGGCATGTGGGATCTTCCCGGACCGGGGCACGAACCCGTATCCCCTGCATCAGCAGGCAGACTCTCAACCACTGCGCCAACAGGGAAGCCCTCAAAGAAATTTTAAAGGAAAAGAAAGAAAAAACATTACATTAAAAAGTAGTAAGTCCAAAAAAAATTCTTTTCAGAAACACATTTTGAATGTGTACTGCTTACCGTTTCATAATATGTTTTTTTTAAAAAAAAACTGATTCTTTCACAGATTGCATGCATGATACTGAGATTATTTGTTTTTTTTGTCTGTATAATTGGTTCTTCCCAATGTAAATTGATTTAACCCTTCACGGGACAATTCTTAAATGGTTTAACTATAGGTCCAGATCAACTAAGTAAAGATATAACCTTATCTTTTAATCATCGAAGAAAAAAAATAGAAGCCCTGATCTAGAAGGTTTTAAACCCTTACCAACTATAGCAGTCTACAAATCTGTGAACAGTTGTGAAAAGTTTCAGGAAAGATAATCTGCTTTCTCCCATTAAGAAAGTTTAACAAAATTAAATATTGATGGTAGGGAAATGGACTTATCTAAAAACTACTGTATGCCTTGACTTGAACTTAATTAGACTGTAAGTGCTTAGACGGCAGCTTCCTATTCTCTAGATATGCTGTATAACCTCTCAGTGCCTTGGTTTCCTCATCTTTTAAGTGGAGATGATGATAGTATCTCGCAGGGTTGTTGTGATAATTAAATTGGATAATGCCATGTAAAGCACTTGGCACAGTGCCTGGCACATGGTAGTAATAAAAAATTCAGCTATTATAATATTTTTTAAATATTTATTTATTTATTTTTGGCCGCACTGGGTCTTCATGGCTGTGCACGGGCTTTCTCTAGTTTTGTTGCAGTGCGCAGTGCAGTTGTGGAGCACCAGCTCTAGGCACGCGGACTTCAGTAGTTGTGGCACATGGGCTCATTAGCTGTGGCTCACGGGCTCAAGAGCGCAGGCTCAGTAGCTGTGGCGCACGGGCCCAGTTGCTCCACGGCATGTGGGATCTTCCTGGACCAGAGATCAAACCCGTGTCCCCTGCACTGGCAGGCGGATTCTTAACCACTGCGCCACCAGGGAAGTCCATCAGCTATTATAATATTAATTATTATACCAGACTTATCAATTTCCTTTCTGGCTCTCCACAGTACAAATAAAAGTCTTTAAATATATTGGTCAGGGCAGAAGACCTGTATAGACATTTTTCCAAAGAGGAAATGGAAATGGCCAACAGGTACATGAAAAGATGTTAAACATCGCTAATCATCAGGGAAATGCAAATCAAAACTATGATGAGAGATCACCTCCCACCTGTCAGAATGGCTATCATCAAAAAGAACACAATAACCAATGTTGACGAGGATGTGGAGAAAAGGAAACCCTTGTACACTGTTTGTGGGAATGTAAATTGGTGCAGTCGCTGTGGAGAACAGTATGGAGGTTTCTCAAAAAACTAAAAATAGATACCATATGATTCAGCAATTTCACTCCTGGGTATACATCTGAAAAAAACAAAAAGATACATGCACCCCAATGTTCATAGCAGCATTATTTACAATTGCCAAGATATGGAAGCAAACTAAATCTCCATCAACAGATGAATGGATAAATAAGATGTGGTATATATACATATATACACACATCGGTATGTGCGTATATATGTGTATACACACACACACAATGGAATACTACTCAGCCATTAAAAAGAATGAAATTTTGCTATTTGCAGCAACATGGTTGGACTTGGAGGGCATTATGCTAAGTGAAATAAGTCAGACAGAGAAAGACAAATACTGTTTCATATCACTTATTTGTGGAATCTAAAAAATACAACAGACTAGTGAATATAACAGAAAAGAAGCAGACTCACAGATATAGAGAACAAACTAGTGGTTACCAGTGAGGGGAAGGGGCAATATAGGGGTGGGGGGTGTGAGGTACAAACTACTAGGTGTAAGATAGGCTCAAGGATGTATTGTACAACACAGGGAATATAGCCAATATTTCATAATAACTGTAAATGGAAAGTAACTTTTTAAATTGTATAAAATTTTTGAAAAATTAAAAAAAGATTGTGGTCATATATATATATATTTGTTAATAAATCATTGATTGCACTTTTTTGCAGTATGCAGTCTTCTTAAAACAGATGTTATACTTTGTAAATGTATAATAAACCATCACTAAAAAGTCACCTAATGGTTAAAGGCATAAGCTTTGAAGTTGGAAAGGGGTAGGTTCAAATTCAAATGCCACTACTTACTACTTATGTGACATGAGAGCTTCTTTAACTTTCCCAAGCCCAGCTCATCACTGGAATCATAGTACCCACTTAATAGGATTGTTGTGGGGATTAAATGAGATGATATATGTAAAGTGCCCAGCACATAGCATGACCTCAATAAGTAATATCTATTCCTTTTCTTAATAATTGCTAAATGTGTGGCAAACGTGAAGCGGGAGGATTTCCTTATGCTTCCCACAAGGTCCCCTGAGACCTGGTCCTGAAATCCCTTTCTAGCCTTGACTCTCATTGTTCCATCTCTCACATCTTACTCTCCAGTAACACCACTTTCTTTGTAATCCACATGCAGCCCCCAACATACACCCTGCTCTCACCTCCAGGCCTCTGTTCTCTCCTCTTTCCATGTAGATTAAACTTCCATCCTTCCAGACCTGACCCCTCCCCACACACACCAGGCCTCCATCGTCACTTCCCATTTGTGCTGTTTTTGTCTGCTTACATATCTGTTTTGCCAACTAGACCATGAGTTCTTTGGGGGCTTGGGCTGTGTCTTATTTACCTCTGAATCCCCACTAACCCCATACTTGGCACAGGGCAAGTGGAGAGTATGTGACTGTTGATGACTCCATCTGAGAAGGAGGTGTCCCTTTTCTCCCCTTTCTACTCCACCCAGAAAGCCACCAGCTCTGTCTGCAAGTGGGGGCCCCTTCTGCTTGCTGGGTTTATGTAAGAACGTTCTGCTACTTGGAGTCTCTCCATCCAACACAATATATGTGAGCAAAGCAAGGCTTCACAGAGAGGAGTCAAGGAGGCCCTGCCCAGTCAGCCTTCCCGGGGAGGTATGCTATATGTCAATACAAGCTGGACTTGTATGCAAACACACAACAGCTTTCTGAACTCTATATCTGAACTATCTAGATTTTCCTCTTTCTAAGTTATATTTGCTCTTGATCAGCCTGGATATAGTATGCAAAGCTGTACTGAATTATTAACAATACTGCTTGCGAGCAAAGACTACAACAAGAGAAATGTCAAGGGGACAAAATCTGGAGTTTAACGGTGCCAAATGCCAAGAAGGAAATACTTCCACCAGGGCCTCATCCCAAGGTTATGCACAAAGATAAGAGGACTCAGGCAAGGGTAGAAGCAAAAGGCCCCAGCAGGTCTCAAAACACAACTTAAATAAACATTTATGGAGCTAATATATTTTGTTATAATGTTTAACATAAAATAATTATAAACAAGAGGGAAAATCATAAACAATGCAATTAAAAAACAATTCAGTAGGCTATAAGTCTACACAATGCATATGAAATTTCATATTCTACTACCTCCTCTGGCTTTTACCCAAGAACATTAAAAAAAAAGACAGCGAAGAGGAAGAAAAGGGGAAATTAACGCATCTAAAGGATTGGGTTTTGAGAGAACAAGCAATCTTCAGTAGTCTGTGAGAACACAGGGAGCATACTCTCAGCTTTGCTGGACTGGTCAGTGACCTCCCAACGCCTCTTTCATGTCTTATCTTGGAATCCTGTCAGGAAGCAGGGGTACAGCTTGATTTTGGTTTTCTGGGCCCTACAGCAGAAGAGAGTACGGCCCTCCTTCCATTTCCGGAAATCGCTGGGCCCCATATAAGACCCAAGAGCCTTGGAAACAGGAGTTTGTTGGCTGCCCTTTGCTCCTAATCATGGGGGTGATCCTCATGGCATACAGAGGGAATGTCAACTCTATGAAAGCCCAATCTACAGGGACTCAGGCAAGTGAAGCGCCACTAGAAAGAGGGTGGCTCTGCCCTGACTGGTGTCAGTCTGGCCATGAAGTCCTCTTAGTGTACAGGAACCGCCTCCTCTTTCCTCCGGCTCTCAGGACCAGTGCAGTGTGAATTCCACTAGCAGGCAAGTGGAATTCCACTAGTGGAATTCAGTGTCTCTGCAAGACCTGACTCAGGCAGGAAATGTTCGAAGTCTTGAACACAAGATGGCAGTATATACTGCTCTATTGCAAGGGCCATGGGCTTGTGAAAGAAGGGGGGTGGGGACTGCTGACTGAAACTGAAATCCATTTGAGTTTTGAGTGAAAACTAAACATCATGAATATTTTACATATTTTTCAGGAACCAATAATTATTGAATCCTATGCATTCAAAGTATTCCAAGTCTCCAAGTTCTGAGACACCCCAGAACCCTACCACTTACCCACCCAGCTCATCCCTACATCTCACAAAGCTGGGGTTTGACCCAGGACATCAGCCTGCCATGCTCCCCACAAATCTGCCCTTTCACCTCAGCTCAGCTCCAGAGGTACCTTCTCCTCAGGGTCAAGAACTGCTCAGGACAAAGTTTCATGTGACGCCCCTCCCCCCCCCCAGTGCCCATGAACATCCAATCACTGCACCTCTTTAAATTTTTTTAGTTATTCAGTTACATTGTTATAATAAAGCTGCAGCAGTTGTTAAAATATTGAGATACATCCATGACCGTTGGTGAATAGCTGCTTCCTGGAGCCACCTACCTCCTCCCCTCCCCCCTCTCCCACCAACCTCTGCAAAGCTCCCAGCTACTGTGGCTTCTACCCCTGCCTTCCACTTTCCCTCTTAAGAGACCTCCTTGCAACTGAAGCATTAATTGACCGTTAGCTGCCACAGGGGCCACCAGGACATTGCTGGAGCATTATGGCCTGTTCTTGTTCTAATTGGTGATATTTTGAAAAGAGGAAGTTCAAGGAAAAACTGCCCATGGTCAGCTAGCCAAAGGTGGAGGTGGGATCTACCCAAGACAGGCTAACCGCTATGCTATTCTTCCTCTACTTTCTAGAATGTTTTGATCTTTTCTCCGTAGTTTTATATAACTTAAATTTAGTAAAAGTACTCTGAGTAACTGAAAAGAAAGTATATTCTGTTATCAAAATTTAGAGTTTGATATAGGGCTATTAGATTGATGTTCTTCAATTACATTATTCAAACATTATTAAAATTAACTTTAAAATGTGTCTATATGAAAATTAAAATTTATATATGTGATTCTCATATTTCTATTGGACACAATTGCCCTATACTCTTTTTTTAAATTTTTTTATACAGCAGGTTCTTATTAGTTATCCATTTTATACATATTAGTGTATATATGTCAATCCCAATCTACCAATTCATCCCTCCCCCACCACCTCCCTGCTACTTTCCCCCCTTGGTATCCATACGTTTGTTCTCTGCATCTGTGTCTCTATTTCGGCCCTGCAAACCGGTTCATCTGTACCATTTCTGTAGGTTCCACATATATGCGTTAATATACGATATTTGCTTTTCTCTCTCTGACTTACTTCACTCTGTATGACAGTCTCTAGATCCATCCACATCTCTACAAATGATGCAATTGTGTTTTTTTATGACTGAGTAATATTCCATTGTATATATGTGCCACATCTTCTTTATCTATTCATCTGTCGATGGACATTTAGGTTGCTTCCATGTCCTGGCTATTGTAAATACAGCTGCAATGAACATTGTGGTACCTGACTCTTTTTGAATTATGGTTTTCTCAGGGCATATGCCCAGTAGTGGGACTGCTGGGTCATATGGTAGTTCTATTTTTAGTTTCTTAAGGAACCTCCATACCATAGTGTTATGTATCAATTTATTGGTATGTGTCAATTTCTCCATAGTGGCTGTATCAATTTACATTCCAACCTTGAAAGGGTAAGGACAGAGATCACCTAAGGTGGCCGGGGGATCGGAAAAGAGAGGGGAGAGGAAGTTTGGAAAAATCGGGGAAACTAAGTGAAGAGGGGAGGATGGGACAAAACTAGGGAGAAAGAGGGGGTGCAGAGGTGAGGGAAGCGAGGGGGAAATTAAATGAGGGAAAGGAAGGGGAAGAAAGAAACCAAGGCGAGAAAAAGAGGAATGGGGGAAGAAAGAGGTAAATGAAATAAAGAAAAGGAATCCAGAAAAGGAATAAAAAAGGGGGCGAGGGCTTCCCTGGTGGCGCGGTGGTTGAGAGTCCGTCTGCATATTGATGGTAGGGAAATGGACTTATCTAAAAACTACTGTATGCCTTGACTTGAACTTAATTAGACTGTAAGTGCTTAGACGGCAGCTTCCTATTCTCTAGATATGCTGTATAACCTCTCAGTGCCTTGGTTTCCTCATCTTTTAAGTGGAGATGATGATAGTATCTCGCAGGGTTGTTGTGATAATTAAATTGGATAATGCCATGTAAAGCACTTGGCACAGTGCCTGGCACATGGTAGTAATAAAAAATTCAGCTATTATAATATTTTTTAAATATTTATTTATTTATTTTTGGCCGCACTGGGTCTTCATGGCTGTGCACGGGCTTTCTCTAGTTTTGTTGCAGTGCGCAGTGCAGTTGTGGAGCACCAGCTCTAGGCACGCGGACTTCAGTAGTTGTGGCACATGGGCTCATTAGCTGTGGCTCACGGGCTCAAGAGCGCAGGCTCAGTAGCTGTGGCGCACGGGCCCAGTTGCTCCACGGCATGTGGGATCTTCCTGGACCAGAGATCAAACCCGTGTCCCCTGCACTGGCAGGCGGATTCTTAACCACTGCGCCACCAGGGAAGTCCATCAGCTATTATAATATTAATTATTATACCAGACTTATCAATTTCCTTTCTGGCTCTCCACAGTACAAATAAAAGTCTTTAAATATATTGGTCAGGGCAGAAGACCTGTATAGACATTTTTCCAAAGAGGAAATGGAAATGGCCAACAGGTACATGAAAAGATGTTAAACATCGCTAATCATCAGGGAAATGCAAATCAAAACTATGATGAGAGATCACCTCCCACCTGTCAGAATGGCTATCATCAAAAAGAACACAATAACCAATGTTGACGAGGATGTGGAGAAAAGGAAACCCTTGTACACTGTTTGTGGGAATGTAAATTGGTGCAGTCGCTGTGGAGAACAGTATGGAGGTTTCTCAAAAAACTAAAAATAGATACCATATGATTCAGCAATTTCACTCCTGGGTATACATCTGAAAAAAACAAAAAGATACATGCACCCCAATGTTCATAGCAGCATTATTTACAATTGCCAAGATATGGAAGCAAACTAAATCTCCATCAACAGATGAATGGATAAATAAGATGTGGTATATATACATATATACACACATCGGTATGTGCGTATATATGTGTATACACACACACACAATGGAATACTACTCAGCCATTAAAAAGAATGAAATTTTGCTATTTGCAGCAACATGGTTGGACTTGGAGGGCATTATGCTAAGTGAAATAAGTCAGACAGAGAAAGACAAATACTGTTTCATATCACTTATTTGTGGAATCTAAAAAATACAACAGACTAGTGAATATAACAGAAAAGAAGCAGACTCACAGATATAGAGAACAAACTAGTGGTTACCAGTGAGGGGAAGGGGCAATATAGGGGTGGGGGGTGTGAGGTACAAACTACTAGGTGTAAGATAGGCTCAAGGATGTATTGTACAACACAGGGAATATAGCCAATATTTCATAATAACTGTAAATGGAAAGTAACTTTTTAAATTGTATAAAATTTTTGAAAAATTAAAAAAAGATTGTGGTCATATATATATATATTTGTTAATAAATCATTGATTGCACTTTTTTGCAGTATGCAGTCTTCTTAAAACAGATGTTATACTTTGTAAATGTATAATAAACCATCACTAAAAAGTCACCTAATGGTTAAAGGCATAAGCTTTGAAGTTGGAAAGGGGTAGGTTCAAATTCAAATGCCACTACTTACTACTTATGTGACATGAGAGCTTCTTTAACTTTCCCAAGCCCAGCTCATCACTGGAATCATAGTACCCACTTAATAGGATTGTTGTGGGGATTAAATGAGATGATATATGTAAAGTGCCCAGCACATAGCATGACCTCAATAAGTAATATCTATTCCTTTTCTTAATAATTGCTAAATGTGTGGCAAACGTGAAGCGGGAGGATTTCCTTATGCTTCCCACAAGGTCCCCTGAGACCTGGTCCTGAAATCCCTTTCTAGCCTTGACTCTCATTGTTCCATCTCTCACATCTTACTCTCCAGTAACACCACTTTCTTTGTAATCCACATGCAGCCCCCAACATACACCCTGCTCTCACCTCCAGGCCTCTGTTCTCTCCTCTTTCCATGTAGATTAAACTTCCATCCTTCCAGACCTGACCCCTCCCCACACACACCAGGCCTCCATCGTCACTTCCCATTTGTGCTGTTTTTGTCTGCTTACATATCTGTTTTGCCAACTAGACCATGAGTTCTTTGGGGGCTTGGGCTGTGTCTTATTTACCTCTGAATCCCCACTAACCCCATACTTGGCACAGGGCAAGTGGAGAGTATGTGACTGTTGATGACTCCATCTGAGAAGGAGGTGTCCCTTTTCTCCCCTTTCTACTCCACCCAGAAAGCCACCAGCTCTGTCTGCAAGTGGGGGCCCCTTCTGCTTGCTGGGTTTATGTAAGAACGTTCTGCTACTTGGAGTCTCTCCATCCAACACAATATATGTGAGCAAAGCAAGGCTTCACAGAGAGGAGTCAAGGAGGCCCTGCCCAGTCAGCCTTCCCGGGGAGGTATGCTATATGTCAATACAAGCTGGACTTGTATGCAAACACACAACAGCTTTCTGAACTCTATATCTGAACTATCTAGATTTTCCTCTTTCTAAGTTATATTTGCTCTTGATCAGCCTGGATATAGTATGCAAAGCTGTACTGAATTATTAACAATACTGCTTGCGAGCAAAGACTACAACAAGAGAAATGTCAAGGGGACAAAATCTGGAGTTTAACGGTGCCAAATGCCAAGAAGGAAATACTTCCACCAGGGCCTCATCCCAAGGTTATGCACAAAGATAAGAGGACTCAGGCAAGGGTAGAAGCAAAAGGCCCCAGCAGGTCTCAAAACACAACTTAAATAAACATTTATGGAGCTAATATATTTTGTTATAATGTTTAACATAAAATAATTATAAACAAGAGGGAAAATCATAAACAATGCAATTAAAAAACAATTCAGTAGGCTATAAGTCTACACAATGCATATGAAATTTCATATTCTACTACCTCCTCTGGCTTTTACCCAAGAACATTAAAAAAAAAGACAGCGAAGAGGAAGAAAAGGGGAAATTAACGCATCTAAAGGATTGGGTTTTGAGAGAACAAGCAATCTTCAGTAGTCTGTGAGAACACAGGGAGCATACTCTCAGCTTTGCTGGACTGGTCAGTGACCTCCCAACGCCTCTTTCATGTCTTATCTTGGAATCCTGTCAGGAAGCAGGGGTACAGCTTGATTTTGGTTTTCTGGGCCCTACAGCAGAAGAGAGTACGGCCCTCCTTCCATTTCCGGAAATCGCTGGGCCCCATATAAGACCCAAGAGCCTTGGAAACAGGAGTTTGTTGGCTGCCCTTTGCTCCTAATCATGGGGGTGATCCTCATGGCATACAGAGGGAATGTCAACTCTATGAAAGCCCAATCTACAGGGACTCAGGCAAGTGAAGCGCCACTAGAAAGAGGGTGGCTCTGCCCTGACTGGTGTCAGTCTGGCCATGAAGTCCTCTTAGTGTACAGGAACCGCCTCCTCTTTCCTCCGGCTCTCAGGACCAGTGCAGTGTGAATTCCACTAGCAGGCAAGTGGAATTCCACTAGTGGAATTCAGTGTCTCTGCAAGACCTGACTCAGGCAGGAAATGTTCGAAGTCTTGAACACAAGATGGCAGTATATACTGCTCTATTGCAAGGGCCATGGGCTTGTGAAAGAAGGGGGGTGGGGACTGCTGACTGAAACTGAAATCCATTTGAGTTTTGAGTGAAAACTAAACATCATGAATATTTTACATATTTTTCAGGAACCAATAATTATTGAATCCTATGCATTCAAAGTATTCCAAGTCTCCAAGTTCTGAGACACCCCAGAACCCTACCACTTACCCACCCAGCTCATCCCTACATCTCACAAAGCTGGGGTTTGACCCAGGACATCAGCCTGCCATGCTCCCCACAAATCTGCCCTTTCACCTCAGCTCAGCTCCAGAGGTACCTTCTCCTCAGGGTCAAGAACTGCTCAGGACAAAGTTTCATGTGACGCCCCTCCCCCCCCCCAGTGCCCATGAACATCCAATCACTGCACCTCTTTAAATTTTTTTAGTTATTCAGTTACATTGTTATAATAAAGCTGCAGCAGTTGTTAAAATATTGAGATACATCCATGACCGTTGGTGAATAGCTGCTTCCTGGAGCCACCTACCTCCTCCCCTCCCCCCTCTCCCACCAACCTCTGCAAAGCTCCCAGCTACTGTGGCTTCTACCCCTGCCTTCCACTTTCCCTCTTAAGAGACCTCCTTGCAACTGAAGCATTAATTGACCGTTAGCTGCCACAGGGGCCACCAGGACATTGCTGGAGCATTATGGCCTGTTCTTGTTCTAATTGGTGATATTTTGAAAAGAGGAAGTTCAAGGAAAAACTGCCCATGGTCAGCTAGCCAAAGGTGGAGGTGGGATCTACCCAAGACAGGCTAACCGCTATGCTATTCTTCCTCTACTTTCTAGAATGTTTTGATCTTTTCTCCGTAGTTTTATATAACTTAAATTTAGTAAAAGTACTCTGAGTAACTGAAAAGAAAGTATATTCTGTTATCAAAATTTAGAGTTTGATATAGGGCTATTAGATTGATGTTCTTCAATTACATTATTCAAACATTATTAAAATTAACTTTAAAATGTGTCTATATGAAAATTAAAATTTATATATGTGATTCTCATATTTCTATTGGACACAATTGCCCTATACTCTTTTTTTAAATTTTTTTATACAGCAGGTTCTTATTAGTTATCCATTTTATACATATTAGTGTATATATGTCAATCCCAATCTACCAATTCATCCCTCCCCCACCACCTCCCTGCTACTTTCCCCCCTTGGTATCCATACGTTTGTTCTCTGCATCTGTGTCTCTATTTCGGCCCTGCAAACCGGTTCATCTGTACCATTTCTGTAGGTTCCACATATATGCGTTAATATACGATATTTGCTTTTCTCTCTCTGACTTACTTCACTCTGTATGACAGTCTCTAGATCCATCCACATCTCTACAAATGATGCAATTGTGTTTTTTTATGACTGAGTAATATTCCATTGTATATATGTGCCACATCTTCTTTATCTATTCATCTGTCGATGGACATTTAGGTTGCTTCCATGTCCTGGCTATTGTAAATACAGCTGCAATGAACATTGTGGTACCTGACTCTTTTTGAATTATGGTTTTCTCAGGGCATATGCCCAGTAGTGGGACTGCTGGGTCATATGGTAGTTCTATTTTTAGTTTCTTAAGGAACCTCCATACCATAGTGTTATGTATCAATTTATTGGTATGTGTCAATTTCTCCATAGTGGCTGTATCAATTTACATTCCAACCTTGAAAGGGTAAGGACAGAGATCACCTAAGGTGGCCGGGGGATCGGAAAAGAGAGGGGAGAGGAAGTTTGGAAAAATCGGGGAAACTAAGTGAAGAGGGGAGGATGGGACAAAACTAGGGAGAAAGAGGGGGTGCAGAGGTGAGGGAAGCGAGGGGGAAATTAAATGAGGGAAAGGAAGGGGAAGAAAGAAACCAAGGCGAGAAAAAGAGGAATGGGGGAAGAAAGAGGTAAATGAAATAAAGAAAAGGAATCCAGAAAAGGAATAAAAAAGGGGACGAGGGCTTCCCTGGTGGCGCGGTGGTTGAGAGTCCGTCTGCCGATGCAGGGGACACGGGTTCGTGCCCCGGTCCGGGAAGATCCCACGTGCCGCGGAGCGGCTGGGCCCGTGAGCCATGGCCGCTGAGCCTGCGCGTCCGGAGCCTGTGCTCCGCAACGGGAGAGGCCACAGCAGTGAGAGGCCTGCGTACCGCAAAAAAAGAAAAAGAAAAAGAAAAGAAAAGGGGGCGAGAAAGAAAGGAAAGAGCAGAAAGGAGTAAATAAAGAAAAAAGGAAAAGAAAACTGAGAGAAAGAATGGGAGAAGAAGGGCCAAGAGAAGGCAGGCTGGGGGGTGGGGGGATTGAGACAGCGAGGGAACAGGGGCGGCAGGAAGCCCGCTGAGGGGCCGGCACTCCCCGAAGCGAGCTCAGAGACCGCTTCCGCTGGGGCTCAGGGGAGACAGGAGAGAGCAAGTGGGGGAAAAGGGGAAGATGAGTGAAGGGAGAAGAAAGGGACAGAAACCAAGGAGCAGTTGAGCGTGCTTCTGTGACTTTTGTTCCAGGCCCGTCTTGGGTCCTCCCGAGGCGTGCCCTGAGCCCTCAGACTCTCCTCAGGGGCCACCGCTCTCTCTGCACCCCCCCCCACCGCCACCCCGCTTCTCGAAGGCAGCGTCTCTCCTGTAGGGGCACCCGTCCGCGGTGGGACCAGGCACGTTGGCCCGCCCGCCGAGCTCGAGACCGGGGTGGCGCGGCTGCCCCGAGCGGCGGCTCTCGGGGATTTCTGGCCGAAGATGCGCCAGAAGCGGCGAGGGAGCCCGAGCTTAGGCGCCGCGGAGCACGCGGAGGGAGGGGGAGCTGGGCCGGGCTCCCGGCCGCTCGGGCGAGGGTGCGGGCAGCCGTGCGGGTGCGGGGTGCGGGGCGGGGCTGGGGGCGGGGGCAGGACCGCGCCAGCTCCGGGGAGCACGAGGGGGGAAGCAGCGGCCCCTCACGGGCAGCCGGCCCCCCGGGGGTCATTTGCATGCTGTCACGGCCCCTCGCCAGCTCCGGGCGCGCGGCTCGCTCGCTCGCTCGCTCACTCGCGCTCGGCTCCTGCTACCGCTCCGCCGACGCAGCCCCGGTGAGCCCGAGATCTGGCGAGTCCACGAGCCGGGGAGGGAGGGAGGGAGCCCGAGAGGGAGGGAGCGAGGGCGCGCCCCGGCTCTCCCTCTGCCCCGCCGCCCGCCCTTCCTGCTACCACAGGTCCGCCCCGGGCCCCCGCTTACACTTGGGAAACTTGGGACGGCTCTGGGGCCGCGTGTGGCACCTCAGGGGGGCGGCCCCGGCCCGGAGAGGAGGGGGGCGAGAGGAGGAGGAAGAGGAGGAAGTGAGCCCGAAGGATCCGCTCAGAGCTGTTTGTCCAGCTGTTTCTATTCGCACCCCGAGCGGCGCAGCCAGAAGGGGGCCGAGTCGAGGGTGGCCGGCTCTCGGCGCTCATTTCCAACTCTTCTCCTCGCAGCTTGTTTTTCCCAGACACCCTGGAGTCTCCTCAGGCCGGCCCGGCGGGCGCGCACCTGCCGGCCGCCCCTGACCTCGCGGGCCAGGCGTCCCCCGAGGCGGAGAATATGGCCCAGCCCACGCCCAACTGCCGCTCACCTGTCGGCCTCGACTGCTGCAACTGCTGCCTGGACCTGGCCCACCGGAGCGGGCTCCAGCGCGACAGCAGCGGGGACAACAAGCCGGGCAGCCCCACCGTGAGCAACTTTCGGCAGCTGCAGGAGAAGCTGATTTTCGAGAACCTCAACACCGACAAGCTCAACAGCATAATGCGGCAGGATTCGCTAGAGCCCGTGCTGCGGGACCCCTGCTACCTGATCAACGAGGGCATCTGCAACCGCAACATCGACCAGACCATGCTCTCCATCCTGCTCTTCTTCCACAGGTGGGTGACAGGGCACGCGGCTGGGCACACGGGCCCAGCTCGCAGCCGCCTCGGCTGGACCCGCCCCTCTGACAGAAAGGGGCAACTGGAAAGGCCAAGAGGGACACTGGGCGGGGGGGGGGGGGGGAATCGGGCTCCCGGGTGCCACGACCGGACCCTGAGGCTACCTGGATTCCTGTACAGCTGAGGGGAAGCCTGGCAGGTGGGAGCCCTGTTTTGAAAGGTGCCTGCAGAGTCTTTCCTAGGGAGATGCTGGAGCCCAGAAGGCGGACAGGGTCCTAGATGGTTCGGGTGTAGCTGGAGGCACTTTCTCCCCAAATGCCCACCTTTCCACAGCCACTTTGGAGAATCTGCCATGGGATGCTCTTGGGATCTGAATCGCACCCTTATCAAAAAGCCCATTTCCAAATATGCAAACTCAGATGGAAACTGCAAGGGCTTTTAAATTACTGAGTGGCCCTGACTGAGGATGAGGGCAATCAAAATGTCTAGACAAATTAAGCTGCTGCTGGTGTGGGGGAGGGGGGGATAGGCAAAATTAGAGACCTGTGAGAATTTCTTGAAACTCCGAATGGGGCAGGACCCCGCACCTCTTCCATGGATCACAGCTTTCAATTTCCAATGACGGCTAAAAGCAGCCCCAAAGAGCATCCTAAGGACAGGAGGGCGGATGATCCATGTCATAGCAGGCGTGTGTTGGAGTGTGGGTCAGGCTTTCTAGAAATCTTGCTGAAGGGCAAGGAAGAGAGAGGGAAGGAGAGAAACACAATGGGAAGACCAAAGGTGGCTGCAGTCCTCCAGTCTGAGACACTCTGGTAAGAGCCAGTCTTGGGGGGACAACTGAGGCAATTTTGAGGCAGGGAAGGCAACTTCAGGAAACCCAGTGGTGGGTTTGGTGTTCTTAGAGCCATAGGAACAGGGCACTGGTGTGTGGTGTGTGTGTGTGTGTGTGTGTGTGTGTGTGCACACGCGTGCGTGCGCGTCCGTGCGTGTGAGCGGGCGGATTTTCTTCTTTCTCAACATCACAGGTTATGTAAGAGAAAGAGAAACCCCGCTGTGGGAGACCTGGGTTGTAGTACAAGTTATGGCTCTACTTCCCTGTGTGAACCTGAGCAAGTCGCCTGACCTCTCTGGCCTCTTAAGGTTCCTTCTAGTTCTGAGATGCCAGGTTGTGGGCAGGTAATGTGCTCAGACAAGGTAATAAGAAATTTTGAGCTCCCACAGAATACTTGAATAATTGAATGGCTTTTCAGTGAGGCACAAATAAAGTTTAAAAGCCATTGAGCTAGGCAAGAACTACCCTCACTTAGTGCTCAGCCCAGGTTTGCGTCCTCAGCCCAGGTTTGCGTCCTCAGCCCCAGAAGTTCCAGGAGGGGACTAGCGACTTAATTAGTATTATTGTAACAAGTTGTATTTTCAGGCATTTTTCCACACCCTCGAAGCCCTTTTTCATCGATTATTTTACTTTACACATCAATTTATCTCATTGTCTCCAAGAAACCACGCCGTGTATGGAAAAGGTTTCGAGGGAATCTTCATTTCTGGTGAAAGATTACTACGTATTCTGAATACTAGTGTATTCAGACCACAGCAGCTGCAACCCTGCCAAGCGAAAGCCCTAACAGGCTCCTAACAATCTGCTGGGATCTGGGCTGTAGGCAGCCGGGGAGGGGTGGCAAGACACCTGGAAAGCGCACCTGTAGCACTTGCACTCTTTCAGCTGGGAGAGAAACGGCTCCGAAGTGGCTTGATGACACATAAGAGGGGACGCTTCCTCGGCTCTGGTTCCTAGGTTGGAGGCCTGGGAGGGTCAGACCTAAGTGAGTGAGGGGTGAGACTGAAAGCCTGAAATCAAAGTGTTCGCTTGTGCCACACCTTGGGAGGCTTTCTGGTGGTCTGGGTTTCTTGAGTGGCAAGACCTCCTTGTCACCTACTCCACTGACGCTTGTTGACGTTTGGTTCTTGGCAAAGCCTGGAAATGCTACCAGGTTGGGTGGGGGACTGAGAGCATTGGTAGAGGGAAGCATCTCAAGCCCTCAGGCTTCCACGAGGCTGGGGAGTGACAGGGTCCTGAGGTAACGGCCTTAACGGTTCTAGCAGGACAATAGCAGGACAAAGCATTCTCTCATTTGCCGTGACAACTGGGACCTTAGAGATTGGAGATTCTCAGTTTGGTTGCAGTTTTGCCTAGAATGACATGCTCATTAGCAAAGTAGGAGACCATTATTACAGTTCACAGGGTTTCTCCAAAATCTGAGCTGGACAGTCTTCTCCCGACTGAAAATTTCCTCTTCTTACTTCATTTATTCCCTGGTTTTCTATCTTCATACCACAGCCATCATTCTTCCTTCTGTTCCATTTAATGATTTGATATTTCAGATTCCTGCCTGGGTGTCTTTTTCTTCTAATTTGTCTACCTTCAAGGCTGTCTTTTCTGGAGAAGCAAGTCACCCTGCCCCTCCTCCTACAGCCCACTCCCCTGCTGCAAGGGCTCCTATATTCTTGGGAGAAAGGGTGGGGCACGTTCTTGATTTCTATCTGGTTTGTCTGCTTTGACCTGTCCCTGGCTCCCAGCTTAGCTCTTGGTTTCCTTGGAACACAAGAGTGTAAGCAATTTGAGGGTAGGGCATGTTTTCCACTTACTTGGCTTTCCCTTGGCTTCTAGTTATACACCCAGTACTCAATAAAGGTTTTTTTTGGCTAGGTGACTGCTTAATAGTTGGTGTGGTCCTCTGTAAAGATTTTACAACTTTAGTCTTGGAAAATTCATATTAAGGTTTAAATGTGATTTTTTTTTTTTCGGTAGGAACCACATGCAGTAATTCTAATAGCCTGGTAGAAGTCCTGATGAACAGTGCTGTGTATATACATGTGAATCAGTGGTAATGGGCATGTAGCTCGTTGGTATGTAAATGGTGCCTCTAAACTACTGGGGTGGGGGGGAGATGATGTGTTTTACACACCATCCCTTCAATCTTGTGTTAGGTAACTTATAACTATAATAGATTAATAGCTAACATCTATTGAGTGTTTACAGCATGTACTAAGCACTATAGCTGCATAACGTCATTTAATATTTACACCAACCCAATGAAATGGGTACTGTTATCACCATTCTTCATTTTTTAACGAAGAAAACTGAGGCTCGAGAAAATTAAATAACTTGCCGATGCCTTACAATGAAGAGCCGAGCCAAGACTCCACCTAAGGTCAGTAAGACACTAAAGAATCGTCTATGAAGAAAGAATTGTTAAGCAGAGGTAAATATTAGCCCAGAAACTAACCAAATGGTTAAAATGTCCTTATTAGGTCGGGTGACCAACCAACCCAGGACTTTCAACCAACACAGGAGTTTCAATGGTCAAACTGGGACAGTCCCAGGGAAACTGGGATGGTTGGTCACCCTATTATTAGGGGACTATACCATATCATTTGAAAATGCTTCTAAAACTGGAAAACTTAAGAGGCAGATGTAATATGCTGGGCAAAGAGCTAAAATCTCCAATTGAAATACAGCCTATTTAAAAACTTGCAAAGTTGAAATTTGAGGGGCCTTAATTCTCCGATCAGTAAGGTGTAGCAAACTGGAATGGGAGCTTTTGCCATACTCTGTTGTTGTCATTGTTGTTGTAACCTCAAATTTATTTCTGAGATTTTATCCAAAACTACTTCATCAGCTCTATTCTGCCTTCAGCCCCCAAGCACATCAGCCAATGTGATCTGAGCTGCTCTGAATCTGAGTTCCCTTCCAGCTCGGAGAGCCCCAGGAGTCTACCTTTAAGCTTCTGAGCTGGCAACAACTGGTCCCCACACTTAGATGCTCAGAAGATAATAATAGCAAAGATTTCTAATTGTTTTATGTGTGCTAATTCATTTAACCTTCCCTATTGATGTAATATATAACAGTGAAGGGAAAGATGTAGATTCAGAGATCAGGCTTCTGACAAAAAATTGCATAAAAATTATGTGTGCTTCTCTGAATCTTCAAACTAATGATTTCATAAATGTATATTCCTGGACCTGATTTCTGAGGATGTAGCCACTTACATGATGTGATTTGAGGGACAAAACTCTGCTGCCTGCCTGCTGTAGTGCCTAAATTCATAGTCTAAGATCAGTTTTCGGTCCTTGTACCATCTAAAACTCCTATCCCAAAGCGCAGTGGTATTTGGACCACACCATAAGAAATCCTGAATTAGAGATTGCAACCCTTTGTCAACTAATTTGCCATTTGATTTTGAGGATGGCGTACTTTGCTGTAGAGAGGTTTTGGGTTTCCGTGTGGTTAAGTCTGTCATTCTTTGCCTTCGTGATTTTTGCTTTTGGTATCAAGCTTTGAAAGTCCTTCCCTAGCCCGAGTTAATTTAAAATAACTATTTCCTGAGTGCCTAGTGGTCTGACAAAGAATAGGCACTCTTGGATTAAGGCACATTCTCTGTTAAAAACACAAATGCATTTGCAAACTTCACATTCATGCTTTGTATACCTCATGAGAGCCTCAATATGTAAGAAATCGCCTTTTTGCTGAGGCACAGATGTGAATTCCATGTTCTAAGAGGCTTTGGGTAGTGACCGACCCTACTGCTCTACCAGCAGCTACTATATATATTACATATGTGTGTGTTTTATATATATGTATAAAGTATATATATATATATATTGGTATGTACATATATACCAGTAAAATATATATAACATAAAATTTGTTATTTTAACCATTTTTAAGTGTACAATTCAGTAGCATTAGGTATATTCACAGTGGTGCAGTCATCACCATTATCCATTTCCAGGACTTTGTCATCATCCCAAACAGAAACTCTGTACCTGTTAAATAACTCCCTATTCTCCCCTCCCCCACAGTCCCTGGTAACCTCTATTCTACTTTCTGTCTCTATGAATTTGCCTATTCTAGATATTTCGTATAAGTGGAATCATACAATATGTGGCCTTTTGTGTCTGGCTTCATTCACTTAGTGTAATGTTTTCAAGGTCCATCCATGTATCAGTACTTCATTGCTTTTTATGACTGAATCATATTCCATTGTATGGATACACCACATTTTGTTTAATCCATTCATCTGTCCGCAGACACTTGGGTTCTTTCCACCTGTTGGTTCTGGTGAAGAACGCTGCTTTGGACATTGGTATACACGTATCTTTTTGAGTCCCTTCTTTCAGTTCTTTTGGGTCTCTACCTAGGAGTGGAGTTGCCCAGCACCTACTTTTCAACTCAGTGTTTTGGTCCTCTACTCTTAGTCAATCCATTCAAGTGTAGCAATGCCCATGAAATGAGTGAATGTCTACTTCTTTGGGGAGAACACCCCCTCCCTGAGGCAACCGCTAGTGCTAGCGATCACAATGAAAAGAAAGCTAAGAAGTTTAACAAAACAACAGAAATAGTAGAAGTCACATGAGGGAGATGATGTGATTTCAGGATGCTCATGAATTAGGAACTGGCAAAAGTTTTGAGCGTGTCTCTCTAATGAATGGCCAGGGTCTATGGGGGTTTACTACACGAGGGTTTCCTTTTTAAAAGAGTAACGTGTAACAGCTTTGCTTGTCATTAACTACTATGTGTGGATTTGTTTATCAGAATCTTCCCTGGTGCGACAGCTCACTGGGAGTAGGGTTCTATGGGAATGGAACATGGGAAAGCCAAGTTTGGAGAAGAGAAGCAGAGAGACGGGGCCGGGGTCCTTGCAAGGCCTGCTGCAGTGTGGGGCTCTGGGAAGCACGGAGCTCGGGAGGTCTGGATGGAATGCTCGCGCTCGTCAAGAAAGGTGGCAAGGGCTTCCCTGGTGGCGCAGTGGTTGAGAATCTGCCTGCTAATGCAGGGGACACGGGTTCGAGCCCTGGTCCGGGAAGATCCCACATGCCGCGGAGCAACTAGGCCTGTGAGCCACAACTACTGAGCCTGTGCGTCTGGAGCCTGTGCTCCGCAACAAGAGAGGCCGCGATAGTGAGAGGCCCGCGCGCCGCGGTGAAGAGTGGTCCCCACTTGCCACAACTAGAGAAAGCCCTCGCACAGAAACGAAGACCCAACACAGCAAAAATAAATAAATTAATTAATAAACTCCTACCCCCAACATCTAAAAAAAAGAAAGGTGGCAAGAACAGAACACAGATTTCACCTCCTCCGCCTCTGGTTTGTCAGGAATGGACCCATGTGAGCCCACACCTCAGAAAACAACTCTTTCCAGGGTGACCTTATTTTCCCTCCTAGCCTGAAGAGAAGGTTAACAATCCTGCTGATATTTGCACTTCCAGATAAACTAACAAGCTTTCAATTCCAGGTAGAGCTTTGGCTCCTTTCCATAACAGGTCCTGAAGGCCAGGAAGTCTGGGAAAACGGAGATGGATGTGTCTGGCCACGGCTGCAGGGTCTCCAGGTCCCCTGAGTGATGGAGCCCGGCAGAGCATTGCCCACACCTTGTGGGCTGGTTGAGAGGAATAAGGTCGGCCATATCTGCACCTGGTGGTGGCCATTGCATGGTGTTTGCTCATCACGATTCTGCTCCTGCCTGAACTTTCTCCTCTTATGTAAGGCATCCCTCAAGATAACTACGAAGCCATAATCTGCCATGGCTGGCTGCGTTTACATAACAAATTGGTTGGTGTCATGCAATAGTCTCTCTACCCCTGGAGAAGCCAACGTGCTGCGTGGGCCCAAAGCTTCGACCCATTTGGTGGGGCACCTGTGTGCTCAGTGCACTCAAGGGAGAGCATTCCTTGACCACAGGGGTCAAAAAAGATGAAATTTCCCTTTTAGATGAAGAAGGCAATAATGGCCCAGGACATGTGCTGTCCCAATGCTTGCAGTAATGGGACAAGGGTTAGGGCTTCGCTGTGGGGCTGCAGCTTTGGCAGAGCAGGACCCTGTGGGCTAATGGGATCTCTGTGAAGGCCTGAAGGATAGATCCCAGTCTCAAAGCAGGTTTGATGAGGAGTCAGGGCAGGGAAATGGCTTATGAAGCTACCATGTACCATATGGAAATCCAGCTTAGCGAAGGAGTCAGAGCGGTGATAAGACAGGGTCTTGGAGAATAGAAAACAAGCTTTTTCAAATGCTAACCCAGGCAGGAGGGAATCTCCTCTATAGGCAAGTCTAATTCACTTGTACCTTCTAGCTGGAAATCCCTACCCCAAAGTAGCTACTGCTCTTTTGGAAATAGTTTAAGAGGTGTGAGATCCCAGCCAGCATGGAGACTGACTGGGAAGCTTCCCAATGTGCAGACACTAGCCCAGGGGGAAACAAGAGCTAGAAGCATACTTGGTCAGTGATGCCCCAGGCACGCTATCAGCCTTCCTCCCCTGGGAGCCACTTTCCTCAAATAGACCCAGCCTGAAATCAGGCCCGTGCCTGTGGACAAAGCCCCACAGGGACCTTCCCCATCCTTCCTCGAAGGAAGAATTTACTCACGAAACAGCCTTGGGTATTCAACCTACTTCCTCTTGTCTTCTCTTCAGGGGAGATGGAGAGCAGCTGCTCGCAGCTTAGGGTCTGGCCAGGATTCCCGCTCCGAGCTTTCTAGGCCAGTGATTGGCTACAGCTATCCCTGAGGAAGAAGGGGGTGAGAAGTGAGAGGAAGGGAAGTGGTTCCAGCGGCTCCTTCCTGGCTTACACCACACACACACACACACACACACACACACACACACACACACCCCCACACACCCCTCCCTTTTAGCCTCACTCCCAGACTAGGCTGGGCCTGGGCCAGCCTGAGGTCCCTGACTCATATCTCGCGTAGTGCCTTATGTAACAGAGCCAGGTTACTGAGGCATCAAGCTTCTGCTTGCTCAGTGGCAGGCTTCCCTGGGGCCAGGCATTCAGAAGCCTGATGGGGGTCTAAGTAGAGCTCACTACACTTCCAAAGGAACAGCCTGCTGTCCCTAGTGTCAGGCCAGCATCTGCTCAGAGCCAAGTGCCAGGCTGTGAAGGTGATTCCCTCTTGAGCCCCCATACTCAGCAGCAAATGTAACCAGGCAGGCGAGCTGCTGTGGGCTTAGTGTGGTTTAGGGTGTTTTTTGGGGGGCGGGTGGCATCTCCTTCTATCACCTGATGGTACGGTGCTAAAGAGTCAGCGTGGTGCATCTGGAGGGGCCCCAAAACAGGGGTCAGAAGTTCTTCTTCCTTTTGTATCCGCTTGTTGGTTCAGGTACTGTTCTGGAGACTTTGGGGAGAAGGGTTTAGTGGAAGCTGGAGGAACTTTTTAAAGGAAGGCCTAAGCCAATTCCCAATCCATTCTCCACAAAGTCTAAAAGTCCCCAGGCTGGCCTGAATTCACAGTGATACTTAGCTCTCTTCCTAGCCTGTTCAGAAAATTGCATTACTGGTTTGGTGCAACTGAGACCCCAGTGAACTGGGGCTTGCTGAATTCTATGGCGTATTTCCCTAATAAGCTTACTCGAATATCTACATTACAGAGTAGCCCTATCAATCTAATAGTGCATTGGCTCAAAGTTTGTGACTAAACCAATAAGTCCTCTCCTTCTCTTTCCTTGTCTTTGCCCAGCCCGTCACACTGTGTTGCCAGGGGGTAAATGGCTCACAGGTTGAGGGTAGCTGGGGACACTGCTGTCCTGTCTGAGAAAAAGAGGAAGAAACAGGGAGATAAAGTCAAAAAGGTGGCATTGGGAATTGCCAGCATGTATGATTTGTATCCAAATCTCAGACTCATGAATCCTCAGACAAGCTGAAGACCACCATCTCAGGGCTCAGGAGAGCTGGGGACCCCAGGTTCCCTGAATCCAGTGAAAATTGGGGGCAGGGGCTGAGGTGGAGGTGCAGAATTTCCCTTCCTTGAGGCCCCTCCCAGGCCTCCAGCCCTTCACTTCTCCCTGTCTCCTCACCCTTTCAGTTCATAGTCAGTTGCAGTAAAATAAAGAAACAAAGAAAAAAGAATAAGAAAATCCCTGCCCAGTTTTAAGGCAATATACTCTGCCTTCCCCAGGTGCACAGGGAAATGAACGAACTCAGGCCCTGCACTGAGTGACCAAGCACTTCAGTTAATCAATCCATCATTTATCGACCAGGGGACTGCTATTTATCTAGCGCCTACTGCGGATTTATTGAATGTCTACCCCGCTAAGCACTGTAGAGGACACAGAAGGGAGGCAGCAGAGGCACGGGCTGGGCTGCGGGGAGCTGAGAGTGATAGAGCTGCATCCCAAGGCCGGCGGGGAACAAAGCAGTTCCACCGGAGCCAACGCAGGCCACACTGGGGCTTCTGCTCCTTGAGGGAAAGGCCTCGAGCTTGCTGTTCCCTGGATCCGCACGTCCGGAGCTTAGGCGATGCCAAAGCAGACTAGGAAAGGAGAGTCTCTTTCTGGCTGTGGCTTCCAGCAGGGCCTTAAAGAATGGATTGGTTCTGGCCCAGTGGGAAGAGCTGTAGGGCTCCCTAGCTGGGAGCAGGGAGGGGAACCTTGCCAGTCCAGCGGGGCTCATGGGTCAGAACGAGCTGGCTGCAGTGGGGACAGCGAGGAACACTTTCCATTCTTCCTGGGCTGAAACCCAAGAGTCACCCAGCTTCAGGAAGGAGAGGCCTACTCTGGCCCTCCTCTCATGACCCCTCTCTGACTCGGGGCAAGCTGGCCCCTGGTAGCCTCCCCTCAGAGACCTAGCTAGGGCTTGGATAGGTGGAGACCTTCAGGGCCCGGGAGCAGGAAGGCACCTCTCGTGGATGCTTGTGGAAAGCTCATCAGAACCAGGAGCGTTGAGCTTGGGAGTGCAGTTGAGGGTGGGCACCAGAGGAGCCTGGGGGTATGGCTTCACATCTGTGCACCTCTGGCCTCAGTCTCCACCAGGCCCCTTCTAAGGGGGGTGACAGAACCAGGGGCGTGCCAAGGTGCTGCCCTGATAATATATATACCTTTTGCCCAAATCTCTCTGGAAAAACGTCGCTGGAGGCCCCACAGGGTGTCATTTTGGCCTCGCTTATACTTTGGTCAAACGCTTCTTTCCCAGGTGCCCTATAAATGAAGGTCCTGGGGTTGGGCTGAGGAAGGGGGGACGCCTCAAGCGGACGGGAAAGGAGAGGGAGCTGGAGTAGCAAAAAGGAACCGGCCTCAGATCATCCGGGGAAGGAGGATGCTGCTTATGGTCAGCACCTTACTTTCTGGGGCCCTCTCCCCGAGCTAGTGTCCTGGGCATCCACGCCCACACCCTTTCCCATCAGTGCTCTGGAGAATTCACATTTACGTTCATGAACAGATTCAGTCAACAACAAATATTGCAACAACAAATTCTTGCATGCCTTCCATGTAACAGGCTCACCGTTAGGCACTGGGAATAGAGTGGGAAACTCACAAAAGGCATGGTCACAGCCATCATGGGATAGTCAGTAGAGTGGGGGAGATGAAGATTAACCCGAATAGCCACGCTAATGAAAGTATAATTACAAATTTGTGCCAAGGGGGAAAAGGAATAAGCTTCTCTCAGAGAGTATAACAAAGGATCAGACAAGGCTTCCTGAGGAGGTGATATTGAGCTAAAGAAATGAATCTCTATTGCTGAAATTCTAATCATCAGACCCAAGTCAAAGGAGATATGTTTAGACAGAGGCTTTCTCAGGAACCCCTGAAGTCATAACATTAGGTAGCTGCTCACACTCTTGGAAATATTTCTAGGCCATGAGTGGCCAGCAGGTCCAAAAGAGGAGGACTGACAGCATTCTGACAAGAGGAAGAGATGAGTTTGAAGCCCACGGGGCAGCTAGTACTTAACGTCATCCTTCGCTAAAAATAGTCCATGACAGTATGGAAATGCGTAAAGGCTGGCCCTGGGGACCAGTGATAAAGTGGGTATAGCATATGGGGAGGAAAATTTGCTTTTGTAAATTATTTACTGTAAAGAAAAAGAATGGGGAGGGTCATCTGGGTTTTCTTTTCCCTTTGCGGGCCTCCTTCTGAGTTATGAATGCTTCTCATTGTACAGAGGCAGTGGGGCACAGAGCTTCAGGCTGCACTCCTTTCTGGGGCCTGGGGTGTAAATTTTCTGGGCTGCAAATGTCAGATAATTTGTCCAGGCTGAAAAACAGCCTGAATGCAGAACGGAAGAGAGGCTTGTTTAGCCAACGGGCTAAAGCCTGGGACTTCAGGGAGCTGTGTGGCCAGGCTAAAGAAACTAAGATGATTGATCAGAGAGGAACGTTAAGGGTGGGCCTGAGGCTTGTGGAGAGAGAGAAGAGAGGTTGATCTTCAAATATAAGAAAAGTTACAACTCAGAGATGGTGACTAGCTGTTTCCAAACCACACTAGGAACAGAACAAGAGGAAATAGGCCTCTACTGTAGCGTGAAGAATTGCGATTAGATATCAGAAAGAACTTCCTGCCTACCAGCATTCAGAGAAGCTAGACAAAATTACCAAGGACTGTTATATTACAAATATGGGGAAGGTGGTAACAATAGCAGTAAAGAACTGGATAAAAGTGTGAGAGGGCTGGTTATAAGGACCATGGACAGAAGGGGATAGACAGGTGGGGAAAGCAAAGGAGTCAGAAGTAGGTGCTTATAAGGAAAAGGAAAGTGCCTGTGTGAGAGATGAAAGTGTTTTTAGGAAGACACTTTCGTAATAGAAATGTGTATGAAATTTCCATTGGAGAACAGTCATGAAAGCTAGCATATACTCTCCTAGGACTGGAATCCTGTGGGGGAATTGGACTAAGGAGCTGTGAGGTCCCCTCCGCACCCTTCAGCCTTATCTCCTGGCCAAATTAGCTTCAAGGGGACACCCATCCTCCACAGGCTAACAACTTGGGGGAGCATCTCAGTGTGGGGGCCATTGGGATAAGGCTGCCCACCCCAGGTGCATGGGGAAGAGGAGGGTTTCTCCTTCCACACACAAATGAAAATCAGACACAGGGGAGAAAGTGGCAGCCAACAAGCCAGGCAGGATCCCCGCGGCAGGAAATTTACAATCTAGTGGTGGAGACAGACATCAAATAATAATTACACAAATAACCATATCATTACAATTGATCATAATGAAGAAAAGGTGCAGGAAGCCGTGAGAACACAGGCTAAGGGGACTTCCCCCAGGATTAGAAAATCTGCAAAAAGAAAAGTCACCTTGTTAAAACCTTGGGCACTGCTTGTGTCCCTCTGTGAGGGATTCTTGCCCCAGATCAGCAGCAAGGAAAGTCAAAATGAACCCAGTCACTGCTAATACCCTAAGATGTGGATTTTGAAGTTCCTCTGGCTCGCTGGGGCCCTCAGATAGGAGCAAACCCCCGAGGAAATTTTCTCATTGCCAAGATCAAGCAGCCATGATTTAGGCAGTGATTCTCTAAGGGCCGTAGTAGCCTATCAGCTGAAAATCGGGATCAGAAAGGCTTTGAAGAGCTCATCACCTGCCAGATGAACAGGATGATGGTCAGTGAAGAGAAAAAAGAACTAATGTGCGGAAAATTACACTCGAAACTGGCCCCCCGAAATGACCACGTCTCCAAAATGCTGTATCTTCAGTCTCCTATTCAAACGTGGGAGGCTTTGCTGGTATATTCTAGTATTGGCTGCAAGGTGTGCCCAGGGCTGTAGAGACCGGGGGAGCAAGGATGGTAGAGGGGCAGGGCTCCCGCTCTGCTTTCCCCGGTTCCTCTCCCAGGGAGGTGGGAGGTGCTGGCCCTTGTGGGGAGCTGGGTTGGGCTTCTTCACCCTTGAAAGTTCCTGGAGGAGCCGCTGAGGAGTAGAGAAGGACATTAGCCACTGTGTGCTCCTGAAGAGTCTGATAAGACTACCACTGACAGACTCTGTGACTTTGGCAAGTGACTTCTCTGGACCTCAGTTTCCTCGTGTAGAAAATGGTGGAAGTGTGGTTGGGAAGGTTAAGTGAGAGGACGTTCCCAGGAAGCACTCTACTAAAGGGAAGCCTTCGTTATCATTAGGCAAGTCATATGTGGAACCAGAAGAAAACCTCTTCAGACTTGCCTCATCTCCCTCTCTCACCAGTCCCCTCACCGACCCCTCCCCTTGCTCTGTCAATCACGCACCCCATCCTGCCCAAAGCCAGCTAACACCTGCAACCCAGTCTGGCAAGCGTTCTCCCTTGTCAAGGCTTGCTCTCTGAACCCTCTTCATTCACACTCAGGTGTAAATGACTGAGAAGGCTTCTGGTCTTCCTCCTGTTGGGGGGACGAGCTGCTGGGAGCTTTGAAATTTTTAACAGATCAAAACCTACAGAAGCACCGGGGCACCCTACTGGCATTGCTGGCAAATAGAGAAGGATTTCAGAGGGCAGTGGAGCTGGGGACTGCCTCTTCAAGACCTCGAGCTTCCCCCTCCCAAGGGTTGGTGGCTGCCACATGCATCTTAGCCGGTGACACAAAAGCTCAGAACTGGTAGAGCTTCCGCAGCCATTCGGTCTGACGCCCATCCCTTACAGATGAGGAAACTGAGGCCCAGGGATGGGTGGGTACCTGCCACAAAGCAAACAGCCAGTTAGTGACCAGCTGAAAAAAGAAACCATGTCTCCTGATTCTCTTGATCCAATGGCCTCATGACTTCTTGTCTCTAGACGGCTGTGGACATCCCATCCCAGTAGGTACACAGCACCTCCATGCCAGGAGACCAGCTTTGGGTCTACCTGATGCCCAAAACGGTGTTTTTTAATTTGACTTCATTTAACGGGATTGACCAGTGGTTTGGGTGTTACGGAGCCCCAGCCCTGGAATCTTGCTTCTGCCACAGTCATGCAAGGGGGACAGAAAGGCCTGCTGTTCGGGTTGGAAAAGAAATCAGTTGCTGAAACATTGGTCTTTTTGAAAGTTCCAACCACAGGGGCTGGCTGGCAGAGCCGACGTCTGGGCTCCCCCGGAGGCTCCGGCCCTCCCCTTCAGTCTGGGAGTTAGTTTAGGAAGCTGGCCCGGCCTCCGCAGAAGATCTGGAGGGCAGCGCTCGCCCCAGGAGCTCCAGCCTTCCCTCAGAGCCTGGGAGCCCCCCGAAGGCACTCGGGGCCGGGAACTTCCTCCCGCCTCCACAGCTGAGCCAGCCCAGGCTGGCCCCAAGGCTCCTGAGCACTTTTTCTCCTGAGCCCGGGAAAGAGTTTCCAGTTGCTCCCGCCTAACCGGGCAGCTACAGGGGGAGAGCTAGAGAGCGAGAGGGAGGCACAGAGAGAGAGAAAGAGAGAGAGGGACAGGAGCCAACCCCAGCCAGGCAATCAAGGTTGCCCTGGGCAACAGTGAGATGAAGGGGGAAAGGCTGGAGGAGCCCCAGCTCGTGGAAGACCCCCAGCTTGTAGAGGACCCTGAACTCGTGGAGGAGGCACAGTTCCTGGAGGAGCTACAGCTCGAGGTGGTGGAAAGTGGGTCAGATTTGGATCCAGAAGATCTGGGTTCGAATCCCGATTTTGCCACCAATCTGATGCTTGAGCTTGAGTAAGTAACTCCCTGCCCTTCTGTGGGCTGCTTTCCCTACTTAAAAAATGGGGGAGGGGGGAGACAAGGTGGTCTCTAGGGTCTCTTCCAATTCAGATATTCTGGAAGGCTACACCTCTAAAATCTTGTGTGTAGATGGGATGCATGGACAGTTGAATATGTCATTGAACCCCTGAATGTTAGAATGGTGGGAGTGACAAAGAGGGGGTTCATATGAGCCAAAAAAGGAAGGAGAAGATGGTAAATGTGTAGGGTCGTGACTCCAAGAGAGGGTCTAGGCTGAATAGAACGTTAGGGTCCATTTTCAAAACTCAAGGACGATGGTCTCGGAATGAGTTAGTAAGGAGAACCAGGGTGTTTGGGGGTGCGGTCAGTGTGTAGTTGCCAATGAGCCCTCCACCGAATGTCTCCCAGTGGCGCCTTCACCCCCACAGCTCAGGTCCTCAATCCAGAATGCGTTTCTTGAGTTCTTCATGTGTGTCTTTGCGGAAATTCTCATTCGAATTAGGGGGATTTTCAGGTCTTGGATGTTCACATCCAGACCTAAAAGACTGCCTAAGGAGAAAGACTAGAATTTGACGGCTGCTATGTAGAGCTACTCTCCCCCCAACTAGTGCACAGATGAGCTACCAGAAACCAATCTGCTTGGTGAATGTTGGTGGTGTTTGGTACATTTCACTGCATTCAGATTCCTTCATAGTGGGTCATCTCTCCCTGGGTTATATGGTGAGGGTCCAGAGCCACAGTAGGTGCCATTTCACTAACCAGAGAGCTCTCAAGAGGCTTGAGAGCTCGGGGCTCCCTACATGGTAGGAACCGCCCCCACCTGTCCTGACACCTGCCCACTGCCCTAGCGCCCTCACCCTCAACACCACACCCTCTTGCTTCCTCGCCGCTAGCCCTCCTTCTTCTTGGCTCAGTTTGTTCAACAATCACTTCTTGCCCCTCAGTTAATCAGTCATAGATTCCTATGGTTGCAAGGGATCTTAGAATTCCCGCAGGGAATGGTGCTGCACTATATAGAGCCCTATGGTCCTCCTTAGTGCCTTAGGGACTGCTGAAAGGAAAGAAGAAGGGAGAAAGGGAGGAGAGAGTTGGGGGCAGGAGAGGAGAGGCCAGGGAGAAGGTGAATTTGAGGGAGGAAAGGAGAAGAGGAGAGAGTTTAGAGGGGGACGGAAAGAGAGACGGGAGGTTGATTGTGCCACCGCCCTCACCAAATAGAGGTTACACTTCCAAATAAACAAGGTCACGAAGAAGAATGTGCATGTGTCTTTTAAAGTTGGAGGGCTTTGGGTCCTCACCTGGCTTAATTTTCCTCACCAGAGGATTTTCGAGCTGGGCTGCCCTGAACTACAAGGCATTTCCTGGTGGGTGGTGGAAGTTAGGGGGCTCTGGGAGCCTGGGGAGCCGAGCGGGCGGAACTCCCTGCCTCAGCCCCGCCTCCCTCAGAGCAGTTCTGCTCGTCTGAAGACTTTGTATCCAGGGACCCTGAGAGCGTCCAGGTCAGATTGGGGGAGATGGGGATGGGGAATGACTATCTGTTTAACGACAACAACAAAGGCCGTAAGCCACTGAAGGGCCTTGACTCCCCAGCCCAAACAAGAATGTCTTGTAAAGCATCCCCAGGGGGTGGACACACAGCTTCAGCTTGAAGGCATCTACCCACAAGCTGCTTCCCTTGCAGGTCAGCCCTGATTGTTAGACAGTCCTGTGTTTAGCCAACATTGGCACAATCTTTCTGGCCTGCAGAATGCTTTAGCCCCAGTGCTCATGTTCTTGCTGCGGACCTCCTTTGTCTCCTGACCACCCGGGGAGCAGGCTCAGAGGCGGGTCGCTGGCTTCCCAGGGAAGCCGGTGTTCCCAGCTAAGGGCACCACGTGCTCCGAGCTTCCCAGCCGGAGGTTGCTGGGGCCCATGTGAGCGCTGGGCTGGACAGGCAGGCGACTGATGTGGGCTTAGGGCACTCCAGCCAAAGCAGCCCCTGGGGCCAAGGCTGAGGAAGTCCACTCCACAGAGGGCACTGTCCGAGTTAAGTGAGGTCTAGTGAGGAATTCTCAGCAGGGGAAATAGCTCGAGGGAAGGAGCACTTGACCGAGAATAAGGGCCCTGTGTTCTGCTGCAAACTCCAGCCTTGGCTGGGGCTGGCACCTGAAAGGAGGAAAATAATAAGAGCCAGGTCTCTAACCCTGAGAGGAAGGCGTGAGGGAGGCATCCCGGCCATTCGGCCCTCTAAAGCCCTGCTGGCTTTACATCGCAGGAGGAAATAAAGCCTTGCTTGTTGGCGGTGGGGACCATCTGCGTGCACTATACAGAGAGCACTGTTCCCCCAAGTGCGGTAAACATATGCTGGTGGTGTGCAAGATGATGTTAGGTGGTACGTGGACTAACTTTGTTCTTCTATTTTTACAGCTGTTTATTTATTTAACATGTATGAGGGGGGAGTGTGTACACTGCATGATTTCCAAAATATTTCTGAGGTGGAGGCATTTTTAACAAGTTAATCTGCTTTAAGTTATTTTAGAGACAGTAGTAAATAAATTACCATACTGGTGGTCCTCAAACATGGCCCAGATCTTGAGAGTGGTAGGCAAATTATTGGATTTGGGGCCATCCTACCACGCTGTGTTAGCAGAGCGGGGAATAGGAGCCACGCAGTATGATTTGACATCGTCTTGTCCACGTACACCTAGCTTGAAGGCCCCCTCTGACAGCCTGATTCCAAGTGTAAGAACACCCTGCTATTTTTATATCTCTGGTGTCCTGCTCTGCCCCGTGACACTCAACACTCCAGATCAGCAGCAGGCCTTTCCCTGGCTCCAGGGCATGGTCTCTACCATGCTCGGGCGCACACGGGGACACAGCACTGAGAAGTTGTCCTCACCAGCTTCCACTGACTACTTCTCAGCATTGTTCATGGACATATTCAGCTCCAACCTGAGGAGTATATCCAGGAAGCAAGTCAAAGAGGTTCCAATCTCTCTCTGAACGCACAAAGCCACAGTAGAAGGACAGGAAATATGTCCCTGCGGCAATTTCGCATGAACCGGTGCCGATTTCCGGACAGGTTCGGGCAAGATTCGGTGGGAAATTTGTATAAAATCAGACTGTACAAGAGGGTTCCCACTTCTGCCAGGAATTTGTGATGGGCTCTGTGTAAATAAGCTTGGGCCACTTCCTCCTTCCATTGCCCTGAGATAGGGAACATGATTATTAGTCCTGCTTCCTCCCAGGGCTCACCTCGCGGATTGCGAGGTGAGCCCTGGAAGGAAGTGGAAAGGTGATAAAGGTTTTGGTAAAGGTACAATCCTGCTTTCCACCTGGATTGTACCTCAGGAGCCTTGAATGTCTTTCCTTTGTGGTCCCTGGAACTGTCTTTAGCCAAAGGCTCAAGGAGAGACAGCTGATCTTCCAACACCTCTAAGAAAGGAAATACCACAATGTCCTTTGGTCATACACTCCAGTGTTTGACAACCTCTGCTCTCTGAGACTGTTCCTCCTACATTCTGTCCCCCTGCTTTCAGATATACCCCCTTAATATGATTAAATGGTAGTTATTATGTCCTTTGTCAGCTCTCTTTTCCAAATTAGCAAAATCTGTTAAAAAAATACTTCAAACCAGCTTGTATTTCTCCATCCCTTAGACAGTCTCCAAATTCTCCACCAGAAACTTAATTCTGTCCTCCTCAACAGCTGAGAGTATAGCAGGCACGTCTCTGCCCTTAGCCAATCGCCCCAATCTCTCCTTTGACCAGTGACACACATTTGCAAGAATGCAGGTTAGGAAAGGAGCAAAATTAACCGGACCTCGGAGGACCCAATCACCTGCCCTAACCCCCGGAGCTGGCTGTCCCACGGGAGACTGGAACAGTGTAGGGTTTCATTAGTGGCCAATGGCCATAGCATAGAGAAGAAAGATGACCTCAGAGTTCCTACATGCTTCTTCCTTATTTAGAGCATCCAGGATCATGCTTTTTCCTTAATGATACTAAATTGTGTGCTTATAATTCATTGCAACCTCTGTCTTTTGCTGCCCTACCCACATAGCCCCATTCTCGTATCTGGGTAGAGTCATATTTTGATTATTCTTATATTCATTATCCACATCGGGGATTATCCATAGAAGTCACTGAATCCCAGGTTGCCAGCACATCCCCCCCGCCCTTGAGCTGCTCTCTGGGCGTTCAGGCATGCAGGGTCACTTTGACACCAGTCCAAGTCAAGCATAAATAAAGAAGATTCTTGCAAAAATAAATTATCTGCTCACACACAGATTCCAAACACAATCATAGTTGAATTTTACGTGGCTGAGTTAACATTGGACCTGTGGCATAGATGATCGAAAATAAAAGTTACACAAAAAAATCATGTATAGCTAGCTTTCGAACTGCACTATGGGTCTAGTTTTTTTTTTTTTTTTTCAGTAGTTCTGCCTTCCTAATTATTTGGACCCATATGAACGTGAGCTTGCACCCCTGGAGTATACAGAAACTAGGAGGAGAACCTGGGTGTAGGGGGAAGCTAAGCTGAGACCAAGCGTTGCCACAGGCATTTCACAAAGTGGAAAAGCCACCAGAAATACTTGAGAGTTGGCTTTCAGAAATCTTCTCTGTGTGTCTTTGGAATGTGTCATATAGTTGTTTAAGCCATGGATTTGTCCAGGAAGGTCTAAGGGGCCTGCCTACCAGTACCTAGTTTGACTTGGGGAGGCACAGGGCCAGGGAGTTCACAGGAAATCATCGTTCCCTTCTCCCTCTTCTCCATAGCCTGATGGCTGTTGCACTGTGCCTAGTCTGGTCACCTGACCTGTGCAAGTCTGAAGGAGGTGGTGCAATTCATCTGAGGAAAATCACGTCTGAGACAGGAAGGGGCATGGCAGCCTCTTCAGCCAAGGATTTATGTATCTGTCACAGGAGGGAAGTGTGAGCTGAGAAATGACTCCCAGAAGTGCTAGAATTGGAAGAGGCAGCACTGCTGCCTTTCACAGTCAGTAGTGGATTCATGCGGAATCCGGGCTACCTCAGGAGGCCAGCATCCTGGCCCTTCCTCCCTTCCTCGAGTCCATCCTCCCTTGCTCCTCTGTGGCTCCGCACACACTTAAGAAAACAGAGCAGAGCTGGCCAGGTGCATCCCGCCGGGCGCCAAGCTGTAGGTGAAGGAAGGAGGCTTGTTGCTGCTTTTTGCCTGGCAGTTAGAGGCCAAGGGGATGGACCCCAGACCCTTGAGCCAGTCACAGCAGCTTGCAGTGGATGCCACGTTGCCATGACGGGCATTGTGGCAACCTGGTGGATGGGGGTTCCTCAGGTCCCTGCAGCCCACAGAGGCCAGGGGGCTCTATCTAGACTTAATTCTTTGCAGTCTCTGTGAATTGATTTTTGCATTTTTGCCTGCCGGGCGCATTTTGGCTATGGGCCCTCTGCTGAGCCTGGGACTGCATCTTTGCTCCACGTCCCTTCCCCTGCAGCGTGGCTGCCAGGATTGCTCCCTTGGCAATGTCATTAGGTTTCCGTGGTGTCTCTGGGGAATATAAGCTGGGCAGCAGGGCTCCATCTTTCGGGCTCTAGTTGTCCAGATGACTTCTAGCCTCTCCAGTGCCAAGGGACCCCAGCTGCAAAGTCCAATCCGGTGTCTTTGGGAGCACCCACTCCACTCAGGTCTGTTCCCAGCACCAACGGAAACGGACTCCTGGCCTCCACGTGCAGCTCTTTGTGTGTTCCTTTCCTATTCTTTGTCTCCAGGGAAGGGGCTTGGCCAAGGGAGCAGATTCCCCGCCATGACAAAGAACTAGTGACTCAAATATCATATATTAATGCATATATGTGGAATCTGAAAAAACTGGTATAGACGATCTTATTTACAAAGCAGAAATAGAGACACAGACGTAGAGAGAACAAACGTATGGATACCAAGGGGGAAGGGGGGTGGGTGTGATGAATTGGGAGATTGGGATTGACATATATACACTATTCATACTATGTATAAGATAGATAATTAATGAGAACATACACAGGGAACTCTACTCAGTGCTCTGTGGTGACCTAAATGGGAAGGAAATCCAAAAAAGAGGGGATATATGTGTACGTATAGCTGATTCACTTTGCTGTACGGTAGAAACTAACACAACATTGTAAAGCAACTATACTCCAATAAAAATTTAAAAAATAAAGAACTAAATAAGCAAAAAAAAAAGAAAGAAAGAAAGAAAGAAAAAAAAAAAAAAACTAGTGACTGTTGTCATGCTCCTCTTCTCAGGAAGCAAGGGGTGGGCCATGCCAGGCCTTGAAGCCCAGTAGGGAGCGTGGTGCATGACGCTCCTGGCTCCAGATCTCATCCCTCCTCACCAGCACATGGTCCCTACGTTATGTGGGAGGCGATGAGTCTGAATTCTGGGGAAATGCCTCTGTCTGGAGAGGTGATTTTATCTCTCTTGTTGTAAACCTAATTGCCAAATCTGAAACATTGTCAGCCTGGATAGAGGAAGCAGGCACATTCTACAGAAAATGGCAAACTGGGTAGAAGTTGGTTTTGACTCTCTCTTTTCTCCCCCTTTCTCCTTTCTAGCACAGGTTCCCTCAAACTACCCCCAGCTGCTTAGGGCTCTCAGCTACAGGGTGATGGATAACTCGTGTTCCAGAACTTCCCTGATCACCCTGCCTCTTAACCATGCCCCTGGGGGAGGCTTACTTTCTGCTACTGCTAATATGGTACAGTGAATCCAGCCAAGGTGTAAACAGCTGGTAGTAACTGAATGTGCTTCCCCTGCCCAAGTCACAATTCTATTTAGACCTAGACCTTTGATGGAAGTGAAGTGAGAACTGCAGGCTCAGCTGGGGGCTAGCAGAGCTGACCTTTTTGGGCAAGGTTCCTCTGACCTTTAGCCCCTTAAATCATACCAAGCAGAGGCAGCTACCCTCTCTCCGTCTATGTGCAAAGCCATCCCAGGGGATGCGGTTGACTTTAGCAGAGGCGACTGGGAGAGTCCTGGCTGTGCCCTGCCCCCATCCCCACAGAAGCCCATACACAGGGGTAAGGCTCCAGCTGAGCCTAAATTCGGCCTTGGCCTCTGCCCTCCCCCCACCAGCCAGGCAGGCACTTTTGGATGATGCTGGGAAGAAACTGGAAATCCTCGCTCGTGTGTGTGTGTGTGTGTGTGTGTGTGTGTGTGTGTGTGTGTGTACCTAACTCAGTTGACTTTTTAAATATCTGAGAAAGCAAGAGTGAGGCAATTACTTGTAATAGCAAAACCATTCTCGTTTGAAGGGAGGAGCTCTAACCACTTACAGAGCAAGGGTTACAGTCCTTCCAAGGGGTCTGTTGCAAAGCTATTTTTGGCTCATTTGCTCTTCTTTCCTCCTTGAGTTCTGTTCCTCCCCAGGCCCCTCAGGAGCCCCCCTCCCTACCTCCTTCCTGGTGTCTGTGCGCACACAGGCTTATGCAGGGGAAGTAACCTCCAGCCAAGTGATTCTCTCATCCAACACATTTTCCGAGATGGTCTCACTGCTCCTTTCCAGGAGAGCAGGGACAAAGACTGTCTGGGCCCGTGTAACGACCTCTTCCCCTCCGCCCAAGCACACCGGAATTCCAAATGCTCTCGTTTCCTTCGAGCGCAAATGGCTTTTGCTGCTGATCCTCTGCTCTGGGTTACCCATTTCCTGCTCAGCCCTGGCACAGCAAACGTGTCTCTGTAGCAGCTACCTCAGGGTAATTTGAGAAGGAGCTCTAGGCCACCACATGTGCAAAAGGAATCAGGGTAAGACACATGTGGAATAAGAATCTCCACAGAGAGAAAGATGCTGGGCTTTTGCAAACGGCCTGAATAATGTAGAAATACCAGCGCCGGATGTTTCTCGGATGCCAGCATCATTTAGTCTAAGGTGATTTTTTTTTATTATTATTATTATTATTATTATATCCTCCCAGTTACAGCGACTCAAACAAAATCCCTGACACTGTTCCATCTGCCTTAGGGAGTCAGCAACAACCCCATGTCCTGGCTGTGTGAAAGTCTTGGACACACATACCCCTATCTGGCCTGGAACCCTCAGCCTGTACCTGCAGTATCTGATAGGTTTCTGCCTAGTCAGTCAGCTGTGCCCTGTCGCTGAGCCTGTTCGGGTGGGGAGGGTGGGAAAATGGAGCAAGCGCTCCAGGAGGGAGCCTAGTGTTTGCCCGCCTCCCAACTCCCTAGCTCTCTCTCCTTGTTCTATGTCTCAGGCTTCTGGACTCCAATCCTGACCAGGCCCAACACCCCCTGCCCGGAATGCTGGGTCCCCAGTTGTGCTTGCCCCCATGTCCACCACCCCTCCTCTGCTCAGGCCCCCGGGCTGGTGGCAGATTTCTGTCTGCCTGGCCACTGAGCCCATCGAAAGACGTCTGGTCAGTTCCTTCTGGCCTTTTCCTCCTCCCCCGCCAGGGATGCTCATGGACTGGAAGGGGCTACGCCGGCAGACTCCCCCTGGGGAGCAAGTCCTTCCCCCTCAAAGCAAACTAAGAAAGCAGGATCCCTGCTCTCGTTCATTTGGTCCCATCCTTTGTTTTACCATTTCTAGACCCATGTTTTTCCGTAGACCTTCCAGCACTGTTTCACAAAACTGCAGCCCCATTCTAGGGTAACCTGAGAATGCTGCCTGGGACCCTAGACAAAGCTGCTGAGTAAGCAAGGAGTTGCCCCCAGCTCTGTCTGCCTTTCTATAGCATTCTCTCACCCACCTACTCTGTGTCCTGTACCCCCATCACTCCAGTGCCCAGGCTGTGGCTGCCCCCTGGATGTCTGGAGCACTGGGTGCCAGGCAAGAGCTCCTGCTCTACACTGCCGGTTTTCCAATGTGCTCCTTTTGGAGCCCCAGGGAGCCACCAGAGTGATCTCGAGGGAAAGCGGAGAGCCCAGCCAGTGGGACTCCATGGGCCTCATCTCAACTTCAACTAGAGTAGCTCTGCTTTCATTTGTTTTATAAATTGGGTTTTCCGTGTGAGACTCTGTTTGAAAGAAAGGATTCGCTTTTTTAAGAAAAAAAAAAAAAAATCACTACCCTAGGCCTTACTCTCTCTATATCCAGATCAACCTACTCCTTCCTTGTCCTCTTTCCTCTGGTTCTGAATCCTACTAGGGGACAATGGGAGGGGGGTAACGCTAATCAAAGGACCACCCCTACTGATGTGGTAGTTGGCTACAGGCTGGCTGGCAACACCAGTGCCTTCACCCAGCGAAGATGGTGAGGAGAGCAGGCAAGTTGACACTCTGCTCCCGCTCGCATCACGTGGCTGCCTCCCCACCCGTCATTAATAATAATCCTTCGCATTTGCATAGCACTTGACAATTTCCAAAGCACTTTCACAGACTTTATCTCATTTGATCCTCTGGAAAGCCTGTGAAGGCCGCCAGGGCAGGGACTGTTATTTACATTTTACAGACTCGGGAGACTCTCAAGACCATTTAATCATCCGTCTCTCTGAAGAGCTTGCTAAAGGGAACTTAGTCAGGATGAGCTGAAAGGCTGGTTAAAAGGAACGAGAGTTGGAAAAAGGGTTAAAAAGAAATGATGGGGGAGGGAGATGAGGCTGAAGGGAGCAGCAGAGCCCACAGTGCCACCAGATCCCCCAGCCTGGTTTGTGAAACTTTTCAGAAATAGAATGGAACTTTGGGAGGGGCTGACCCGAGGAGATATCCCCTTCTCCATGATGGTGACTGCTTGAGCCGACCACTGCCCCCATCTTGTCTCATCCCCATTTTACAAACCTGACCTGGTCACACAGCTCTCTTCGGGCTCAGGAAGTAGAATGTCAAGTCCTAGAACCGGAAAGGCCCCCAGAGATCATCTAGTCCCACCCCTCACGTTATAGGACAGGAAACAGAAGCCCAGAGACAGAAAAAATCTTGTCCAAGGTCACACAGAGAAGCAGAGGCAGAGCTGGGTTGATACCAAGATCTCCTGACTTGCAGTCCAGAGTGCTTTCCGCTATAACCCACTGCTGCCGCTGTGTGTGTGTGTGTGTGTGTGTGTGTGTGTGTGTAGGAGAGTGTGTGTGTAGGAGAGTGTGTGTAGAGGTGTGAAGGAGGGTCGTGTGCAGTGCCGGCATGCCTGTCTGGTGAACCACCGTGGCCTGGACTTTGTACCCATGTGCAGTGGCTGGGGGTTAAAGCCATTTGTAGGGCCTGGTGTATGATAGGAGGTGAGAAAGACGGAGTTCAGGGTTTCTCTCCCAAGGGGATTCACCCATATAAACTGCTCCAGGTAATTAAGATCCCAGAAGAATTGGCAGCTGCTTGCTGAACAAATTAGACTCTGCCTTTATGGGCATGTTCTGTGCTGGAGATCAGAGGGCCCTCCCTGATGTTTGGTTCATTAGTCATTGTTCCCTGTCAGAGCAAGCACTCAGAAAATTGGATGTCTGGCAACAGCCTGTATTCAGAAATTAAATAGCAGAAGCAGCAATGGCAAGAGCAAGTGTCTGGGACAGTGCTCCATGCACAGTAGGTGCTTGGAAAATGCTTGTTAGCTAACTAATGAACTAAGTAAAGAAAGCCTTTAGTCCTCTGTGCTATTCAGAATGAAACAGTGTCAATAACAGATCTGATTGCTTTTCAGCCTAGCCACATTTCAACTTTTTAATGGGCAGGCTGGTGGGACTTGGATAGAAACTAACTGGACCGTAGACTTCCTATGCAGATGGCACTGCACAGATCACAGTGCCCACCACCTGGATCTTAGATCTAATAGACTAACTGCACACTCTCAGCTTGCCCATGACTTCCTTTTGGTCGAATCCGAAAGCCTTTTCCCAGTTCTAGTCTTCTTTGGCCAGAACAGAGGCAGCCTGGTGGGGGACAATGAGATTCCAGAGCATGTATGGGGAGGGGGAGGGGCACAGGCTCCAAGAGGACAGCCAGGGCTGGTGGGCTTTAAAATCAACTTTACCTTCTTTGCCATCTGGCCACAGGCCAAGCCTGCCAGGTGAATTTGCACAGACACTTTAGTATTGTTCTTAAATGTCAGGGAAAGATTTTTATTTTTGTTTTGTTTTGTTTTGTTTCTTATACTAAATGTTCTTGGTTCAAAATACCCAGGATTCCTTGCAAAGGTCAGCTAGCATAGCAGGACTAAGAGAGTCTTAGATGCTTTTGGCAGCTGCTAAAGGTTACCGCTGGTGTCTTGTCTATAGGCCAAGGGAGTGAACTCTGTGAGGGATTTCAAATGTCCTTGACGGACTTTTCCACCATGCTAAGAACCATGCTAGGAAAAGTACTTCTCTAGTTCACCTAGCTCTCCAGCCACTCCTTCAAATCCCACTCACCAAGGAAGAAAGCACTACGATTTATTGAGCACAGATTTTTCTGGCCTTTGATGGGAAGGAAGATGTGTATGAGTGTGTGTATGTGTGTAGCTGTGTACATATGTGAGGACTTGGTTGTGTGGAGGGAGTTTGGGTAGTAATGTGGAATGTACATTAAAATATGTTCAAATCATATGCAAAAAAAGGTATGGAAAATGTATGGTAAATATATTTCTGTGTAGATGGGGAGGGACACTTGTGTTCGTGAAGGGACAGCTGGAAAGATGGCATCTGGGAGGGTTGGTGTTCTTGTGTGTGTGACATATGTGTGTAACTCCATCTGAGCCTATTCCTGTATTTGGGACTTGAGAGTCAGGGTGAGGAAGGTATATGTAAAAGAGGCATGTGTGCCTCTCTCTGTGTGTATGTGTGTGTGTGTGTGTGTGTGTGTGTGTGGTGAGGGCTTGTGAGGGTGTATATGTCTGGACTATCCTCAAGTCCTAGGCTTGCCTGGGAGAACCATCTCGGCCCCTATTCCCTTTTCTCCACTCACAGACCTCTTTAAGCGCTCTGCCCCTGCATTCCCCCCCTTTCTCTGTTTCATGATCTCTGTCATCCCTCCCCACTGCCCCCCCTCTCCCAGACCACCTGCAGCCTCTATCAACAAAGTGGGGGTGACTCCACCATTGAGAAGGGCAGTGCTGAATGATCGGGAAACAATCTCCGAGCCAATAATATGTCTGCCTAAAGATTGTTCTTGGATCAATAGGAATCCTGTGGGTCACCCTTGGACAGATTAACATCATTAAGAAATGTAATATAGATATTCAATCCGAGAATTTTGGTGACTTAATTAAAGCCTTGTTTTTAGTTCTATTGAGAAGGAAAATCATTTATTATCTTAAGTCTGACCCTGTGCCTTCAAGAGAACTCTTATTCTGTGAAAATAAGGGCTGAGGTAGGCAATTCACACATACTTGTGAAATCTAAGCAGATTATCTCACCAGTGGCTATAACTGTAATAAACTGAAGTGACCTCCGTTTAAACAAACAGATGTTTGGGCCTGACAATTGAAGTGCAAACATGACCTTAATTAATGACTGGGTTAATAGTAAGTAGCTCACTCGTCCGAGATATTAGCTAAATTCTCAATCTCAGCTATAACATAGGTCTCCAGGCTACCTCTGTGTTCTTCCTGTTAGAAATGAAAGGTTTCTAGCTACTCATTTGTGAGGCCACTTATGAAACAGGAGAGAAGGAAAACCTAGAGACAGTTCTGATTGGAATGAGTGTTTTAGTAGAAGTATTCCTAAATACTCAAGGTTCCCATCCGTAAATGTGCATCCACCATCAAAGCCAGTCCTCTTTTATCTTCCCCTAGGTTAACCCATAAACAAGGTATACGTTAATAACCATTAATGAAAAAACATGATCTCTAGTTTCAAATCATTTCCTATCAATAGCTCACTCTGGGTCCACCGTCGTCCCACAGCTAGACGCAGGGAGACTGTCACCTGTGGAAACGAGCCTAGAAAGAAGGCTAACACCCTGTTGCTAAAGAGATGGATGAAACAGAATAGAGGATGTTGGGGAAACGGAATGTCCAGCTCCTCGGCTTAATGGCCGCTTGGTGTGAGGCACCCCACCCTTGTCCCAACTGCTTATGTGTTGTTTCATCAAGATGGGACAGGGAGGGGGTAGTTAAGTCAACTGACATGCTGGCTTTGGGTGACCCTCCCTCCAAGAATAGCTCTTTCTTTGCGGCAACGGATACATCCAGCTGCAGATTTCCGTCATCACTAGATGCGCCTGCCGATGAATTCAGAAATTATGCTGGCCTCCCCAACTGTTGTTACTGAGTTGAACAAGCACTATTGAGACCATCCTCTCGGCCACACCACTGTCCTGAGTGCTACAGGGAGAGGGAGGAGGGGAGAAAAAGCCACCAAAGGCCCGCTTCCCACCCATCAGGAGCTTTGGGTCAAGCTGGGGAGATAGACTACACACAGAGAAATCACTCCAGAACAATTATAGAGATAGTCCACAGATGTAAAATAACACATAGCAAAATGTCTTATAAAATGATGGTCTCTATAAAATGATGGGTGGAATTAAGTGGTAAATGCAACTGTCTGGAATCTCGGTGCAGAACTTCATGAGTGGGATCAAGAAGGACCTTGTTCTAACTGTCACCTGAATACCACAGCCCTCAGCAAGAACAAGGGGGAATGGAAGTGGTTAAAGTCGGTTCTAAAGCATGTGTTTAAGTACTGAAAGTTTGGGGCATGATTGTCTTCCATGCTGAGCTCTTTATGTTAATGGAGCTTCTTGCAGATATCCAGGTCACTGTGTCTCAGAAAACAGCACGTGCTGTTTCCACGCTGGCCATAGTGAAGGGTTAGCGGCTTCTAGTAATGGAGGGTTGGCTCTGTCAGAGGGGGTGGGGTCAACTCAGCTTCAGCCCCAGCGCATGGCTTGAAGACAGACCCACTCGATATAATTTCGGCCTGAGCATGCCGGGCTCAGCCTTGTGGGCCTTGCCATCTGCTTACAATCTGGCCCCAGAGCTTGCTCAAAGTTAAGAAAGCTATCTAGGGCTTATTACCTTCTTGAAGCTGATAGGCACTCCTACCTACCCACTTCTTCCCTGTTCACAACTGGAGGATTATACCTGGGCTGTGAAGGAGCAAGGTGGGCTCTGAATCCCAAAGAGGTGGCAAAAGCCACATACCTAGGCTTGCCCCCATTCTGCCCTCCCCAACCGGTGGAGAAACTATGGCTGAGTTTCTTCCCCCTCCAGAGCTTGAGCCCTGGTAGGAAGAATACTCTAGAAAAGGTGAAGGCAAGGAAGAGCGGCGGTCCCCAACCCAACTCCGACTTGACATTGAGCCCCAGGTGTGATGGCCACCTGGCCCCATAACATCAACAGGCATATCCCTTGACAGGTGAAAGGGATCTAAAGTGCTCACAGACCCACACCAGCCTCATGGCCACATTCAGCTCACCGGGCTACCCTGCCCATGTCAACTCAGAGCTTCTGGATCCCAGAATTCTTGCTTGGGCCTTGGGTTGGTATATTGTCTTCCAACCATGGCCAGGACCCAGAACTCTTTGGGCTAGTGCCCTGGCTTCTAGTGCCAGCTCTTCTGCTAACCAGCAGAAGTTTCCACCTCACTCTGGGCCTCAGTTTCCCCATACGTAAGATGAAATGGTTGGACGACACGATCCCCCGAGGTGCTCTGGCTCTGCCATCCTGCAGTCTAAGCGCCTAGGTTTTCTCATGAGGCAAATGCTTTTTTTGCGAGGGGGCGGCCAAGGTATGTTTGAGGACTTTCAGTTTGGAAGCTGGTCCAAAGTTCCCAGGTTGTGTTTGTTTCCCTCTTTGCTTCTTCCCGACTGGCTTCTCCCATCGCTGAGGGCCGGCGGCCCCTCGGTTTGGGCCGTGAACGCGGTGGGGTGGCGCGTCGGCGGTTCAGGGCCTCCCCGGGCCTCCCCCTCTGGCTGCAGAGGAAGTTGTGTGTCTCCTCCGGGTCGGTCCTCCTCCCCTGGGAGGCAGCCTTGCGAAGCGAGCCGAGCGGTCCCCTGGGAGATCCGGCCCCCGGGCGCCTGGGGCGGGCTGGGTGTGGGAGTGGGTGCTGGCTCGGGGCCCTCGGGGAGCGGGGGCTTCTGGGGACCCCGCGAGGAGCCCGTGCCACTCCCGGGTGGGCGATGAGCTTCCCCTCAGCGATCTGGAACACTGCGGCCTGGGGGCGGCTTGTCATTAGGCTGTCGATGAGCCTGGGGGAGACGAGGGGGCAGGGGCTCTGCTACAGCGCCTGCTCTGCTTCCTCCAAGGGACCTGGGAGGCCTTCAAGCCCGGCTCCTCATTTCACACGGGCCGGAGGAGACTGGCTTCCACAAAGCCACAGGACCAGGGGTTTGAGGGAGGGCGTGTTGTTCTGTGTGATCACGTGAGCCTGGGACTCCTATTTCCCAGTGCTTTCTGGGGAAACATTAGTGGCCTGGAAGGATGCTAGGTGGGGAGAACAGTGATGGTGTGCCACACAGAAGGCAGTGTCAGCCACAACAAACAAGCAGAGCCTCTCAGACAAACACAGACTCTCTCTCTCTCTCTCTCTCTCTCTCTCTCTCTCTCTCTCTCGCTCTCTCTCTCTCTCGCTCTCGCTCTCTCTCTCTCTCTCTCTCTCTCTCACACACACACACACACACACACACACACACGCCTAGGCCTCACTGCACACCCCTCTGCCTCTGTGGCACTGACTTTCTATGTGGGCAGCCCAGCCCACATCACCTGTTGGTACAACTTCACTTTGCCCAGGTGTGGGGGAGGGATGAGGTTCCTTAGAAGGGGAGGGGCATCTTCTAAAGCTTAAAAAAATGAAAGAAAGAAAGAAAACAAAGCAAGGCTGAAGTCCTCCCACAGGCAGGCTTGTGCTCCGGGTGTGCTTTCGCAGGCCAGAAACTACAGAACTGGGAGTACTGCCAAGTGCTTTATCAAAGGAAACAGCCCGCCCAACAGCTGGAGATGGGCTCCTGCCAGCTGTGTGTGCCTCTTGGTTGCTCCTTCCGCTTTCCTCTCCCCTTCTCCCATCTCCATCCATCCACCTCCAGCAGCCTTGCACTTTGCATTGGGAGAGCCTGCAGGCGGACTTCCTTGGACCACAGAGAGTACCCTTGACGCTGAGTAACTGAGCAGATCGCAGCCCCAGCGGGAGTGGGGTGGTGGTGGCTGTCATTGCAAGGGGATGTGGCGTCCAGAGGCAGGTCTCCTGGCATCGGGCAAGGGGGTGCTGGGTGGCGGGTGCTTCTGATGCAGCTGGAGCCTTGGGGAGATGCAGTCGAGTAGTCCCTCGGAGCTTCCTTCTCACCCATGCTGGGAGGCGGGTGCCTGGCTGGGCTGTGTGTGTTGGCGGCAACAGGGTGTTTTCCAGCAACCTCAGCAACTTTCCCATCCATATTCATTAATTAGTTAATTACTTGGACTCATTTCTCTGAGCCTTGGGCTTCCCAGGAAGGGAGGAGACGATGGGCTGGTGGGGGAGAGCTCTGAAGAAGAGTGTTCTCCCCTTGCCGGAGGTGGGAGACCCACGGGCAGAACCTAAGGAACGAGAGGGCGAGGGTATCCTCCTGTGGCTTCACCACTTCTCCCAGCCCTCACCCATTTCAGGCTCCCTGTGTGTCAGCTAAAGTGTCCCGGCCCAGCCCTGAAAGGCTGCTCCGAGCTATGTTTATAGAAGCAACCCAGTGGAGAATGGTGCCAGCTGGGCTGCCTAGCCCTGTGAGTGGAGCTAAAGGCAGCAGCACCATCTCTGGGGAGACCCAGGGGCTTCGTTCTGTTCCCTGACTGTGCACAGCCCGCACCGTTAGCCCCAGTGAACCCCTGGGGGTGGCTCAAGGCCAGTCTAACATCTCCTCTGCCAGCCTGCCACATCTCAAGGGCAGGGTGCCTGTTGGGTTTGTCTCTATCCCCCCAGTGCCTGCCACGTGCTGGGGGCTTAAGTAATGTCTGGTGACCTGGCCTCTGAGGAAACCACTTTAAAGCTTGGGTCTTACAAAGAGGGAGGCGGCAACTTGGTCTGTGTGTATTCCCCAAGGTTGCTCCTTAGCAGTTTTACTGAGTGAGTACTGGTGTGAGGGCAAGCACCATGATGGGGGGCCTCGGGGGTTCCCAAGAGGTGTGGGGTTGCAAACTTAGATAATCTTAGCTTCTGGCATCTGGTGCGCGTTCTGTCCATCTTCCCTCTTTCACACCATGGCCCACCATCTCCTCCCCCACTGTGGTTCTTCTCCAAGGCCCAGCTCTCCAATCTTCCCTTTTACCCCTCTCTTCCTTCCTTCCCTGAGGCTTTTTGTATAAATGGGCACATTCATATGCTTAGTCACAAGGGCCCTGTAGTTTAATGAGCACAGGCTTTGCAGTCAGCCAGACCTCTATTGAATCCCTATTCAGCCACTCTACCTGGTGGGACTTTGAGTAAGTTATTTCGTCTCTCTGGACCTCAAGATTCCCCTTCTGTAAACTGGGGAGGGTTAATTGAGATAAACTACGTACCGTATATGAAGTGCTTTGAACTATGTTTGGTGCAAAGTAGGCACTCGATGAATGTTAACTGCTGGTGTTCGTTACTGCTACCGTGTGTGTGTGCGTGTGCGTGTGCGTGTGCGTGTGTGTGTGTGTGTGTGTGTATTGAAGGCATCTATCATGCACAGCTGAGCCGATAAGACTGACTATGTGCTAAACCATAGACAAACTGGAGGCCCTGACCAAGACACTCAGAAGGCACTCTGGCAGTTCCATTTGTCCAGCCCTGGCAGCCACAATCTTGGGTGGAACAAGGTATGGAAGTCAAGAGCCTGAGGCAGAGTTCAACCGCTTATCCCTGATTCCATCCCTCCCAAGTACGGCTTCTCCTCAGGCCATAGGCCAGACTAGACTCCCAGGGCGTGGATAGGGCCAAATGTCTTCTGGGAAACTCTACCTTTCCTACAACTTCTCTGGACTCTGGCTTCTCAGCTTCCCTCATTTGGGGTCTCCTGTGTCTCATCTGTCCACCCACCCTATGCTCTAATACACGTGCCCTTGCTGCATGTTCCCCAGCGTGTTGTCAACGCTGAGTGTAACTTAAAAAACCAGGCTAAGACTCGAAATGACCATTTCTATCATGGCCTGCTGATAACCATCTCGCTGAAGATGATGATGATGTGTGTGTGTGTGTGTGTGTGTGTTTCTGTGTGTGTGTGTGTGTGTGTGTGTGTGTGTGTGAAGAACCTGCAGCCTTGGGGTACCAGTTCTTCTGCGTGTTTCAACTTTGTGACATCAAGATTTCTCATTCCTGGTATATTCTGACTGCTCAACCTTCCCTCAACAGCGGCCTCTGAGAGCTGGGCAGTCGGAAGGATGCTGATGTGGGCATGTACACGATTTGCAATGTAGGTCTTCACGAATGGAGGTTTGTGGGGCTTGCCCCCTCCGGTACCCTCACAGGGGCACTTCCGATGGTTGGCACCAGCACCATGTCAGCTGCAGGGAGCAAATGGCGTGAGGAAAGAGATTCCAGGTCTTCTTTGGCTACGGCTGTCTCCTTATTTCCTCTCCTTTCCCAGTTTGGGAGCATTTGTTGCTGTCTGAAGGGCCGGGCAGCGCCAAGACCACAATAAACAGCTTGTCCAGTACACACAAGCTCTTTGGACCCTGAAATGTCAGCTGGCCAACTGGCTCACAGCTAGACCCTGCTGCGTGCCGTTTGCATCCGGCCCCGGCAGTGCCACTCAGCACTTGTAGAACCCTGTATCGTAGCAACAGCCCTGGGAGTGGGGACCCACGGTGACCTAGCCCTAGCCCTGGGATGCCAAGCTTAGGGGCCACACTTAGGGCCCCTGGGGAAAAAATGACTGCGTTAGGGCTGCAGCTCTGCGGATCCCAGACCAGCAGAGCAACCCGCCCTCCCCCTCCCCCACCTGGGCCTGGCCCCGCGGGGAAGCAGACAGCCAGACTCCCCATGCCCCATATGGTTGAACTGCTGACTGGTGTCGGACAGAAATATCTCACGCAGTGAAAGCTAGTGGGGTGCAGGGCACGTGCCTCCAGACGGTGCAGCCAGAGCACAAAGGGCAAGAGAAGAGAGGGAGAGGCAGTGGAGTCTGGTGGCAAGAGTGCCAGGCCAGGATCCAGGAAACCTGGGCTCTGCTCCCAGCCCCTGCCACCAACTCCCTTGGCATACTTGAGCGAGATCACCCAGAGGGCAGGGTTGGGGGACCCGGCACAGGACCAAGACCTTGCCTAGGAGAAGATGAGCTGCAAAGTCAAGTTCATGCACTTGGGAGGTGGGGGTGCGTGTTGAACCAGGAACACTGTCCCCTGAAGAAATACCTAGTTGCCTTTAAATGCCTTGGATACCTCTTGACCAGCAAGGGAACCAAACTCAGGGGCCCGGGGGACATATCAGAAAAGAGAGCACCACTCCTTCCAAAATGTCCTGTCCTTTGCCTTGCTCGCGAGGTCAACAGGCAAGGACTGAGGGTGGAGCGCACAGCTCTCCCTTAGCCGTGGCAGGACCTGTGATTGTCCTCACCTCTGCCTCTTGCAGCTCCCCAGGACAACTTCTCTGGTGTGTGAGGTTTGTCCCTGGTCCTAGGAGTCTGTGTAGAAGTGGCATCTCCCAGCTCACCACCCTAGGCGCCCATGCCTCAGTATCCCCGATGTGCAGAGACCCACACTACGGTACACGCTTACTCTCAGGACCTGCCTTCACAGCTTACCCCCGAGCTTCCTCTGCCTGGTAGCAACAAATCTGCTCCTTCATCTGACCCTACATGCTCGTTAGGAACTCGTGAGGTACAGCAGTCTTCACCTGCACAAAACACAGTTGATAGAAGCTACCAGTGTCTGATACAGAGTAGGCGCTCAGTAAATTTGTGAAATGAATCCAGGTTGGAATAAATTCACAGTACTTTCATATAAAGGACAGCATTTAATAGAAGAAATGTCAGGCTCAGGCTCTGTGGTCTGGTTTCAGGACCAGTTTCGGGGCAGGAGGAAGAAGCCTGTTTTTGACCATGCATATAACAGCATGAGGGCAGCCACTCTCTGTGTGCATGGAGGGAAGGTAGTATACACCCACTGGGGCGGGGGGAAGGATGTCTGGGAAAAGGGCCAACATCCACTCCGGTCTGAGGGCCTCAGACACTTCCCAGTGCAGGAAGGCCCCATGGTGTTGTCTAATTGGCTTTCTAGTTATTCTCTTCCTTAGTGAAGGCCCAGTGCGGCAAAGCTGGGTTAGGGCCGAGCTTCCAGAATCACTACTGGAGCTCCGGACAGCTTCTGATTATTCCCAGCCAGGTGCCAGTTACCAAAGGAGGGCCTAGGATCTGATTGGCATTGCCCGAGGGTTAGCCAGGAGGGCCTTGGCCGGGGTCTTCACGAGTCACTCATACCTTGACATGCACCCACCCCTCCCCATTCGGTTCAGGGGCTCTGGGAGCTATGGTCTGGCCTTTGCAGCTTCACTTGCCAGATTCCTGTGTTGTCTATGCCTTCACAGCAGGGTGGGTGAGAAAGAGCGGCTCAGAAGGAAAAAACAAACAGGAAAGGTCTCCGGGTCTGTTGACGTTATAAGTGCTATTGATTTTACAAGATTTTTCCATTGGGAGGACAGTGAACTGACCTCATTTTGCAGCCGGCTCGGGCTTTGACGCCACCGTCTAGGCCATGAACTGAGAATCCGAGAGGCTATTGCTTTATCTCAACACATACTTGGTAGTCACCACTCTCGGCAAGGCCAGGCTGGGGCCTCCCAGGGGGGGAGGTGGGCGGATATGGGCGGTTCCAGGCCTCTTCTCCTTCTACCTTTCCCCAGTGATGCTCTGTGACCCCGGGCCCAAGCACTCTCAGTACTTGCAGGACCTGGAGGGCAGAGGAGGGGGGATTTCCAAACAAGAAGGACTTTTGGCAAAGAGTGCAGACAGGAAGAGGGTGGTTGAAAGAGCACTGAACTATAAGAGCTGGTGACTTGGACTTGGCTCCCAGCTGGGCTACTAATTAGCTCTCTGATTTCGAGCAGATGACTTCCCCTCTCCTGGTCTCAGTTTCCTCATCTGTGCAGTGAGAGGTGAAACTAATGATCCCCGAGGTCCCTTCCAGCTATAAAATCCAGCAGGTTTGTGAAAAATGCAGAAGTGAAGAAGGAGGATAAGAATATAAAGAAGAAGCAAGAATGAAACATCCCAGTACAGTACAGAACGGGAAAAATGGGATAAAAAGAGAGGTGCACCACATCGTGGTATAGTGGGAAGAGGCCCCAAGTGGAGACTCAGAGACCTAGATCCGGTTCCCAGTTCTACCACTGAAGAGCTGCATGACCTTAGGCAACTCACTTCCCCTTTTTGTGCCTCATTCAAGCGGGAGGAATGAGTGAGCTCCCGCCCCCGTAGACTACTTTCTTGTTGGGGAACCTAGACACACACGTGGGAAACAGTTAGGGAATAGAATCAGTGCTCAGCGGTGTAACATGGGCAATAGGTGCTTTGGGAGAAAGAGAGGGGAGTGGCGGCTGGTGGGCTAAGGCCTTACCTGAAGGGTAAGGGAGCAGAGTAAAGGAGCAGAAGCCCCAGAATCAGGTAGACCTGGATGGAGTTTTGGCTTTGCCCCTGCCTGGCTGTGTGACCCTGGGCAAGTCATTTGCTGTATTCAAATTTGTTTCCTCGCCTATAAAGGAGGGGTTGGAACTAGTCGATCCTCAAGGTTCCTTCCATCTCTCTGAATATGTGGGAAAGCAAAACACAACAAAAAGAGGTCAGACAATGCCAAGTAAGCCAAAGGGGAGAATAGCCCGTTTAAGGAGGAAGCCAGCCAGTGTGGATCAGACATATTTGCCAGGAGAAAAGGATGGTGCTCCCAGAGCAATAGTGAGCTGGGGGGAAAGGAGGGCAAGGCGGATTGGGAGGAAGAGGCAGGGCGAGATCATCTCAAAGGAGTGATTGGAAGGGACATGGATGCATGTTCAGTGAGAGGGGGCTTGGTTGGACGGCATGCCAGTTAAGGAGCCACCGCCTGGCACAGAGGTCTTGAGTGGGTCCTGGACCAGACGTTAAGGGTGGTGACTGCTACAGTGGACTCACCAAAGGGTGAGCTCCGAGTGGAGTGTGGGGAGTGGAAACACTTTCAAATTGGCAGGGCTTCTTCCACAGAGGACAGAGGGTTCAGGGGCCCATCACTTAGTATTTGACACCCTTGGATTTTATACATCACTGATCCCCGCCCAGGGCCAGAGATAAGAGTCTGGACAGGTGGGGAAACTGAGGGCCTGAGAGGGAATTCAATCAGCTTGTGGTCACAGAACAATGTCACGGCAGGGCCAGGAGCAAAAGTTGGTCTCTCTCCTGATTCAGAGCCCCAGTACTCTTGTGTGACCCTTGCCCCATTCATTGGATGCTCTTAAACAAATCCCTGATTGGAATTGTTAGCCTCTTAGGGGAAAAAAATGGAGTGAAGAAAAACCAATTCCAAGTGACTGAGGCTCTCATTATGAGACCAGCTTTCCCAGGTGGCCTCTCCAGAGAGTCCTACCTCCTCTCCACCTGCCTGCCAACATGGGGCCCCAGCAGCAGTCGGAGGGAGGGAGACAGGTGGCAGGGGCCAACAAAATAAGGCCGTGCGTTGCCGCCCTGTCACCAGTTCCCTGCCAAGGCCTAGCAAGGTCACCTTTTGCTTCTAATTTCCTCCTTTGGGGAGAGGAGGGTTGAAACGAAGCCCTGAAGGATAAAAGTAAGGGCTTTGCCCCTGCCATTTAGAAGAAACCCTCTCTAGTATTTGCTAGACCAAGAGACATTCCAGCCAAGGGGACTGCTGTCAACCTAGTATAGGAGCAGAGCTATTAGATCCATGCTGAACTGTGGTAAGCATCGTTCTCCAGCTCCTAGGGAAAGCCCAGGAGCCCCTAATTCTGCAGAGGGAAACCCAGGTTTCCTCAGGTGAGAAGATTCCTGAGTGCAGCCTTCAGAGAGAGCTGATTGCTTATGCTGGGAAATTCAGAGGGTGCCCCAAACTGCTCTCAGCCTCTTGTCCCTGGGGGAAAGGTGGGGTCACCAGAGAAACTCAGTGGCGCTAGGCCAGGGAGGCCCCAAATCACATTCTAGCATGCAGGTCCTGGAGATGAAAGAGCCCAGCCCATTCTCTGGGTTGGGAGGTGAAGGGGAAGATGGGTGGGAAGAGCAGGCGGGCAGGGCCTGGCGGATCTAGAGGTGGAGCAGTTGCCTATCTGGCGCCATGTCAGGAGCCCCAAAGCAGACTCCACCCCCAGGTCTCCCCCAGCACACGCAACCAAACAATGATGTGTTTCTGGAGCGCGTGCTGGGTGTTCCGCGTTGTCCTCAGCCTCTGTAGCAGATCATCAAGTTCAGTCATCACCCCTGCCCCAGAGTCCTTCCTCTTCAAAGCTTTGATGGGGATGGGCTGAGGTCAGGGCTGGGAGAGCAGGGTCACTCGGCACACACGGATGGCCCTGGGCCCTGGGCGGCGAGAGAGGGAGAGAGTGTGGCAAGAGGCCCTTGGATGGTGAAGGAAGGCCTGAGGGCGACAGGATGGGTGGGTGGGGAGGGGGTGGGGGAGGGGCAGGAGATGTTCTCAAAGCTGGGCAGAGTTACACAGGAGACCAGATTTGGCTAAGGCCCAAGCCCTTGAGGAGAAACAGAGGAAGGCGGCAGGCCAAAGGCACACTGGCATTTTTGTAAAAAGGGCTGTACCAAGTAACCTGAATGAATCCTTCAAACACATCAGGGGGGGAGGCATGATCCCTGATATTTGTCCCGGGCCTTGCAGTTAGTGGTCTCTCTCTCTCTCTCGCTCTCTCTCTCTCTCTCTCGCTCTCTCTCTCGCTCGCTCTCTCTCTCTCTCTCTCTCTCTCTCACACACACACACACACACACACACACACGCACCACATCTCCTTTAATTTTCAAAACACCCCTGTCGAGGTGGGTAGGGCAAGGGTAATTACTCCCATTTGACAGATAAAGAAACCGAGACTCAGTGAGATTACATGACTTACCCAAGGTCACACAGACAGTTTTAATGGCAGAGATGGGACCAGAACTTTGATCTCCCAGATCCCAGGGCAGCAAAAGACAGAATTGGTCTAATGAGCATCCAGAGTATTGAGGTAACCACCTCCACAGCGCGTTATATCAGGAATTCTGGGAAAGACACCTGCCCCATAAATCTCTCTCTCTCCACTCACTAATACCTGAAATGTCACTGTTAAAGATTCATTCTCCTGGATTGAAACTGTGGCTCCTGTTGAAACGTGAAAGGGTGCTAGAGGAAAGAGTGGGGACACGGGAGAATATCTCAGCGCCTTAGAATATTGTCTGGGAGTATTCCTAGGAGAGTGCCCTGGCCACGGAGTGGGGGGGGGGAGGGGAGGCCAGGAGGGGAGGGGAGGGGAGGGGAGGTGAGGAGTTGCGTCAGAGTCTGAATGCGGGCGATGCTGAGAAGGGGTGGGGGGGGGCAAGTCTGCTTCCAGAGGTCTAATGGGTGACTGCACCGGAGTCTCGGAGTCTCGGAGGGAGGTTGGGGGAGGACTTCATGTCTCAGTGGGGAGGGGGAGGGGACAGCCAAGGCATCAGCTGGACAGGGAAGCAGGTTGGCGTAAGAAGCTGGAATTGTGGATGGCTGAGTGGGGGGAGGGGAGCTATTCAGGGAGTTGGCCTGGAGCCAGGGGCCAGTCCCAAGGGGGTGAGCAGAGGCTTGAGAGCTCTGGGCCCCATTCCAGCTCCTGACCTTGAGTCACCATGCAACTCGGCACTTTTCCTACCTCAGCCCAGACACCCATCAAGTCTCTCTTATCTCAGCTTCCCGTTTTACAGAAAACTGTGTAAAAGTTACTCTCCTGACTCCTCCTGACCAACCCTTCCCTTCCTACATTCCTTACCGCCCCCCCCCTCCACTCCAACCAGCATCCTGCAAGCCTCCTGAGCCTCCCGGAAGCTCTTGCCTACTGCCTTCGGTCCCAGAGCCTGCGCCTCTGCAGTTCAGGCTGCCCCTGTACCTTCTGGTCCTGAGGACAAGGGCCTGAAGGCCTCACCCAGCCTTTGGCCTGGGCCTCTCCACTCAGAGGCACAGCTGTAAAGAGCTGCATCTGAGGACATCAAGGCTGCGACTGTTGGAACTGACAGCAACCTTAGAAGTCACTTTTGCCATTCCTTCCTTCCTTCATTCATTCAATTATTCCATTCGTTGAGTGCTTACTATGTGCCATACACTGTTATAGGCCCTTGGTATATGGCTTCATGGAGCTCCCAGTCTAAATGGGGGTATCATTCATCAAATAAGCACCAAAATAACTATAACTTTGCAGCCTTGAGCCTCTCACTTTACATTTAGGGGAAACTGGGACTCAGAGTGGTTATGAGACTTTTCCAAGGTTGTTCCAGTAGCCAGAGGCAAAACCAGGCCAGACTCCTGTCTCCTGACTATTATCCCAGTGCCCTGTCTACCACGCTCTGGAAACAATACAGCATGAGTGTAAGGGTGGAGCATTTATCCCTCCGTGCAGACCCAGACTTGACCTATAGTCAGAGTAGCACATGGCCTACTTGGCAAGATTTGAAGGTCACTGACGAGCAGTCTCCCCCCTCCCACTGTTGCCCCCACCCAGCTTGCTCTCTGCCCACCTCCACACCCCCTGCCCATGCCTAAAATTATACCACTGACTGATATCTAAGGGTTAGAGCCCCATGATCTGGGGAAAACCTGTTAAGCTACTACCTACCACCTACACAAACACATCTCCCCGATTTATCCTTTAGGATGGGCTGGGTACTTATGATTTGGGGGAGGGAGACTAAGAGTCCCCCTTAAAGGGGACATTGCTAGGGAAGACAGGCCACTGAAAACAGTAGTGAGGGGCCCCATGGAACCCTAGGCAGCAGGAGGGCACAGGTCACCTGCAGGGACAGGCAGGAGGAAGGTACCCGAAAAGGAAGCAGGAAGGTTCTGAAGACACACTCCTACTTCACAGTTTAGCCTGGGGGCCAGCCCTGCACCAACATTGTGATCAGTGACATTTTTTTTCAAAATACATTTTGTTTACATTCGGTCTTTCCTTATACTGGATTATACTGAGTCTTTTGTCCCTACCCCAGCCTGGTGTCGAGTAGTTTGTACTTATTTGCAATTAGGAGGGGCCTTCCCTGTGTCTGGTCAAGCAGTTGCCCTTAAACAGTCTGCCAGGCCTGAAATGAAATGCAGATCCGTCCCATCCTGGCATGCTAGGGGGACCCCCCTCATGGGAATCCTTCAGTCAGTGGAAAGGACCAGCCCCCACCTGGGGGGCTTCCCCACCCTAACCCTGATAAAGGCCTGTTAGTCATTCCCCTGCAAACTGTGATGAAGGGGGTTCAGCACGAATGGACATTCATGCCAAGAATGCAGCCCTGCCTAGAAATCTCAAGACAAAGCTAAATGCCCAGCTAGAGACAGCCTGGAGCTTTAGAATCACACCCCAGAGGTTCACATCTCTCCTGTGCCCACTACGTGCTAGGTAACTCTAGGCAAGTCACTTAACCTGTCTGAGCCTCAGTTTCCTCCTCCACAAAATGGGCCTAATGATAATACGATACCCAATTCCTACCATTAGCTATCCGTAACTCTTGACAACGTTCAAAAGGCTAATGGATATACTCTTAGCACAGTGCCTGCTAAGTAATCAGTACATGGGAGCTACTGAAGTTATTATTTGGACCAGATGTGGCTTTGAGAGCTCTCAGTGATAGGTCAAGACCTAACAGCGGTGCATCCCTGCCCTCTTGTTGAGTTAAGGTTTTCATATGTCAGGTTTGCTTAAAACAAGGCCTACCTGCAGGGCATTCCCTGAGCTGGTGATTCATGGGTGGGATGCATTCCACCCACCTATTTTAAGCTGTTCTACATTTTCTTCCCCTTGACATGGACGTGTTTACACAGAGGAGGACAGTCCCAGTCAAAACAAGATGAAAATACACTGCTGGCTGGGAGCCCCAGGCTAACTGGTTTCAGGTCCTCTCTCAGCTGTCAGCACCTCACAACAGAGCCACGGGGGTGGGAGAACCTGCCCAGCCCTACTCCCCTGCCTCCCTCCATCGGCCCAGCTCTGCCTGGTATCAGGCAGTTGGCCATCACCTGGTCAAGCTAGAGTGGGGTTCTGGGGCTGAGGTTTTGCCAGGTTTACAAGGGCAAGAAGGAGGGGTGCTGAGGGGCAAGGGCTGCCCTGGCCAGCTCTGGTGTGAGTGTTGTGTCTGCCGCCAGGGTCGCCTGCTACACAGGCAGAGAAGGCAACTGCCAACAGAGAGTGGTGGAAAATGGCCAAAGAAAGCTCCCCCCAGCAACCTGACCTCCTGCCTGGCATTTCCCACACTGGACTCATTCCTTTGGGTCAACAGGAGGCTCTTGGTAAAAAGAAATTACCCTGGGGAAGGAGAACCCATCAACCCCTTATCAGTCACAGAGCCTTCAATTTCTCACCTATGCCAACTTAACAGTGAGTCAGTAGGACTTGCGGAGGAGATTTCCAGGGAGGATGCTTTGACGAGCTTGCAAACAAGATCCCCCGGACGGGAAAGCACTGGAGATAGATACCCCCAGTAGGGCTTGGACATATACATATTACTGTTCCTCACGGCCTCTTCAGAACAGTTTGCTGGTGTTTACCAAGAAGAGCAGGAGAAAACAATCTCCCTTGTCATAAACTCTGCTACTCAAAGCTGCCCACTCAGGCAGCTTGGTTTCTTTACAGTGAGTCCAGGAATATTGGGGCACATTTGCCTGTCCCCTGAAAGCCTACGGCCACCAGTTAGCCAGGACCCGTTGTATGGCCCACCCCAGGCAGTAGCCCCCTAGTCTATACTTAGTCAGCCTGGGTCACTTCTCCCAGAAGCCCCCCAACCATTCGGACCGCAGTGAGCAGGTCATCATGTTCCTTCCCTGAGAAAAACTAAATAGTTCCCCTTCTGAGAAAGACCTTTCATTTTAACTGGGATCCTCAAAACTTCAAACCCAAGGATGACATTAATGGTGAGAATTTCCTTTATGTTGGCGGTCATCAGGGTATTTTTAGTCAGGATGGAGTTTTTATCTGCAACCCCCCCCCCGCCACCGCCGCCTCGTTCCAGTTATATGGCTGTCACTTGCTCAGAATCAGGCTTGCTAGCCCGAAATCCCTCTTTGATGTTACTGCCAGCTGAGACTTGGCTGCCCTCCTCCTGGGCTTCATCACCCTCTACTGCTCCCTGTGGATGCCCTGTTCCCAACTGACCCAGCCCCTCCAGCTAAAGATGGAAACTGACCAAAGTCCCAGCATTAGTGCAGAACCAGGAGCACACACACGGGTGAATTATCCCTTTTATTGAAGAGGTCGGGCCTTGGTTCCAGGTCATTAGTGGCCACTTACTCAATTAAATTGTGTTTGGGTTGGGTTTTCCAAGTATGTTTGATTTTCACCAGTCTTTCGTGTTTTTAACTGCCGAGTTGCTCTCATACACTGATTGTCCCCAAATTAACATGTTAACAGGGGGCAAATTCATGAATTTGCCTATAGCTCTTCCCCGTGGAGGCCATTAGCCAAGTTCTAATACTTATCTAAACCTTCTCTTTACTTATTAAGCACATGTTTATGGCATTGAGACTGCGTGCCAGGCACTAGCCCAGACTCTGGGGGTACCATGATGAATAAGATAAGCCCCTGCCCTCGAGGAGCTTGTATTCTGGTCTAGAAAGCCAGTCACTGCTCACTTGAGACCATTTGCACTGTCCACTTCCAGTGGTCATGATCTTATCTCGCTGTGCCTTCAGTCCTGCTTGAAAGACTAGGGGTCCTGCTGATTACTGACTGTGCCATTGGAGAAGCTCTCAAGGACAAAACTTTATGCAAGTTACAAGTCCTCTGTGAGGGAAGGATTGCTAAGACCTTCAAGACGCGAAATTTTTTTTTAATAACATCACTTTTTTTAATTGAAGTTAAGAACAAAAGCTGGTCACATTCAGAGACTAACAGGTCTCATCCAGATGGTTAAAACCATCTTCTCTTTCTTGGTTAACCATCTCCTAATTTCAAGTGATTTCCACAAGTTCTCTGGAACCATCTGAAATTGTCCTTTGAGGAGATCCACCACACCACCGCGTGGCAAAGCTTGAGCAAACACACCGCCGGACACACCTCACTGGATATCATCATCATCAAAGAGATTTTCAGAATCATTAAAAAAGTCTGCATGAACTGCCTTTTCATTGGCTGCCAAGTCCATCAGGAGCCCTGTGCTGCCTCCTGCCTCGTCCAGATCCACGTAGGGCCCGGCACCCTCGGGAAACATCTCGTCCACCGCCTGCTTCACCTCCACCTGCCAAGACACTAAATTTTGAATGTTGCTTCCATCTGAACATCAGTCCCTCAAACTATGCCCCTCCCCATAGGCAGTATCCATAACTTGTGAAATCATGCAAACAACGAACTGGAACTGGACAGGAAGTTAGAAATGGACTTTGAAACAGCATTGATAGGACTGCTCATTTGGTGAGCCATTTTGCCAACAGCATTTGAGGACCAGGGCCCTTACTCATCATGGCACATATCGCATTCACGTGGCCCTTTCTACTACCTGAAGAACTCAGCTATGCCGCCTACAGGATATCCACCATGTCTGGAAACAGAGGCACATATATACATTGTTGTCAAGGACATCATCGGTCTGCAAAAACGATACAATGTTATCTCCATTTCCAGACTTTGGGGAGTCCATAAACATATACACCTTGTGTGTTGTTTATGTGGGGCAGGGGGGCATCATTCCCATTTCGTGAATGAGGAGCTAGCAGCATAGGGGGTTTAGAAGCCTTCGGAGCAGTTCTGGGGGCCTGGTGGTAAGGTAGAAAAGGAACTCTGGCCTTCTGATGTATTTTCCTCCCACTTGACCTAGTTCACTTAGAATGGGTGTGGAGCTGCGTTTCTCAGGGAGCACCTACCCTGGCATACGCACTAGGAGAGTCCCTCTCAATTCTTCTTGTCATCACCCTCTGTCTGAGGACTCAGCTCCGTGGGCCAAGCCCATTATTGCAGCGGCCTGTTGTTAGAGAGAAATCACCTGGTGACAAGACAGATGCCTCCGGACTGTCTCCCAACTGTGTTCAGGCCCCACTGCCCCCAGATGTCCAAGGAGTGTCTGTGAAACTCCCTTTTCTCAACTGCTGAGCTAGTAACTGTCTACACTTGGCCTTTCCTCAGTTTCCATGTTTACTTTAGCTCTTCTGCAACTCTGTCAACAAACGCCACGGTATTATTAGTTTTAGCAAGTAACAGGATGTCAGAACTGTTGACCAGGATTTGTTACTTTGCTGTTAGAGCTCTAGCCTAGGACACAGGGGCCAGTGTTCCTCTTATTTTTTAAGGTGTATGAGCTTTGGCAGGAAGCCTTTCCCAGGCAGGCCCACCGAGCTCTGCTCAGTCTGTATAGGCCTTTAAGGCTGCTCACTGCCAAGGCTCCACCCGCCAAGACCTGGGCCCTTCTGTCTTTGCTTGGTGGTACAAAGACATCTGTAAGTAGATTTCTCAAAAAAAAAAAATCAATGCGAATACTTTGAATTTTCCGTTTTTGTGCCTTAACCCTTACAGTCTGGCAGTGGCCTTTGAAGGAAGTCTGTACTTGCCAAAGCAGCTTCGGGGCTTAACATTCATGTGGAGAAGAGCAAGGGGGTGGTATTTTAGGCTGGCACTAAGAATTTCCGGGCTTTTGACCCAAAGTGTCTTTCTCTTCCAATCCCAGCCCCAACACTGCCTGTCTCAAGGAGCAAGAAAAGAGGTTAAAAGGGTCGCTCTGTTGCTGACAGGCAACCAGGAAGTCCAGGCCTTGGGGGAAACATGGCCTTTGTTTATTTAAGCCCCAAACCTAGCAGGCAGTGTAAACTAAACATAAAAATAAAATAAAATACCGAAACACAGGCCGGATGCGTACCACAGAGAGCAGTGAATTCCCTTGGGAGCGGGGAGTCAGTGAGCCGCAGGGGCGCCCTCCTTGCCCCGGAGGCGCGCTTGCAAGCCATGGGATGGGATGCGAACGGTAGGGGCAGGGGAGCGCAAGGCTTGGCTCAGGGTTGGGATGGGCACGTTTGCAGAGATCCTGGCAAGTCTTTGTAGTCAACCCCAGCAAGCTCCTGAGGCGGGGAGTGAGTCACAGCCCTCCAGCCAACCTCGGAATGGATCCACGTTTGACCAGGCAGGGACAGCCACAGGGCTGGAGGAGAGCCGGCTTTTGTTGAAGGGGGGTAAGGGCAGGTTAACTGACCAGACTGTGCTGTTGGAGAAAAATCAGCCCCTCCCCGTTCTCTCCCTCGCTCCGGGTCCTTCTCCCTTCCCGCCCTGTGATGCCTGCCCCCCACGCCTCCAACCTCCCAGGCCAAGAGTTCCCACGGACAGCTGTGAAGTGTCTTAGAAGCAATCTGTTCCTCGTAACAGAGAAGCCAAATTTGCCAAAGTTTGATTTATAAATCAGAGCAAGTTTGGGTTACCTTTCTAATAGCAGCTCTCGTTCACGTTCTGATCAAGTTTTCAGGAGTGAGAGGGAAAGAGGTAGCCTAACGTGACGGGGAAGGAGATGACCGAACAGATGTTCGGCTCAGAATATGCTGAACCCCATCATCGTGTGTCATACAGAGTGGGTCGTGGTGACCGTGGCACTCTGGGGAGTCTTCGGGTGGATCCTGTCTTGGCTCTCACCTGTAGGCCAGTGGTTCCCAAAAGCAGTTCCATGGACTGGGGCCAGACGAGCTGCAGCCACATCTCCTGAAAGTACCCTTCGCAAGCCACAGACGTATTCCACTAGATTTTCTAGGGCTGGAGCCCAGGGCCTCCGTACTCTCCTCACCTGGACCCACGTCTTTCCCTCCGCAGCCCACCAGCAAGGTGTACCTGCTGTGTGTTTAGTCATCTTCTGATGCTGATCCGCCACTGACTACTGTGTTGAAAGTAATACAGAAATTTAGTTCATCCCTATTTAAGTATTTGTAGCTGATAGTGGCAGAATGTGGTACTCTCCCAGGGCTTTTGCATCGGAAGAAAACACTTTCCTAATTCCTCAAAGTGTAAAGAATTCCATTATAACTCAAAGGTATGACTCTGAGGGTGACGTTTGTAGGCACTGCAGTAGTCCGGTCAGGCAAACAGCTTGGACTGAGAGGAATTTTTCTCAGTGCCATTCAGATCACACTTCTCAGGTCGTCAGCCACATGTGACATCTATGCCAGGACTGGCTCTCTTTAGAACTGTACTCGTGAGGAGCCTATGGGAATCATTTCCTAGGCATTCACATGATTGACTGCACACAAATGGTGCTTGTTTTTATTTCTCTTTCATTTGAATGTGTGATTGACATCTTTGAAAACTGTGGACCTGGCAGCACCAGCACGTCCTGTGCCCGGTGTACAGTGTGAAGTGTCAAGCTGGATCCCCCTATGCCCACCTGACTTCCACTCCAAGCTTCCCCCAAGAGCCTGTCACCTATGACCCCTGCGCAGCACGCAGCCAGCTCTGGATGTCAGAGAGAGCAGAGGCCACGGCTTGTGACGCTCTGACTGGGTCTACAGTGTCCTGCCTTGCCACTTTGCCATGTCCTATTGCTTTACTACCCCTTTGGGGGTCACGAAGCTGGCATCAGGTGAGAGAGAGAGAGACAGAGATGGAATGATGCCCTCTGCGTGCCTAGCTCTGTGAATTAGACTTTGTCAAGGGCTGAACAGGTGTTTGCATAAACGTGTGTGTGTGTGTGCGTGTGTGTGTGTGTGCGCGCGCGCGCGCTTGTGTGCCGCTCTTTCTTCCTGACAAGGTGTGTGTATTCCTTGTCAGCGGTTCTCAAACCCGGCAGGAGGCCTTCCTTAACCTCTCCCCGCATGCCTTTGAGCTGCCTGGCTCTGTTCCCATGGCTGGGGCTGGGTGGGGGGCCCCCAGAGAGGAGCTTGCCTTGTTTCTCTCCTTTCTTTCTCTTCTCAGACTAGTGTGTCCCCTGCCCCTTCCTGCCACCGCCCCCCACCTCAGCTGGGCTGCCTTCTTTCCATCCAGGAAACTCAAGGGAGGGGGGAGGCGGCTGGAGAGCCAGAGGCCCTTTGCAATTACAGAGCCTCTCCTCACAAGTCACAGAGTCCCACAACAGAGGATCAAGGAGCTACCTCAAGTGAGCCCACGGTGAATAGCTCCGCTGTGAGTTAAACAAGGGCCTCGGGCGTACAATGTGAGAGTCTTGGGAGGCTCATAATGCTTACCCATCCTGGCCCAGGAGCCCCCGCGCCTGAAGAGGCCGGCGTTATTACCGTCGTTTTGTTCCCCAGGGAACCTGGACCACTTCAGAGGTCACCCATTCTATAGCGGGGCCCACAGGGGAGTCAGGTGCTGCACCTCGGAGCCCCTGGCCTCTTCACGGGCCCCGTGTCTGCTGGCTCAGCGTCCCCAACAAGACCCTCCTGGTTCTTGTCTTCCAGGCATTGCCAGTAGTCCCAAGTCCTTCACATACCACTCAGAGTAACCCCGGCAACTGCCAGAAAAAAAAAAAAAAAAAGGCTTGGAATTTCGGCTCTTGGGACCGTTCCATAAAGCAAAAGGGCTGGGGAGAGGCCCTGCCAGTGTGTCCCTGGCCCGGAGAAGCTGGTGGAGGGCTGGTGCAGACAAACAAACACGGAGAGTGGCCATGTTCTTGCTGCTTCCTTTCCCAGCCCCTGAGAAGGCTGTCGAGGGCCAGGATTCCCAGCAGGTGGGCCGTGATGCGGGAGTTCACTTGCCCACGTGAAGATGCTCGCTGGTCTGGGAGGGCACTATAGAGCAAGGATAAGAGCACGAGGAGGTAGCCAAAGGAGGCGGGCCAAAGAGGTTGACAGATAGAGGTGACCCCCTCCCCGTGCTAAACACAGACCCCCTTCTCAGAAGGAAGGGACTGGCAGGCAGCTCAGAGACCCTTAAGGACCTGTGCTTTGTTCCCCTGCTTTACAAAGGAAGGGAATCAGAGTGAGGGACCCTGACACTGTTGGCCACCATGTCAGAGGAGCCTTGGGTCCCACAGAAATTCCAAGTTTTGTGGCTGCTATGTTAATCCCCAGCTAGATGGGCATGGACCAAACGACAGGGTGGGGAGAAGAAAGGCGGGCCCGATTCTGAGGACTGAAGTGGTGCCAGGGGTGACGGCGGTGGTGTGGCCCTCCCAAACCCCAGGCTACCCTCCTGAGCACCCCCAAGCCCCAGGCCTTTTCCTGAAGTAAACATTTCACTGAGATCTAACCAGTAGGTAGACTTCAGAGGTCACCACAAGCCCAGGATATTCCGGAAGGAAGCACAATTGTTAACCTGCACTACCAGTTTGTTTGTTTGTTTGTTTGTTTGTTTGTTTTTACTTTCCCTGAAACGTGCCTTGTACTTTGACTAGGCAGTCAATCAACTTTGAGTTGAGTTGAATTGAATTGAATTGAATTGAATTGAATGATAATGGCAACTAGTGTTAGGTGGAGGAGGGGATTCCATTTACCGAGGTTAATTTGACATTCTCTTTTTTCAGGAATATCTGTTTCATACTTGTAGATGGGTAATGGGGACGGTGGAAAAGGAGAAGAGAGCTTAGAAAAATGATGCAGGTAAATTTTCCCAGCTGCAAGGCAAACGGAGACGGGAGACAAGCATGAATATTGATACAAGGTTCATGAAATTTAAGATCCACTGAGCTAAATTGCATTCATTCCTGGATAACGTTGCCAGTACTTCCGGTCTTGCTGAGATGCCAGGAGAGACTGCCTACCCCCCCATAGTTAGCCACCAAAGTTGGGGTAACAAAGGTGACTTGACAAGAGCCCTTTTTGACTTCTTTGAACGAGGGGGAGTGGAGTGGAGTGCCTTGTCCAAACGGGGTTTGGTTCTGCCTGTCAGCCCTAGTGTCACTGGGAGACTGTTTGTGAAGCTCGCATTGGATCCTGTCTGGGAGGGAGCTGAAAGGCACAATTCATTGCTCCTGCCATCATTCAGTGCCAGGGTCTGGCCCAAATCAGTTGCTAGAGCCACTTTTCCAAGACAGTGTCCCTCTCCACCACGATTCCCCTTGGGCTCCCTGCCGCCCACCACTGCCTTCTGCATCTACGTGCGCATCCCCCTCCCTGTTTTCCTGCCCCCCAAAGTCGACGTTCTGGACCCTGGCCACGCAGGGCAGTTCGCGTGACCCACAGAGGACAAGGCACTTTGTCTGTCTCCGTCTTTCCTTCTTGCTTCCCTCCTTCTGGACTTTGGGGATTTTCCATGAGGCCAAAGTAAAGATTAAGTGGCAGCATCCTTCCTGTCTATAGTCTCCCACGCTGGAGTGGAACCGAGGGCAAGAGAGAAGAGTGAAGCCAGCACAAGTTAAATGATGGCATCTCAACCTCCTTATTCCCCCAGCCTCTTCAGAAAAAGGGACAAGTCAGTAATTAGAAGTAGGCAGAGCTTCAGGCAGAAGGGAGCCGCCGTGGAGGGGTAAATGGGGAGGGTTGTTTTGCAGCCGCCCCGTCAACTGTGCTAACACTCCGGTGCTCGGTATCCTTTTTGATTTCCTCGTCCAGTTCCTAACGCAGCGCTTGCTTGGTGGCTTGTCCCGCACCTCTTCGCATCGTGTCTTTTCCCGCTTCTCCTGCCACAAGACCCTGTGTTTCGCCGGCAACGTTGCCGAGCCTTGGGGGGTAGAACATTCCCTGTAGAAAATAAGGAAGACTTGCCTATAAAGAGTTTCCTTTGGGCTGCGTGGTACACAATGCTTCGAGTGTGACAAAAAGGGAAGTGAGATGTTCCCCCTCCTCGCCGCCCCCTACCTACCGCACCCACCCTGAGTCTGCCTCCCACCCCTCGGCAGCGTGCTGAGATCCTGCCCACAGGTTCTGAGGCCCAGACTGCCCAGTCTCCGCCTTCCTGCGCTGTGGGAATCTGAAATAGGAAGGGCTCTTGTCCTAGAGAGTCTGGCTTTTGAAGTGGAACAGAACGGTGATGATGTTGAGACGCTTCTTCCACTTCAAAGGGAACAAGTTGGCTTCCAGGGCCACCTGAAATGGCGGGAGTTGACCCCATCCTCCTCATGCCACCCTCCACCTAGAAGGTCACCCTGAGAGAGGGAGGGTCAGCTGTGTCTGTTTAATCACAGAATCCCATAGCTGTAGGCCTAGAACCGAGAGCCGGCAAAGGACCTGCCTCATCAGCTGCGTGCTGTGGCCCCGGTGGCTCTGGGTCCAGCCTACCACGTAACTCACAGGATGGAAGACAGGAAATTTGGAAACGCACATGTTGGAGTTGCTATGCTGTTAAATCCTTAGGCCACTGTTGCCGGCCTGGGGCCTACCTCCAGAGACACAAGGACGCTGAGAGCCTCATGGATCAGCACTTTACTCCGAAAAGTTAGATCAGATCACAGATACCCTATACAGCACAAGCTTCCACTCGCTGCAACATTTGGCTCAGCTATTCTGGGCAGAGGAATTTTCCAGTGTGCCGAGGGTTACACAGAAAGCCTTTTGGGTTCCTCCAACTTCTCCCTCTCCCCCTCCTATCTGCCCCTGTCTCCCCTACCCCTGCTGTTTGAAAATCTTTCTACAGGGACATTTAGGTTGGTGGTCTTCCTTTAGCAAAGCCTGAGATCCAGGGATCCAGCCGTTATTTGCGAACTGAGAATCATAAGGCCTCAGGGTGAGCTCTTCTCCGTATTGGTTGGTGAACTGGAGGTGCAGAGGGGAGGAGAGATTGGCTGAGTGTGGGCTGGACCTGGGACATCCTTTCAAAGTTGTTTTCCTGAAACGAAATCCCTGATACGACCTTGTTTTCTTGTTGGTTTCATTCTCCTAAAAGCTGAGCACTGCGGGAATAGGGGGGAGAAAGAGTTAATTAAGGGCGCCAGTTACGGAACTGGAGATTGACTGGACTGTGATTATTACGAGACTCCATATTCTTCCGGTCCCCCATGCTGCTGGAGTCCTAGGAGTACTTCCCCTGCCCCTCACCTTTTCTTCCTCTGCACTACTTTCCTGGCACCTCCAACCCATCCCCCAACTGCCTTGACTCACTCATTCAACAAACCTACTCCCTGCCCCCACCAGTAAGTGTAGTAAGAACAAACTTGGTCTCTACGTCAAGAAGACCTGAGCTGGAGTCCCAGCTCTATAATTTATTAGCTGTGCCACCACCTTGGGCAAGGTAGCCTCTCAGACCCTTGGTTTCTTCATCTGTTAAATGATGGTGACAGCGCCTACACCACAGGGTTTGTGACTCAGCCAACACAGCGCCTGGCCCATAGCCGTTGCTCAGTTAATGGTAGCTGTTATTGTCAGCGGGTCTCAAACTGAGCTTATTTCTAATTGAAGTATAATTAATGTACAATTCCAACACAGTCTTGCTAGCAAACTTCACCTGTTTTTGTTTTTCCCTCCCCAAACTACCTGGATTTCTACGCCTGTCTCCATATAAGGGAGTCCCCATTGAAGGAGCTGGTTTTTCTTCTGTCCTATGCCCTGTTTTCCTGGTGGTGTTTTTTCCCTGCCGACCCGGCTTATTTATCTCTCTTTTTTTCTTTTCATCATCTCCCTTGGAACTCGGGGTAAGTAGCAATAGTGAGCTGAGGAAAGATTTACAAGCCAATGAAAGGTCAACTCAGACTCTTCCTGGACCAAGAAAGCTCTTTGTGACACAGAGGGCAGTTTAATATACCAGGGAATTCCAGTATCAGTTAAGCTCCGGATTTAAGAAGGTTTGTTTTTTTATTTTTTGCTCAGATAATGTTCTTGATGACCTATAAATGTGGTCTGCACTTTGTTCTGTCTACTACACGCAGCTTAGCGTTGAACACCTTGTTCAGGGAGTTTGTGACCTGAAGATAACATGATATCCTGAGGTTGGGATTGTCTCCCAGCTAAACTGGGGTGAAGGAAATCACCATCCTGGGCTAGCGCAGTAGGTTTGCTTGGGTAGATCTCTTTGTCGGTCCTTTGCAAATAGAATGGACCTTGTGCACGTATTACCACTGGTGGGATCCAATGGGAGCTCCACATCATAGTGAAAAATGTTGGCTCTTTGGTGGCATGACTGCACGGGCAGCCTGAAGAAAATTAAGGCCTTCAGACTGGGCTTAACCGGGGCCTTGGCCAGGGTGTCTGTGCCAGGTACTACCTGGTTAGGTGAAATATCCTGAAGCAAATAATAATTACCTTCTTTGCTGATAAGAGGCCCCAGTACTTTTCCAATAGCTTGATTGCACTAGGGTATTTCTTTGGACCATAGCCTGAATCACCGACTGATTCATGGGTACTGGCCCTAACTTCATCCAAACTATTGTATGTGTGGTGAAACCCAGTGTTCTCCTCATGGCCCTGAGTTGGTGTAAATAATACTCCCAGTTGCATCACCTGTCCCTTGTTTGGTCTAGGTTGCTCCATCTGGCTGCAATTCTGCTTCTGACCACCAGGTGGCCTCACTTAGGAAAGAGCAGGATAAAAGGACCTCAAGCCTCTGACGGCTTTTTTTTTTTTTTTTTTTAAGCTTGACGCTTAAAAGAATGAAAATATATTTTGATGGAAGCATGTGTAACTCTTAGTAGGCAACAGTCACCTCATTTTCCCTGTGACTTGGTATCTGTTTGTTTGTGAAGTACCCTGTAACCCCGTGTGTGGCTGGACCCATCACAGGGCGGGTGTTCTCCTGGGATGGTTTATATTTAGCCTTGGTTTGTAGTTTTGCTGTCATTTGCTGTTCATAGGACAGTAACAAAATCTTGGTTTTAAAAATAGAACATGAGATCCTGGATGATGCTGAATAGGGTGTTGAGACCAAAGAGAAAAGGGCTGGCATCTTGCGGTCACTGCAGTGCCCACTTCCCTACTGTCTCCTCCCCACCTCCTCTGTCACCCACCTGGCCCCCAGCTGCCCCCTTGTACATGTTCCCCCACTCATCTGAGTTCCTTGACACTCAAACGCTCTCCTCCGTACATGCACACTGGCATGTACAGATTAGCTAGTACGTGCATGCCACAGATCTGTGCATGTGTCAGTACCTGGACAGGTACATCCGTAGGAGGAGGTGAGTGGATAGATGCTGGGGATGGGGGCAAGCTGGCTGGGAGGTGAGGGGACATGCAACTGACGAAGTCTGTGTGCAGGAGAGAGGCTGAGAAGGCAGGCGCCAGGAAGGAGTGAGGGTCCTGATGGTGAGGGCGGGTGTCCGGGGAGGGCGGCCTGTGATAGCACTGCAAAGACACGGGAGGTATGCTGGCTGACATCCGAAGAAGAGCTTTGGAAACCAGCGCCGCCCTCTACCGAACGCTTCCTACCTCCTGTAGTGGCATTTGTACTTCTCATTTCTCTAAGAAATCAGCTCCATTTGGTTTTTACCAACCTCCAGAGCCCTCTTTGGAGATGCCAGTTGGCACAAGAAAGTGCTGAACTGTTTACAGTCCCAGACTAAGGTTCAAGGAGGGGATGTGGTTTAACCGAGCCACAAAGCCCGGTACAGGACTCATTTGCATGCCGCTGACGCCATGTGACGCAGCCGGCTCCTCCTATATAAAGAAGAAGGAGCCGAAATATCTCCGAGTCTGGGTTGGACTGGCGGCCGTGGAGTTTGTGACACACCAGGTGACACCCCTCGAGTCACTTCCCTTCAACTCTGGAACGCCCGCCCGGCTTTGGGTTCGCTCGGCAGCCTTCGCCCCCCTCCTAGCCCCAGGGCCCGACGCGCAGAGCCCAGCCCCGTCCAGCGCGCCAGCAGCCGGCGGCCGCCCAGCCCAGCCCAGCCCGCAGCCCGGCCAGAGCTCCCCGGCAGCCCGAGCCATGAATACCGAAATGTATCAGACCCCCATGGAGGTGGCGGTCTACCAGCTGCACAATTTCAACATCTCCTTCTTCTCTTCCCTGCTTGGAGGGGATGTGGTTTCCGTTAAGCTGGATAACAGGTAACCCCTGGCCACAGCTCCCGAGCCCGGGCGCCGGCGGGGGCTGGGCAGAGAGCGGAATCTCCGAGCGAGCCGTGCGCCGCCGGTCCCCGTTGCCCGCGGTGCAGCATCCTGGGAAGGGGCGGGGGTAGGGGACGCAGGGAAGGGGGGGGGTCACCGCCGCGCTGGGATCCGCCGTCGGAGCGTCCCTGCGGCCGCTGCGCCGTAAGAACGAGCTGCTGCAGCCGGGGGGCAGAGGCAGAGGGGTAGTGGGCCTGGGCTGGGCTGGGCTGGGCCGGGCAGGGGGGCTGGCCGCGCGCCGTGCGCCGCTGCGGAGCAGGCCGGAAGCTGCCGAGCCGAGGAGGAATTCCTAGCTAGCTTCGGAGCTCGGTAGGTTTGCCCGGGACCTTCTGGGCCGGCGCCGGAATGGGCTGGCGGCCGGGGACTCCCTGGGCCGCGCGCCCCCATTGTTTGTATGTCGCCGAGCAGGCCTCGCTGGCCCGTGCGCCCCCGGACCCGCGCGCTGTTCCACGCGGAGCTCTGGGCGGCGGCGGCGCGGAGCCGGTCTGGGTGGGGAGGTGCAGCTTCCCGCAGGGGCCAGAGAGGGACCTAGGGACAAAGTGCCCGGAACTTCGGACCAGGGAGGCGATAGAGAGGAAGAGCTGGGGCAGGTGGAGGACTTTGTGGCCGCCGCTGCCAGGTACTCAGACTGGAACCAAGAGGGTAACGTGGTCGCTTTCCTTTTTGTCTTGGCAGTGCCTCCGGAGCCAGCGTGGTGGCCATAGACAACAAGATCGAGCAGGCCATGGTGAGTGGCATCACTGTGTCATTCCCATCCCCAGACCTGGCTACTGCTTATGTAACTCAGGGTGGCAGTGAGCGGGTGGGTGCAAAAGCCAAGAGCCTGAGGAAGCTGACAGCCTGCCTCCTATCCCCTTGGAGGCCTTAAGTAGAGTCCCATCAGAGTGGCACCTTTTAGGGCATTTCCAGTCCACCCTTGCTGGACCCTCTCCTTTCCTCCTCCTTCTCCCATCCCAGGGCTTTGCAGCAGCCTCTGGCTCCCTCCTGGGCCCGTGGCAGGGCAGGGAGCTCAGACCCTTGGATTTGTCTGCATCCCACAGTTGGCGGGGGCCAGAGCTCATTGGATGCCACCGCACTGCAGTGCCTCTGCAGAGCCTGGGCTGGGGTCAGGAGTTGGGAGGAAACAGGAAGCAAAGCACCCCACCCTTTCTCCCTCCTTCACCAGGTAGAGGTCATACTCCGCCAAGCAGCTAAAATGGCTGCAGGGGATTGGGGCCTCCAAGAGTTTTAGCAAACACTTTATTGTGCCCCGGAGCCTAATGACACAGCTCCCCGCCCCCAGTGCAGTCATCCGAATTCAGAGAGGATGAAGCCATCCGGGTACCTTCCCCCAGGGCCAGTGTCCTCTCGGGCCAGGCTGCAGGACAGCTGCAGCTCAGTATGCTGGGTCCTGTGGAGAAGAGGAGACTCCAGAAGAGCCCATTATATTCTCCTGGTGGAGATGGGTAAAGCAGACCAACAGTACGGGGTGCACTGCAGGTGTTCCCTGGGATCTGGGCCAGCCGCGGGACCTTATGTGGAAATGGGGATATAGCGTACCACCGCCAACCAGCAGAAGCCTCACCCAAAAGTCTCCCAGGAGGCCAGCTTCGAAAGTCATCAGAAACTTACAGGGGGGAATTCGTATGTAGTTCAAAGCCGGGCTCCCAGCTCAGGCACGGCCCCGATCACGCAGCTCTCCTGAGCGAGGGTTTAGGTGCTTCGGAGAAAGGGGCAGGAGAGGAGGACCAGGGCTGCGGGGCCAGCGTGCTGAGGGGCTGCTGAGGGAAGGCTGGAGCTTGCCAGCGTGAGGGATAGCGCAGGCGCCCCAGCGGCCAGGAGAAGGTGCCGCAGAGGGTCCGCCGCGGCTAACGGATAGCTTTGTTGTGATCTCCGGGACAGGATCTGGTGAAGAATCATCTGATGTATGCTGTGAGAGAGGAGGTGGAGATCCTGAAGGAGCAGATCCGGGAGCTGGTGGAGAAGAACTCCCAGCTGGAGCGTGAGAACACTCTCTTGAAGACCTTGGCGAGCCCAGAGCAGCTGGAGAAGTTCCAGTCCCGTCTGAGCCCCGAGGAGCCAGCTCCCGAAACCCCAGAAGCACCCGAGGCCCCCGGTGGTTCTGCGGTGTAAGTGGCTCTGTCCTCAGGGTGGACAGAGCCACTAAACTTGTTCTACCTAGTTCTTTCCAGTTTGTTTTTGGCTCCCCAAGCATCATCTCACGTGGAGAACTTTACACCTAGCATAGCTGGTGCCAAGAGATGTCCCAAGGACATGGCCACCTGGGTCCACTCCAGTGACAGACCCCTGACAAAGAGCAGGTCTCTGGAGGCTGAGTTGCATGGGGCCTCGTCCCCCCAAGCCAGCGAGCCTCTAATGCCACCGCGCCCTGGGGGCTCCCAGGGCCTGGGCAACTTAGCTGCAACTGGCAGAGGAGAAAGGTAGTTTGAGACAGGCCGCCAGTTTGCTCCAGAAGAAAGTCTAAGGGGTCTGTTTTTTTTTCATTTCCATGGACATCTTCAGCAGCTTCACCTGACAACGACTGTCCTATGAAGAAGCCAGTTGTGGTTTAAGCAGAGGCAGCCTCTCTCTCCTCCCCTGCCTCGCCAAGGCAGGGCCACAGTTGGGAGAGATTGAGCCAAGTCAGCCTTCTGTTGGTTAATATGGTGTAATGCATGGCTTCGTGCACAGCCCAGTGTGGGATTACGGCTTTGGGATGACCGCTTACAAAGTTCTGTTTGGTTAGCATTGGCATAGTTTTTCTGTATAGCCATACGTGCGTATATACACCCATAGGGCTAGATCTGTATCTTAGTGTAGCGATGTATACATATACACATACACCTACGTGTTGAAGGGCCTAACCGGCTTTGGGAGTATTGACTGGTCCCTTATCTCTTAAGGCTGATTCTTTGACTGTGTTCATTTACCAGGTTGATCCAGTTTGTCCTTTAGGTTAAGTAAAACTAAAGAGTAAAGGCGGGGAGGGGGGCGGGGGCCACCCTCCGAATGCCTTGCTGCTGCAGCCTTTGCCCCATCTGTCCCCTGAAGACATGTGAGGTCCTCTTTTGAACGCCAAACCCACCATTCACTGGTGCTGACTACATAGAATGGGGTTGAGAGAAGATCAGCTGGAACTTCACATTGTCGTTCGAAAACTTTTTTTTTTTTTTTTTTTTTTTTTTTTGTGTGTGTGGAAAACTTGCAAGTGAACAGAATGATTAGCTTGCCGGTGTCCTCTTGTGGACAGGGGCTAGACAAGGGAATGGCTTTGACCCGACGGTGCCTGGGTGATGTGCTCAGGGAGCTTGTCTCTAGGGAGTTCTGTGGCAGTGAACACTTTCCACTTTCTGACACCTCATCCTGATGTTATGTCTCCAGGATTTGGACTTTGATGTTTCAAATGTAACTTGAAATTTCAATAAACGTTGCTCTGTTTTGTTTTTCTAAAAATAAACCTGGTGTCTTACTGAGTTTAAGATGGAGTGGGTGGTAGGGGCCCCACAGGTGGTCAGGGGCACTGGTTTTCTGGCTGTCCATTCACGGGCACCCCCTGAGTGGCAGGCCTGTGCTACAGCCATGATCTTGTGTAACTGTCACAACACCCCCATTGTACGGGTGAGGAGGCTGAGGATCAGCCCGTTTAAGTGACTTGCACAAGGTCACACAGCTATTATGGCGAGTTGGGACCCAGTCTTCCATCCACCCCTCTCTCCTGCTCCTGCTTTCACATAACGGCTTCGGAGTGGGTGGCGAGGTGACTACTAACACAACTTGATCTCGAGGGGGTGATTCGGGAGGTAGGATACCCCAAGAAGGTCCAAGAGAAAAGGACAGGGGGTCCATGTGAGGGAGCAAGAAGAGGAACTGAACAAACATGAGTGGGCCCCTTCCCTCTTTTGAAACACCGTCCGGACTACTTGGTGCATTCTCTTTAATACCAATCCACAGGAGACCCCTGACATGGGCAAAGGAGCTAAGAGGGCCTTAGTGAGGAAAGGACACAATGTATGCGGTGGCCCAAACCCCATCCCTCTCCCCCAAGGAAAGATGCTCTCAAGCCCTGCTGCCCCACTTGTCACTGCTGAAAGTTCACTCACAAAACCCACCAGCCTCGTGGGCACGGCCAAGTCTTAAGGGTCCCGACTCCACCTCCCTCCCCTGCCTCTCTTTGAAGGTCACCCTCACCCATCACCCTTTCCCTGGCCCCCTGTCTCTGGCATCTGGAGTCCTGCCATTTCAGATTCCGGGCATTCATTGTCTCCTCCGCCACACCCTAACCTGGAGCCACGGTGGGCCCTGAGCTGTGTTCTAAGCCCCCTGGCTTCCCAGGGGAGGTTATCACCCCAAATGTGAGTGACTCCGTTCAATCTCAGCTTCCTATAACACATGCGCCTCCCGCTTTGTCACTTGAAATTTAAAAGAACTCCTTGATTCTCCCGAGCCATAAACCTCAAGGACCAAGAGGTCTTGGCTCCCTTTCTTGCACCCGTCGCTGCCTAAATACTTTCCAAACGTCAGGCTTCCTTCACCGTAGAGGTCGTACATGTTGGCCCGTTCATTCCGAATCACTAAACCTCTTCTTAGAACATTACAGACGCCTGCTTGCTGGCCTCTCAGATCCCAACTTCCCTCCCTGGTGCTCACCTCTCTACTCATGATGCCAGGCTCATCGTCTGCACCTGCCCATTTGATTGATTTGGGGGCTGTGCAGGTTTCACACTTGCTGGAATGGACACCAACTGAATCAGGCAGCTACTCCCCTAGCTTCCCCCACCCCTTGCCCCAGCCGGGCCCTCCCCAGTACCCACTCACTCCCATCCCCTCCCCCTCTCAAGAAGAACTGAGAGACTTCTCGACTCGGGCTCATCGGCAGACTTCCCACGCCTTGATTTCCAGCCAAACAAGAAACAACAGATGAGAAAAGGAATCTCAGAAGATGCCCCAGCAAGCATACAGCCCTCTCTGGTCCTCTAGCCCTTCCCTACGAGAAAGGGGAAAAAGCATACCCACAGTCACACAGTGGGAAAGAGAGAACAACTTCGCTTCCTAGGCAACCGTGACTAAACAGAGACAAACACTGCAACTTCTAAGGCCACAGCGGTTGCCAGAGTAGATAAGAGGAACTTTGTGGCTGTTTGTTAGTCACATAGAGGAGCAGCTCTTGTTGTTGTTCCACAGAAAACCAAACGGGTGGGGAAAGGCAAAAGAACGCATGGCTCCTGGAAAGACCTTCACAGGCTTTGGGGTTCTGGGCTCAGCTGGTCCAGCTGGACCCAGAACAAGGAAAAGAACCAGAAGAGCAGCAGCCGTAATGGTCCCCTGCCTGGACATGCCCCCTCTCCCAGGACCCTCCTATCTATCCTCTCATCTAATCCTCACGCGGTGGGCCCTTAGAAAAAGAGGCACTTAAGATTCACCTCCATTTCACGGATAAGAAAACTGAGAGCCAGAGAGCTCCGTGCTACTCCCACGGCTCCCACTGATCCCATGGGGCAGTGGGGCCCACAGCCTTGTCAACAAGGGCTCCTTTTAAATGTCAGAACTCTTCTCAGATCTCCCCCAACCTGAGAGTGGTTGAACTCTTAGTAAAGTCATACCTCACTTTATTGTGCTTCGCGGCTACTGCATTTTGTTTTCTACCTTTTTACGAATTAAAGGTTTCTGGCCACTGTGCGTCGAACAAATCTATCAATCAGTGCCATTTTTCGAACAGCATTTGCTCACTTTCTGTCCCCGTGTCACATTTTGGTAATTCTCGCCATATTTTAAACTTTTTCACTATTGTTATATTTGTTATGGTGATCTGTGATCAGTGATCTTTGATGTTACTATGACTCACTGAAGGCTCAGTTGATGGTTAGCATTTTTCAGCAATAAAGTCATTTTTAATTAAGATATGCACATTGTTTTTTAAGCCATAATGCTATCACACACTTAATAGACTACAGTATAGTGTAAACATAGCTCTGATATGCACTGAGAACCTAAAAACTTCATGTGACTCGCTTAATTACGGTATTTGCTTTATGGCCATGGCCTGGAACTGAACCCGCAGTATCTCCAAGGTATGCCTGGATTCTCTGAGAAAGAGAGAGAACGCGTAAGGACAAGCAGTGACTGTGAATTCGATGGGGCTTTTAAAGGAACTTACCTGTACTTGCCACAAAAGCATAGAGGTGGATTTGAAAAGCAGAACAGAATTGTGGGTGGTAGATTATTTACAGACAAAGACCTCAGGGGTGCAAGGTGCAGGGCTCCCAGGCTGGAAACCACCACAGAAGAGGGTGTTTCTGGTTAGGCTCCAAAAAGGAACCCAGGGAGTGAGCAGGTGAGGAATCGGGGCCACTGGGACATGGCGTGTAGGGAGAAGGATTCTAGAAAGACCATAGGAAATAACGTGCACAACCCAATGTCTCTTGGGGTATTTTGCAGTGTCCTAACATAATCCTACTTATCCTGGAAAAATCTTGATTTCAAATCTCACCTCCTCTCCTCCTAGTTGGTTAGAAATTAATGGACATAATTATTGCTTTGTAGACAGCCTAGTTCCTCAGGTTGTCTCATGCAGAGCTGCTCACTGGAACCCAAATACTTACCAATTAACCACCTCTGCTAGATCAGGCAAAGTCTGACAGAGAACGCCACCAGTTAGCTATTCCAAGCAGAAGTGGTTTCCAGGGAAGAGCTCCCTGGAAGGGGCCATCATAACAGTGATTAAGTAATAAGAGCTGACACTTACATGGCACTTACTTTGTGTCAGACAATGTTCTAGGCCCCTTTACTTCTATTGCCTCTTTTAATCTTCTCCGCAAACCTATGAGAATGTACCATTAAGATCTCCATTTTACAGATGAGACAACGAGAAGACGAAGGCACAGAGAGGTGAAGCAACTTGCCCGAAGTCCTACAGCAAGTGAATGGCCAGGCCACGACGGAGGGGAGGGGAGATGGATGCATTGAGAAACAGGCTGGAAAATCTCAACGGTTTTCGTAATTCCCCCTAAGTCACCAGAGGTGTTCTGGGGGTGGAGCGGGGGGAGGTAGAAAGGAGATCACCCCCAACTAGCAGAGGGGCTAACATAAGATTAAAAATGACCGATGAAGCTGGCTGGATGGAGTGACTAGGAGAGGAGGAAAGAGGAAGAATGGGAGGCCAACTTGGCTGGCTCCCAGCCAGTTGAATCGAGCTAGGACCTAACGGGTCTGAGGGAGCCATGGTAAGCTTCTGAGCAGGGAAGTGATGTGATGCCAAAGATATTTGCAGAAGATGGGTCCTGGCAGCTGGGGAGGCTGGAGCAGAGAAAGGCTAGCCGAAGGCAAGCCAGCTGTTGCGGCAATCCAGGTGTGAGGTGATGAAGGCCAGCCGGGGCAGGGAGGGGGTCGTGGAAAGGAGACAAAGGGGCAAAGCCGAAAGGCACTGTAGGGCAGTATTTCTCCAAGTGTGGTCTGCAGTCCACTCACCTCAGGTTTGTTGGGAAGTTGGTTTAAAATGCAGATTCCGGGCCCTACCCCCAGACTAAAGAGGGGAGCGGGCGGGGCTTGGGATTGATAACGCTAACAAGCTCCCCTGGTCATGCTGGAGGATGTGAAAGTTTGAGGAACCACCACTAAGTGAAAAAATTATCAGCATGACCTGGTAACAAAGTGAGTTGGGATGAGAAAGCAAAGTAGCCACAGGTCAAGGATGACTTGAAAGTTTTGTGTTTTCTCTTCTTTTGAACTGTGATAAAATATATATAGCATAAAACGTACCATTGCAGCCATTTTTAAGCGTGCAGTCCAGTGGCATTAAGTACATTCACATTGTTGTGCAACCATCGTCACCATCCAGCTCCAGAACTTTCTCCTCCTCCCAAACTGAAACTCTGGACCCATTAAACACCAACTCCCCTTTTCCCCCCCGCCCCGCAGCCTCAGGTGACCTGAAAGTTTGGAGTCCGGAGGATTGGGAGACAATGGAAGCACCGAAGAGGCAGGGGTGTAGGAAAAGGCTGCAGATTTGCCAAGGGAAGATGAATTCCAATTTTGATCTCTGGCTGAGTTAAGCATATTTCCGTATGGAAATATCCCAGAACCAGCCATGGAAAGAAATGTGAAGTCCGAGGCTGGAGCACCAGATGCGATGCGGGTGTGTCTGCGTGTCACAGGGGCTGGAGTGATGTGAGTGGACGTGTGCCCCAGGAAGTGGGTGCAGAGGAGGCCAAGCAGAAAGCCCAGAGCCACGCTACAGAGGCCGCCCACAGTGAGGAGGGAGGGCCGGCTGGGAGGTGTCAGAGAAAGACAAGAAAAGCCCCCAGGGAACACTGAGGTTTTCTGATCTCCTCCCCATCTTTATCTTTTGGTCTATTCTTTTTGACATTTCCTCTCCAGAGTCCTTAGCACAAACCCCACCAGCTTATTAAATTAAACTAATCCTTAAAGGTCATTTTGGGGTAGAATGAGGCAGCTGAGATAGTCTAGGAAGAGGACTCAGGAGCCCTGGGCTGTTGTCCTGGTCTTTGGCTAACAAGCTATAGGACCTTGGGCAAGTCATTGGTGTCCTCGCCAGACATGAGCTTCCCAATCTGCAAAACAAAGCAGTTGCCCAGGAACGATTCCCAGCCACGTGCCTAGGAAGTACCCGGGCCAGGAAGAGCCCTCTGGGCATGAGATTTGTACAGCTACCTCCTCCTGGCTCTAGGCCTCAGTTTTCCTTCCAGTCCCCAGATTCTATTCATCCTCATATCGAGTTCTTATCAAGTTGCTGAAGAAAAAGCCACTTTTAAAGACAGATACATCGCTCAGCACCCCGACACTCCACGTGATTTTGTAGAGGAAGGAATCACCTACAGCCTTATTTCCCAGCCTTTCTCACTGCATGAATCACTTCTGGTTGCCTATATTGTGACAACACACTTACGAGCTCTGGGTCACCAAACTCACGTGGGAGGGAGGTGGGCGGGTGGCACAGAGGTCACCTTGGGTATAGGCAGAGGGGATCGGTTCGCCTAGGAAACACTTGTGACTGATGCAGATAAAGAGAGAGGGCAGGAAAGGAATGAAAAAGAGATGACTTCGGAGGGAGTGGGCAGGTTAGGACAGGAACTAGAAGAGGAGGAATGCGGGCCCCAGGGGCAGCCCCAGCCCCTTAGACCTTCCTCAGCATTGCTCCTCTGCCGTGACCTTCCTGCTGCCACTGCCTAAGAACAAACAGGACAAATTCTCCACCAAAGATTGACTCTGTGGGTCCCGAACTGTCCCAGACATCTCTCCTTTGCCGTCCTTTGCCATCCAGAACCCAGACATCTCAAGGGCAAAGCTAGCCTAACCGTCATGCAGAAGCATCTCGAGGGACAGGCAATGTCCCCAGCGAGTTAAGTCACACCTGGGATCAGAGGACAGAGTAATACGCCATCAGTGCTGGGCGGGGCCCTTGAGATCAACTGTCCCAACCTCCTCATTTCCCAGAGGAGGACATGGACGCCCGGACAGAGAAACAGGCTTGTCCCAGCCACTCATGCAGTAGGCAGCAGGGCCAGGACGAGCCCACAAGTTACAGATGACCCTCTTGCTCTAGGCCTGAGGGTCCCCATCGGTAAAGGGAGGAACTGGGCCAGAGCAATGGTTATTAACTTTGGCTGCACATTGGAATCACCTGGCAAGAGTTTAATGGAATGCTGGTGTCTTGAACTCCGTCCCCAGAGATGTTGATAAAATCGATATGGGATTGTAACCTGGGCACCGGCACTGGTCAGCTCCCCAGGTGATTCCTGGATGATCTGTGAGGATGGTTTCAATCTCGACATCCATTCATGTCACACACATCGGCACCTGCTGGGTGCCCGGCCCTCTGCTAGGTGCTGGGTGCCGGGCAAACCCGGGCCCTGTGATCCTGGTGCTGGTTTCCTGTCTCCATGTGGAGAGGGCAGATGAGACAGGCTGCTCATATTAGCAGGCCTGCTCACAGGCAGCTCTACTCTTTCTCCAGGCAGGTTTATGATTAATAAAGGAGATATTCTTATCTCCTGTCTGACTCATATGTATGTCTCTCTTGATCAATTCTGATTTCAGGCAGAAGAAAAAAAAATGCTATTTATCAGCCTCCTCAAGCTCTAAAAAGAACCATTCTGCTGGGGATGACGAGAAGTACACAAACAACCCTATGGCCCCTTGTCAGCCTCGTTTGCAGGCTTCTCCTCCTCTAAATGTTGAAGCGCCTCTGGGGCTCGGCTCTACCCTACTTTCTCGCTCTGGTTGGTTCCATCTATTCCCAAGGTCCTAAGTAGAATCCCCCCATTAATGACTCCCAAATTTATATTGCCAGTCCTAAGCATCCCCCTGAACTCCAGGCTCAAATATTCAACTGTCTCCTTGACAGCCCCATATGTATGTTTCACAAGTACATCAATATCTACCTGATCAAAATCAAAGTCTTGACTCCCAGCTCCCCCAGTGTATCCGACCTCAGTGTAAGGCACCACCATCTACACAGCTGCTCAGACCGGACGCTTGATTCCTCCCTCCCCCTCAGCTCCCACATCTAATCCATCGCCCAGCGTGAGCCACTCCACCTCCGAACACACACCCCGAATCCCTCTACTTCTTTCCAGCCCCATCACGGCTCCCTGGTCTAAGCCACACTCATCTCTCACATGGAGGCAAAAGCCTCACACATTCGTCTCCCTGCTTGCACACTGGCCCTTGTCCACTTCCACACAGCAGCCGGAGTGACTTTATTAATGCAAAACTAGATCCTAGTATTCCTTTACTTTAAGCTTATCAGAGGCTTATCATTGCGCTTACAATAAAGTCCAAACTCCTTCGCATGGCCTACAAGTGCCTATGTGATCTGGCCTCTGCTGACCTCTCCAGCCTTTACGTGTGTCACCCCCCGGTTCTTACCAAGCTCCAACCCCCCTGAGTGTCTTTCATTCCTGAAACACACCTCAGAGCCTTTGTGCACGTGGTTCCCTCAGTCCAGACGCTCCCACCAGCTCTGCCACCCGACTCTCTGCATGGCTGTTTGTTCCTGTCCTTTGGCTGTCTCCCTTCCTCTGACAGGTCTCACCCCTAACCCTATCTACAAAAGTTTCCCCCATTATTGTTTCTTTCCTTGCACTTATCCCAAATGGGAATGACTAGTTCACATATATATATATATATATATATATAT
>NC_041234.1:82888520-82906415 GCF_002837175.3 Physeter macrocephalus | reverse complement strand
GGGCCCAACCGCTCCGCGGCATGTGGGATCCTCCCAGACCGGGGCGCGAACACGGTTCCCCTGCATCGGCAGGCGGACGCGCAACCACTGCGCCACCAGGGAAGCCCCTAGTTCACATATTTTTGTTGGTTGTTTCTCCCTCACTGCACGGGAAGCTCCCTGAGGGCAGGACCCACACCTGTTTTGCTCACCACTACATCCTCGGAGCTGAATCCAGGACCTGACACATGCTGATCAGCAAAAAAAAAAAAAAAAAAAAAATTATGGGAGTTTCAGATGTTGTAGCAGGCGATAGTAGGTCAGGGACGAAATTTTCGATGGGGACACGGAGGGAGCTTTCCCAGTCTTTCAAATCACACACGTAAATTGGTCTGTTGATTATGTCAATTATGAAAGCAACAAACTGTTTATTCTTTCAACAATTTTCAATTGAGCCTGTCCTATGTGTCAGACACTGGCCTAGGCACTGAGGATACTGTGACAAATCTGAGAGTGTGATGTGGGTTCTCTTGGGGCTTACTGTGAAGGGAAACTGCATACAGCCTAGTGGTATTCCCATACCTCTTGCCTAGGGAAATCCCCTCTGTTATCCCTTAAGACAGTCTAAATGCTCACTTTTCCCCACATTTTAACCTGTAAAACTTCACCCCATTACCTGGAGCCACTTGTCAAGGTCCAGTCTCATTTTAGGGAGAGTGTATAGCATTAGTTACGATTAGCTCTGGTTGCAATAACAGAAAAAAAAATAATAGTTGCTTTAAAAGGATAGATGTTCATTTATCTCTCCCATAAGAAAAGTCTGCAGGTAGGCAGTCCGGGGTTGATAGAGTGACTCTATAAAGTCACCAGAGACCCAGATTTCTTCCAAGTTGCTGCTCCACCAGATTTATAGCATGTTGCCTCATTGTCCACAATGGCTGGTCAAGCTCCAGCCATTGTATCCACAATCTAGACAAGAAAAAGGAGGAAGGGGAAGAAAAAAATCACTGCTTCCTTTTGAGGGAGATTGCCAGAAACACTGTACAACACTTCTGCTTACATCTCATTGGCCAGCTCTTAGTCTGGCCACTCCTCCTAAGGGAGGCTTTCTTTAACTGCATACACGGCCACCCCCAAAGAAATTTAAGTTTCTGTTTTGTGAGGCTTTTTTTAAGCTGCATCTGTTATCTATTGCCACGATAACACTGCATAGCAAACAACCATCGGAATCAGTAAGATAAAACAATCAATATTTAGCTCATGAGTCTGTAGGGTTCAGCCTATTTGGACTGGGCTCAGTTCCTTTCAACCAAGCTCACTCATGTGCCCTGATCTTTTCCTAGAACCAGCTTTTGGTTTGTTTTTTCTTTTTTTTTTTTTTCTTTTTGCAGTACGCGGGCCTCTCACTGCCGTGGCCTCCCCCGTTGCGGAGCACAGGCTCCGGACGCGCAGGCTCAGCGGCCATGGCTCACTGGCCCAGCCGCTCCGCGGCATGTGGGATCCTCCCGGACCGGGGCACAAACCCGTGTCCCCTGCATCGGCAGGCAGACCCTCAACCACTGCGCCACCAGGGAAGCCCAGCTTTTGGTTTTGTTGACTTTTTTCTACTTTTCTATACTTTCTATTTTATTTATTTCCATGTTTGCCTTCATAATTTTCTTTTTCTCTGCTTACTTTGAGTTTCACTTGCTGTTTTTCTAGTTCTTAAGATGAAAGATTAAGGTATTGATTTGAAATCTTTACTTAAATATAGATAGATGTTTACAGCTCGACTTAGCACCACTTAAGCTGTATACTATAAGTTTGGTACATAGTGGATTCTTTTTACTCATCTCAAAGTTTTGTTTGTGATTTATTTTTTGATCCAGTGTTTAACTGGGTGTTGTGTAATTTGCACATATTTTTTCGGGGTTTTTTAAATTGAAGTATAGTCGAGTAACAATATTATATCAGTTTCAGGTATAAAACAAAGCGATTCAATATTTTTATAGATTATACTCCATTTAAAGTTATTGTAAAATAATGTCTATATTTCCCTATTCTGTGCAATATATCCTTGTTGCTTATCTATTTTATACGTAGTAGCTTGTGTCTCTTAATCTCCTACCCCTGTCTTGCCCCGTCTCCCTTCCCTCTTCCAACTGGTAATAAGGAAGAGAAGAATACATGTTGGAGTAAACAACCAGAAGTTTCTTCTCTGGGTGTTTGGATATACTGAAAGATGAGAAAGAGAGAGAAGAAGAAAAGAGGAAGAAGGCATTAAAAAGTGCATCATAAAAGGGTCCGTGGCCATTGACTTCCACCTAAGGGGATGTGCCAGAGCTGGCTGGCAGGTGTGGTCTATGCCCTGGGAACAGAGCGAGTCTGGCCTCACCCCACTAACCATCACTGTCTTCCACCCTCCAACGTCACAGTCAAGACACGAAATTCCCTAGCGGTCCAGTGGTTAGGGCTCCGTGCTTTCACTGCAGGGGTCACATGTTTGATCTCTGGTCAGGGAGCTAAGATTCCGCATGCCGCACGGCCCAGCCAAAAAGAAAGAAAGAAAGAAAGGCAGACAGACAGGCTGCGTGGAGAAGATGCTCATCTGAGGGGATTATTTTCTATGGGAATGTAGCTTTTTGCAGAGCTCAAAGATTTTGTGGGTGAAAATTACCCAATCACACCTAGTTCCCCAAACCTAGGAATACAGGATCTGTTTCAACAGCCTTCAAACTTGCTGAAGAGCAGTTGCTAACCTTATGAATGACATAGACAATTCAGTGTCCCCTAAAGACAGACTGCTCCCTCAATTCCCTTCTCCTTCTAACTCCAAAGGCCTCCATGTCATATCGGCAGTGGCTGCCTTGCAGAGGGTCAAAGAATGGGTTTATTTTGCTTTTAGCAAAAAGCAAGGGACTCTTTAGAACTTTGGTCATTGGGGCTCCCAACTGAATTCTTCTACAAGAGTTTCCTTTGAAGGTCCACAGTTTAATGACTTTCGATTTCCCCCATCAAGCCTGTGAAATGGGACACCGGGGCATGATTGGGGAATGCTGAGGAAACTAGGACTTAAAGAAAATATTTTTCCCGCCTCTGGGCAGAGCCCATTCTGGTGCCAGGCTGAGCTGTGGAAGTCTGTCACCTGACCCTGCCCATCCAGCGAGCAAGAATTCCTCAGGCAAAACATAAGTCCTGCCCCTCCCACGAATGCTGAACATTCTGGTTTTTGCCCTTAGGAAGAAACCCGTAAATAACTGCATTCTCTTCTCCGGGTTGCATACCCCCTTCCTTGCAAAACCAAAGAATTGGGTCACATTATCTAAGTCTATGTGGCTTAGAAGGGCTCAACATCAAGCTTCAAACTGTTGTCAGACACACATGTCGGAGCACAGCCTGCGTTCTCCTGAGCGACACGAAGGGAAGCTGCTGAGTTCCAAATTTCAGCAAGTTGTTTTTCCATACACTTCTGATCATCTGAACCCATGAGACCTATTTCCGTTGCTCTACTAGCGAGGCATTAAGCTCTCTTAGGAGTACGTAAAACTAGCCCAGACAGGCACACCATTAGGGTATGGAAAAGGGAAAGTTCCCAGAAATCCCTGCCATCCAATTACCAAAGCCACCCCCGCCCTTTGTAGACTCAGTCATTCAGTCACCCATTTGTTTGTTCAATAAATATTAATAGAGAACATATTGTGCGCCAGGCTCTCTGACAGATGAGGTTCCTGATCTCCTGGAGCCTACATTCTAGTGGAGGGAGACAGACAATCAAGAAACAAACAAGAGCAACATCAGGTAGAGAGGAAGCTGAGGCTGTGAGAGAGGAAAGGACTTGCCCAAGATCACACGGTCCATGTCTTCTGACTCCTGGTCCCTTATTTTTTTGATTGAACATACATTGAGTGTTGAGGACCTACTATGTGCCAGGCATGATGCTAGGCACTGAGGATATAAGACAAATAAGACAGGCAAGGTTCCTGTCCTTACAGAGCCTATAGTATAGTCAGGGAAACCAACCATAAACACACAGAAAACCATAGAGACTTACTGTTTCTAGTCCAGTATGTAAGGAGCTTAGAAGTCACCACTCCATCCAACAACAAGTAAAAAGCTTAGATTCATAAGACAAGTCAGGTCACTGGGTAAACTGCTGCCCCCCAAACTGGAGAGACAGGCAAGGAGATACAGACTCACAATTTAGAGCAGAAACCTCCATGGGAACCAGTACTGGGGTAGGAAAACCTGAAGTGTAATTGGTGACTTGCCGGTGGCTCAGTGTGGACAAGCCTGAGATTTTAAAACTCCAGGGGACCCAGTCATAGGGAAGCCATCATACTTTCGTGAACTTTATCTCCAGGAGCTCAACCAGGTCCTTAGAGTGAATGTTGGAAAAAAAGAAAAAACAAAACTCCCTGTGCTCAGGCGGGGGTGGGGGTGGGGTGAAAAGTAATTATTTTGAAATACACCAGAGCATTCTGTTCTTCTTAAAAAGATCTGCCTTCTGGAGAAGCCAATTAACCAGTGCCTAACCTTCTGGGGTTTTACCAGAGCCTAACTGACCTTGGGGGAAGGAAGTGCTCAACTCCAGCCGACTCTAACCAAAGTTGGGGAAAAAACTGAGACACACTGGTGATGTTCATAGTTGAGGGGCACAGCATCATGAAGGACTGAGACCTAATCATAGGACTGTGGAATGCTTCCCCTCCCCCATGCCTTACCACCACGTCACTAAAGGACTACTTACCCTGCTTCCTTTTACCCGGTGCATCATGTACCCCTTTCAACAACAACAAAAAAAGCATATTAAAAGGCAAAAAAACACAGTTTGAAGACACTGAACAAGCATCAGAGACCAGACTCAGATATGGCAGGAATGTTGGAATTATCAGACCAGGAATTTTTTAAAAGTATGAATAACATGCTAAGGGCTTTAATGGGTAAAGTAGACAACATACAAGAACAGATGGATGATGCAGGCAGAGGGATGGGAAGTCTAAGAAAGAATCAAAAAGAAACACTAGAGAGCAAACACCCTGTAACAGGAGCGAAGTATGCCTTTGATGTACTCATTAGTAGACTGGACACAGCTGAGGAAGGAATCTCTGAGCTTGAGGATATGACAAAAGAAACTTCTAAAACTGAAAAGCAAAGAGAAAAGAGAGTGAAAAAAACAACAGAATATCCAAGAACTGTGGAACAACTACAAAAGGTGTAACGTACATGAAGTGGTAATACCAGAAGGAAAACAAAGAGAGAAAAAAGAAATGTTTGAAGCAATAATTAACATCAGACACCAAACTACAGATCCAGGAAGCTCAGAGAACACCAAGTGGACAAATGCTGAGAAAACTACACAAGGACAAATCATATTCGAACTGCTGAAAATCATATACAAACAAAAAGATCTTGAAGAAAGCCAGAGGAAAACAACCCCTTCCCCATAGAGGAGCAAAGATAAGGATTACATCTGACTTCTTCCCAGATACCATGAATGCAAGAAGAGAATGGAGTGAAATATTTAAAGTATTGTGAGAAAAAAGGCACCAACATAGAATTCTGTACCCTGTAGAATTATCCTTCAAAAGTGAAGGAGAAATACTTTCTCAGACAAATGAAAATTGAGGTAATTTGTTGCCAGTAGACCTATTGTGCAAGAAACGTTAAAAGAAGTTCTTCAGTGACAAGGAAAATGATACAGGTCAGAAACTCAGATCTACATGACAAAAGGAAGAGCATCAGAGAATGAAGAAATTAAGGTAAAATAAATATTTTTTTCCTTATTCTTAATTGATCTTACAATAACAATTTTTTTTCAAAATAATAATAGCAACAATGTATTTGATTATGTGTTTTTATGTATAAGTGAAATGATTGATAGTAATAATACAAGGGACGGGAGGGAGGATTAGGATGTTTTGTTATTATAAGATATTTTCCCTAAAATGTTATGGAAAAACCCGAACAAACTTTTTGGCCAACCCGGTACCTGCACTGCCCATGGGATGGTATGGCATTATTTGAAAGTCGACTTGGATTAGTTGTAAATGTATATTGCAAACTCTAGGGCAACTCAAGACGGAAGAAGGACAAAGTCAGAGGACTGACGCTATCTGACTTTAAGACCTACTATTGATATAATGCTAAAGTAATCAACCAGTCTACCTAAATCTACAGTAGAGGGTTTGCTCATTTCTGTAGTGGATATTACTCTGAGAAAACCATAATTCAAAAAGAGCCATGTACCAAAATGTTAATTGCAGCTCTATTTACAATAGCCAGGACATGGAAGCAACCTAATTGTCCATCGACAGACGAATGGATAAAGAATATGTGGTGCATATATACAGTGGAATATTACTCAGCCATAAAAAAGAGACGAAAATGAGTTATTTGTAGTGAGGTGGATGGACCTAGAGTCTGTCATACAGGGTGAAGTAAGTCAGAAGGAGAAAAACAAATACCGTACGCTAACACATATATATGGAATCTAAGAAAAATAATGGGATAGGGAGGGTGGGAGGGGGATGCAAGAGGGAGGGGATAAGGGGATATAGGTATATGTATAGCTTATTCACTTTGTTATACAGCAGAAACTAACACACCATTGTAAAGCAATTATACTCCAATAAAGATATTTTTTAAAAAAGATGCGGTACATATATACTGACTATTACTCAGCTATAAAAAGGAACAAAATTGGGTCATTTGTGGATGTGGATGGACCTAGAGACTGTCATACAGAGTGAAGTAAGCCAGAAAGAGAAAAACAAATATTATATATTAACGCATATACGTAGAATCTACAAAAATGGTACAGATGAACCTATCTGTAGGGCAGGAATAGAGACATAGACATGTGGACATGTAGAGAATGAACATGTGGACACAAGGTGGGGAGAGGAGGGTGGGGCGAATTGGGAGATTAAGCTTGACACAAATACACTACCATGTGTAAAATAGCTAGCTAGTGGGAACCTGCTGTAGAGTACAGGGAGCTCAGCTTGGTGCTTTGTGACCACCTAGATGGGTGGGATGGGGGGGATGGGAGGGAGATCAAAGGGGGAGGGGATATAGATATACTTATAGCTGATTCACTTCATTGTACAGCAGAAACTAACACAACATTGTAAAGCAATTTTACTGCAATAAATAAAAAAAGAAGAAGAAAATGAACAACCCTATTTAAAAATGGACAAAAGACCGGGAATTCCCTGGCAGTCCAGTGGTTAGGACTCCGCAGTTTCACTGCCGAGGGCCCAGGTTCAATCCCTAGCCGGGGAACTAGGATCCCACAAGGTGCGCGGTGCAGCCAAAAAAATTTTTTTAATAAAAATGGACAAAAGACCTGAAGCGACATCTCACCTGAACAGACACCATACAGATGGGAAGTAAGCATATGAAAAGATGTTCAACATCATATACCATCCGGAAAATGCAAATCAAAAAACAGCAATGAGATACCACTGCACACCTATTAGAATGGCCAAAATCCAAAACACTGACAACATCAAATTCTGGAGAGGATGTGGAGAAAACAGGAACTCTCATTCCTTGCTGGTAGGAATGCAAAATGGGACAGCCACTTTGAAAGACAGTTTGGCAGTTTCTTATAAAACTAAACACACACAATCATGCTCCTTGGTATTCACCCAAATGAGTTGAAAACTTAGGTCCAGACAAAAATCTGCACATGGATGTTTATAGCAGCTTTCTTCATAGTTCTCAAAACTGGGAAGCAACCAAGATGTCCTTCAATAGGTGAACGGATAGATAAACTGAGGTACATCCAGACAATGGGATATTATTCAGCGCTAAAAATAAATGAGCTATCAAGCCATGAAAAGACAGGGAATAATCTAAATGCTTATTACTAAGTGAAAGAAGCCAATCTGAAAAAGCTACATACTGTGTGATTTCAATTATATGATATTCTGGAAAAGGCAAAACTAGGGAGACAGGAAAAAGGTCAGTGGTTGCTAGGGATTGAGGGGAGGGAGGGACAAATTCGTGGGGTATAGAAGACTTTTAGGGCAGTGAAACTATTCTGTGATGGTGGATACATCTGTCAGAGCCCATAAGATGTGCAACACGAACATGGACTTGAAGTCATAATGACGTGTCAATGTAGGTTTATCAAATGTAACAAATGTCCCCCTCTGATGGGGGATGTCCATAGTGGGGGAGACCATGCCTATGGGGGGACAGGGGGTATATGGGAACTCTCCGTACTCTCCCATCAGTTGTGCTGTGAGTCTAAAGCTGCTCTAAAAAATAGTCTATTAATTAAAAAAAAAAAAAAAAAGAATGTTGGCGTGGCAGTTCCCTTAGCAGATGCAGCAGCTGAGGCCCAGAGAGCAGAAGGTACTTGCCTAAAGTCACACAGCAAGCTTGTAATGAAGCCTGGGCCAAAACCAAATGTTTTGCTTCTCTGTCCAATCCATATCACGCCATGTGGCAAGGGTCAGCACATTTTTTTTTTTTTTTTTTTTTTTAGTTAGACAATGATTTGCATGAGCACCTCTGAAATAGCTTACCAGCTCCATTGTCTGCAAAGGGACAGAATGTCTTAGCCCTTAGTTCTTCACCCTTGGAGAGCAAACCCTCTGCTTCGCAAAAGATCAGCGCCACACCCAGGCCTCACTTCTGCTGAACCTTCAGGGTTAGGGGTGGCCCGGGAGGCGAGAACCAAGAAAGGAGCCTGGGGCCTTTCTCTCTGTCCTGTTCTCAGCCCTCCAGCTTCTGGCCAAAGTCCAGAGCAGGAAAGAACAATTGGCAAACCCACTCATTAGGTCCTATTTATTCACTGTAAAGCCTCATAATTTGTTTTAAGGGAGACTTTTCACCTTGATTAATATCCGAGGCTCTCAAGCGCACACGAAGCTGCGTTTGAGTCTGTACAAATGCACCTGAAGTGTGCACTGTCTGCAGCTTCCAGCAGGCGACTAGTGCCTCTGTCAACACCGTCCTCCGCGGATGCTTGTGACCCTGGCGCAGGGTCTTATTTGAACTAACACACGACTACACCCTCACTCTCCGAGTTTGCAAAGAGCCCCAAGTCACGCGTGGGTAATTTGATCTTTGCTGCTTCCTTCGCGCTGAAAATGATTTCATGAGAAGTAACTCTTCAGAGAGAGGTCTGCCTTTTCCTGCTCAACCCTAACCCCAATCTGCGGGCTCTCTGTGCCATCTAGGCCCTCACCCATCCCTACCCAACTCCACTGGTGAAGTCCTTCCTCTTCTGGGTTTTCAGTATTGTGTGCCTAGTAACTCTGGAGCTAAAATGAGCTCCCTTGTTTCTTCCTTATAATAATGACTCTCCTCCAACCCTTTAGCCTCCCCTCCCCCAGCTGCCATCCCACTTCACTCCTTCCCTTCACAGTGAGAGGTTCTTGAAGAAGAGCCCCCCTCACTGAGCACTTCCTCTCACTCCGCAGTCCTTGTAGTTTGGCTTCACCTAACCCACCCCTGCCATTCCCATCTGCTCAAAGATCAGAAGTGACTGCCAGACCCAGTGGACCCTTTGCAGCTCCTGTCCTGGGGGTCCCCCTGAAGCCCTGGGCACTGCTGAGCATGTTCCCCTTGCAACTCCCTGCCCCTGGGCCTCCATGGCCCTCTTCTCTCCTGGTCCTCCTGCTGTTTCTACTACGATTTCTCTTTAGCCATCTTCATGAGGTTTTCATCTTCTGCCCCTCTTTCCTGTTAGCGTTCCCCAGGACTCTGCCCTCAGACCTCTTCTCCTCGCTGTGATACACACACTCTCCCATTTTGGCCTCATCTTTTCAACCTCCATCTATATGGTCCCACATCTATGGCCCCAGCCCAGATCTCTCCCCTGAGCCCCAGACCCATACTTCCAACTGACCCAATCCACTGACACTTCACACTTGACACATCCAAGGTGACTCATGACCTTTCCCCACACATTCTGCTCCTTCTACCGTGTTCCGCATCTTGCCGAATGGCTCCATCAGACACCCAGTCACTGAAGCCAGATATCCAGGAGTTATCCCAGACTCTTCTTTCTTGTTCGTCCTCCCCTACACCCAGTCTATCAATTTGTCCCACCAGCTGCACCTTCAAATATATCCAGAACAGGACCACGCCTTTCCCCCTCTACTACTACCTTCCTGGTCCAAGTCACCGTCCCCACTCACCTGGCTGGTTGCAGTAGCCTCCGAACTGGCCCCCTGCTTCTACCCTCTGCTGCCTCTGTCCACACCCTACATTATAGCCAGAGGGATCGATGCAGCATACACAGAGAATAAAATTCAAACTCACTACCATTACATAAAGGAAAGTCCACATTCTGGTACCCACCTGCCCTATCCAGCCTTTCTCACAATAGTCCCCCCCTCCCACCCAATGTCCCAGCAACGTTCCATACCAGGTCATCTCCCCTGGCTGGGTCTTTGCTCATAAGTTTTCTCTCTGCCTGGAACAATCTCCCATAATGGCCAGCCAACCAGGTGACTACATACTCATGTTTCAAGACAGCAACAGAAACTCTTCCTGATACTCCAGGCTGAGTCTACCATTCCTTCCACAGTGGCCTCTATAGCACCTGTCAGTCATTATCAGGAAATGCCTGTGAAGCACCTACTATGTGCTGTTCCCATCCACTCTGTAGGTAACAAATTCTATCGTGCTTCTTGCGTTTCTGTACGAATGAGCAGATGCAGCTATATTTTCTTACTTCCTCTTCTTTTTACACAAAAGGAAGCATATTACAGATATATATATTTTTTGCTTTTTGCTCTTTTTACTTACAAACATATCCTAGAAATCACTCCCTATCAGTTCATAGAGACTGTCCTCCTCCTTTTTTACAGCAGCATGGTACTCCATTCTTTGGCTGTACCAAAGTCTCTACAACCACTCTCCTATGTATGACACTTAGGTAACTTCAAATATTTTGCAATTATAAACAACGCTGTAATGAATAACCTCATGCGTATGCATCTCTATATTGTTGGAGGTGTATTGTCAGGGTAAATCCCTGGAAATGCGATTGGTGAGTCAAAAGGTAAATGCATCCATAGTTTTGTGAGATACTGTCAAATTCTCCCCCAAAGGATTGTATCCATTTTCTTTTCCACCAGTAATGTATGAGAGTCACCTCAGGCATTTTTGGAAGAGGGTTTCCTCAGGACATTAGCTCTGTTTCCTAGCTGCCCTGTCTTTGTGACTGATCCATCCCAATGCACACGAAGGCTGCTCAGCCACTCAGCACACAATTCTGCCCTTTGAGATTTCTCCTCCTGGGTGGAGCAACGGACAAACCCATGCCCTGTATTGCTGGGTAATGCTCCTGCATCTTCTGCAGTTCACATTCTTTGTGAAGGAGAAACAATCAGCAAATTACACTGGCTCCACACGCACAAGGCTCCAGGCCTATCAGAACGTTCTTAAGTGTCAACTAGCTTGAGGAACTCAGGAGGAAATACAAGGAAAGTTTAGTACTTTTCCAGGCTCAACGAGTACCAACTTGGTTTGTTTATAGGCGCCTAATGAGGACAGGCATTCATCTTGTAAATAAATAAACCATCCTATTGAGAAAAATAATAATAAAAGTAGTTTACTGTGCTTCCAGGATCACAAAATCATAAAGTGCTTTCTCACACACACACACACACACACACACACACATAAATAAATAAACCATCCTATTGAGAAAAATAATAATAAAAGTAGTTTACTGTGCTTCCAGGATCACAAAATCATAAAGTGCTTTCTCACACACACACACACACACACACACACACACACACACGCAAACACACACACACGCACACGCACATACACACACACACACACATTATCTCATTTGATCCTTACAATAAAAGCATCCATGCTGGAACAATTGCTTCCTTGGCCAATCTTTGAGGTAGATTAAGTGGTTCGTGGACTTCAGTTGTGATTTATCCACCCAGACTTCAAAGGGTTAATGAGAGCTGAACTCCCAGCAACCTGAACTTGTTAGAGGCACAGGGTTGGAGGGAGCCTGGGAGCAGGAAGTGGTCAGGAAGCCCAGTCAGCCCCAGGCTCGAATTTCCCTGACTGAGAGCCTCGGATGAATTATGATGGAAAACCCCCAACTGCACTGTATCCTCTCCCTTTAATTTAGGCATTTAATAAACCGATTGCATCGTTCTCCAGAAATGAGGAAGGTTAATAATTTCCTTGGACGAAGATTTCCAAGCAGCCCTTGCGGCTTTGTGCAGACCTTCAAAAGAACTTCTGCAGACAGAGTCTGGGAAACTTTTTATACTTGTCTATTGACTTTTCACTAGGCTCCCCTGCCCTCATTAATATCATTAGGGTATAGACCTGAGAACCCGGCCAGTATTTGCCAGACATCCCAGAACCCAGGGGAGGGATCCAAAGCTATAAATCGGGTGATGCCCTCATGAGGCATTCCTCCTGCCAACTTTCCCAGCTGGCAGTGCCCTCCTGCTTCTCCCTGGGCGCCCAGGACACCCCACCATTGCACCATTGCCAGGAACTAATTGAAAGAGGCCTTCTCTTGACCCCTCAGCTCATGGCAGCAAACTGTCCACCTGCTTCTACCAACCTGTCAGGCTGGCACATAAAATGTAAAATGAGGAGGCAAGGTCATTTTGTCTCTCGGGGCTTCCCAGCTTCTCAGGGCTTCAAGGGCAATTTGGTGCCCTTGGTGTAGAGCCTGTAAAGTCACTGCTTAAGGAAGCAGTTACGAGTGTGGGGTGTGCGATCAGACAGACCTGAACTCAGATCCCGGCTCTGCCCTTTGCTAGCTGTGTGTTCTTGAGTAAGTCGCTTAACCTCTCTGAGCCTCATTTTCTTTATCTGTAAAGTCGGGGGAGGTGGGGCATAATAGTATCTTATGTCACAGGAGTTGCTGTGGGGATTAAATGAGTTGAGGAATGTAAAATGCTTGGCCTGGTATCTGGTACGCAGCAGCTACTAGACTCCTAGCATGTCCCCACTGGAAGGGAACTTGGAGAGCATTTACTTGGACCTCTTATTTTCTACATGGTGAAATGGACTTAGGGAGAGGTTATCCACCCTGCTAATGAAAGAACAGGATTAAAGAGAAGCAGACTCACAGATATAGAGAACAAACTAGTGGTTACCAGTGGGGAGAGGGAAGGGGGGGAGGGGCAAGATAGGGGTAGAGGGTTAAGTGGTACAAACTATTATGTGTAAAACAAATAAGCTACAAGGATATATTGTACAGCACAGGGCATATTGGTTATAAAATAACCAATATTTTATAATAACTATAAAAGGAGTGTAATCTATAAAAATATTGAATCACCATGTTGTATACCTGAAACTTATATAATATTGTAAATCAACTCTAATTCAATTGAAAAAAGAAAAGATTCCCTGACCCTTTCCAATCCACTTTTTCAATGCCTCTCTTGCCCAAGGAAGGGAACTCCCAAAGCAGATGGGTAGGTACTGAGGAGAGGCCTGACCTGCTGGAGCCCAGGGAAGGCAGATGTCCAATGCCACTGTGGCTGGTGCAGTGTATGTGGGCACCCGTGCTGACTAGCAAGTGATGCCTTGTGAGAATTCTCCTGTCTAGGGTTCATGATTATCTACACCCAAGGCTATTTCAGCAAAGCCTTGGTTGACCATCCATTTGCTGTCATTTCTCCCTAATTGGTCTTCAACAGAGTTCCCCACAAAGAGCAAACATTTTGCTTTGGGAAGCAAAGCATTCATCCTCCTTGGGCTGCGAGCAGGGTGCCTCTCCCCAAGGCCTTTTGGGCCTGGCGTGGGGCAGTGGAGGGAAGGGACTTCTCTCCCCAGCTCACTTTGCGGTGGGAAGTTCTGTGGCTTTCACAAGGACAAGTGCAGAGGGGAAAAAAAAGAGCAAGGATGCTGTGGCTTTTGTGATTGGCCGTCCACACAAGTGGTGTGTCAACGAGCAGCCAATTCCACGCAAGCTCAGGCGTGTAGGCCCCTCCCCCTGACCTCACATGGCCCTGCATGAGGTTGCTGCTTGCTTGCTCCCAGACCCAGGAGCTCTGGGAGTTCTGCCCAGCTCAGCACTTCGTTATACTATGGAGGCAGGAAGGAACTGGCCAGTAAGTACTTAGCTCCTGGCTGGGCAATGGCCAGACTACACAGAGTTGGGATATATGACCGAGGGCTGGTGCTGGCTTCACTGCACCCCCAGGCAGTAGAACTACAGAGTGCCCCACATAATGGATACCAGAGACACTTCATTTCCTTCCCACTCCAAGCATCTGCGTCGGCTTCCAGAACCCCAGATGTGCCACGAGGCATCCATGAATTCATCCTACCAGAATCCACTTAGCCCTCTCTGCTTGGTTCTCTGATAACCTCCCTCCTGTGGGACAATACGACCAGGGGGCGGGGTGACCGTGGGCAAGTCATTGCCCTTCTCGAGGCCTCAGTTTCCTCATCTGTAAAATGTGCGGGCTGAGCTCCTTCACTGAGGTCTCCATAGCCACCATCCCCGGCCAGGTCACCATCATAACCTCCTGATTTGTCTCTCTGCTTCGACCCCCATCCCCCTTCAATCCATTACGAACACAGCAGCCAGGGGACCCTCTTGAAACTACAGATTGGATTGTACCTCTCCCCAGCTTAAAACCCTCCATCCCGCTTTAAGTAAAATTTGAAGACCCACAAGGCCCTACGTGATCTGGCCTAGTCTCATCTCCTGTACCCCCAGCCTCTCACTCCCTCTGTTCCAGCCACACCAGCCTTCCTGCACATTCCACAAACACACCAAGCTTGTAACTGCCTCAGGTCCTCACGTGGCTGTACCCTCTGCCTGAGATGCCCTTCCCCAGTTTTTTTGCCTGTTTACCTCCTGGTCATGCTTATGATCTTGGTTCAAGGTCACCTCCTTGGGTAAACCCTCCTTGAACAGTGTTGCCCCTCCACTCCCAACAGGCTAATTCAAGTCATCCTGTCATATACGCTTTTACTGGACACTGTTTTTTGCCTTCATAGCCCTCTCCCAGCTATAATTCTTTCTGCAATTATTTAACATCTGTCTTCCCCACTAAACCGTAAGCTCTGTGAGGGCAGGAACCTTGTCTGTCCTGTCGCCCATTTTATCTTTGGTACCTTGTACAGTGCCTGACACATAGGAGGAGCTCACTAAACATTGCTTCAATGAATGAATGAATGAATGAAGCTCCTTGCAGCCCACAGTATCACCCCCATAGCTCCTTAGCTTGGTCACTATGTCCCCACCCTCTCTGGGGCTCTAACACAGAGGTGTTGACCTATTGACCTCAGTGTCAGGCAAATGTGGTCATTCCTAAAGCCAAATGCAAAGGCCTTTGGTTTATGTCATTCAGTCCTCTTCCTCCTTTCCTTAGTGATTTAATCCCTCCTAGTATCTATCAGGCACCTACTCTATGCCCGGCTCTGTCCTTGAGGCTGCTGGTCTAAATGTATTAGTCTTCCCAGACTTGGTCTGGGCTCTTCAAGAGCTCCCATGTAAACAAACAATTCTCACGCATGGCAGATTGTGCTGAGTGCCAGGAGTACAGAGGAGAGAGCAATTGAGCACTGACTGTCCTGTGGAAACTTAGTGGAGGAAGGAGGAGGGGCAGCACATTGTGCAAGAAGGTGATCTGATTAGCGGTGGGGCACGAGTGCTTTTCCTGATAGAAAGGTGAACATCAGGGGAAGGACACCCATGTCCGGGGGGAGGAGCATTTGGGGAGGACTCTCTGTCCATCGGGTGGCCGCCAGGGGCTGCGTGCTGGGGCGGCACAGCCACAAGCACCCCCAATCCACGCTCACACATTATTGGGTCTCACAACCATCCAGGGAGAAATATGCAGAACGCATTCCTTCCTCCTACTCAGTCCAGTAGATTCTTTTCCTTAGTGATTTAATCCCTCCTAGTATCTATCAGGCACCTACTCTATGCCCGGCTCTGTCCTTGAGGCTGCTGGTCTAAATGTATTAGTCTTCCCAGACTTGGTCTGGGCTCTTCAAGAGCTCCCATGTAAACAAACAATTCTCACGCATGGCAGATTGTGCTGAGTGCCAGGAGTACAGAGGAGAGAGCAATTGAGCACTGACTGTCCTGTGGAAACTTAGTGGAGGAAGGAGGAGGGGCAGCACATTGTGCAAGAAGGTGATCTGATTAGCGGTGGGGCACGAGTGCTTTTCCTGATAGAAAGGTGAACATCAGGGGAAGGACACCCATGTCCGGGGGGAGGAGCATTTGGGGAGGACTCTCTGTCCATCGGGTGGCCGCCAGGGGCTGCGTGCTGGGGCGGCACAGCCACAAGCACCCCCAATCCACGCTCACACATTATTGGGTCTCACAACCATCCAGGGAGAAATATGCAGAACGCATTCCTTCCTCCTACTCAGTCCAGTAGATTCTTTTTTTTTTTTTTTTTTTAAATCTTTTTGGCTGCACCTCGCGGCATGTGGGATCTTAGTTCCCCAGTCAGGGATTGAACCCTCGCCCCCTGCATTGGAAGCACAGAGTCCTAACCGCTGGACCGCCAGGGAAGTCCCTAACCAAAGTAGCCCTGCAGATTCTGATAGAATGGGTCAAGTGTGGGGTCCAGGTGTTTAATAAACACCCCCAAGTCACTTTTTTTATATAAAGGAAGCAAGTAGTAATGGATAGACCAAGGACTTTGCTGTCAATTTTTAATTTTTTATTTAATTTCATTAATGTATTTATTTATTTATTTTTGGCTGCGTTGGGTCTTCGTTGCTACATGCAGGCTTTCTCTAGTTGCAGTGAGCGGGGCTACTCTTCATTGTGGTGCGTGGGCTTCTCATTGCGGTGGCTTCTCTTGTTGCAGAGCACGGGCTCTAGGCGCGTGGGCTTCAGTACTTGCGGCACGCGGGCTCAGTAGTTGTGGCACACGGGCTTAGTTGCTCCTGCGGCATGTGGGATCTTCCCGGACCAGGGCTCGAACCCATGTCCCCTGCATTGGCAGGCGGATTCTTAACCACCGCGCCACCAGGGAAGTCGCCCCCCCGCCACATCATTTTGAGGCAGGTGGTCCAAACAGAACACTTAGAGGAACACTGGTCCATTGGTCTGGCAGGTGACTGATGCGAGGGGGAACGTAAGTGGAAGCCTAAGAACTCAGTGCTCCCTGAGCACTTGGGATGCATCGCTGACTGATGGGGGAGGGAGTGGGTTTGCGGATAAGTGAGAGAGTCTGGTTGAGGGTGGGGCTTAAGGGTGTAAGAGTCCTGAGCCCATGGCAAGAGTCCTCAGGGCCTAGGTGGCCATCCATTCCCAAGTGCCCCCCACCCCAGACCAGGGATCCCTTGTGTGCTTGGGTGGTTTCTGGGCCGGAAGGGAAGAAATAAGATGCGGGTTTCCTAGAGGTAAATCGGGAACAGCGGAATGTCCAGGCCGTCTCATGCCTCCAAATAGGCAGTGATGGAAACAAGTACACCGGGGTCCAGAGGCCTAGCCTATGGCTGAGAGGGAGCGACAGGGCAGGAGGAGATGATATGAATGCACTTCATTCATTCATCCAATCATTTATTCATTCTACAGACCTGTGCTGAGGGCCAGGCACTATACTAAGCGCTGCGAGGCTTGATGGTGCCACCACCTGCCCACCATGAAAGCCAGAAACCAGAGTGTCATCCTAGACCCTTCCATCTCGCTTACTTATCCCCTCCAGGCAATCTGTTTACCAAATCTCATTGATTCCACCTCCTAAATGTCTGTCAATTCCAACCCTCCTTCCCCAGCCCCTCTGCCACTGCCTTAGCACCGGAGCTCACTAACTCTTTCCCGGACCTTTGCAGAAGTTTCTTCACTGCTCTCGCCCCACACAGGCTTGCCTCACTCCAATCCATTTCCCACACTGTGGCCAGACTGATGGTCTCTTTTTTTTTTTTTTTTTTTTTTTTTTTGTGGTATGCGGGCCTCCCCCTGCTGCGGCCTCTCCCGTCGCGGAGCACAGG
>NC_041234.1:82876959-82888444 GCF_002837175.3 Physeter macrocephalus | reverse complement strand
GCGGAGCACAGGCTCCGGACGCGCAGGCCCAGCGGCCATGGCTCACGGGCCCAGCCGCTCCGCGGCATGTGGGGTCCTCCCAGACCGGGGCGCGAACCCGGTTCCCCTGCATCGGCAGGCGGACGCGCAACCACTGCGCCACCAGGGAAGCCCTGGTCTCTTATTTTGAAACAGCTTTATCGAGATACAGTTTACATACCATACAATTCACCTGTTTTAAGCGTACAATTCAGTGATCTTCGTATATTTAGAGTTGTGTAACCATCACCACAATCCAATTTTAGAACCTTTCCACCACCCCAAAAAGGTCCCTCGTGCCCATTAGCAGTCACTTCCTGTTCCCACCCCCAGCCCCCGACAATCACTAATCTACTTTCTGTCTCCACGGACTTGCCTTTTTTGGGCATTTCATATAAATGGAATCATGCAATATGTGGTGTTTTGTGTTGGGCTTTGATTGCCTCTCTTAATACACAAGTCTGCTCAATGAGATGAAATGAATGAGATGAAAACTAGGTGATGAATGTGTTAACTAACCTTACTGTGGTGATCATTTCGCAATATAAATGTGTATTAAATCAGCACATACACCTTAAGTGTATACAACACTATATATCAATTATATCTCAATAAAGCTGGGGATAACACCCTTGAACAGCTCCTCATCATCCACCATCCAAACACCTCATGTTACTGTTCCAGGTCCTTCATACCGGACCCTATGGTTCCCTAACACACACCATGCTCTTTCCTGCCTCCAAGCCTTTGTGCTTACACACAAAGTTCCCCTGCCTGGAATGCTCTTACCCTCCCTCTAAAGAGGCACAGCCTCTGCTATAATGTCTCCGACACCCCATTCCCCAAATTCTGTTCATCACTTCCACCTCTGGAAGCACTTTACACCTTGTATATGCTTTATTCATTGCACAATTCACATTGCCTTGTAAGTAACCATACATATCAGAACTCCCTAGACAGACCGTGAGTTCCCCGAGGGCGGCAGTACTATGGCCCCCTGTATGCCATCTCTGTACCCTCACGTTGGGAACAGATCCTGGCTCAGAAGACACACTCAAGAAATGTTTGTTAAACCAAACAGAACTGCATGAAGTCTCAGTCCAGAGACCACCCTTAGATGGGGCTAAGATGCCCCATCTTAGCCCTGCTGGCCGGTCTTGTGAGGGAGCAAAGAAAGCATTGATCCACCAACCTACAGTGACTGAGGCCCCACTCTGCGATGGTGGGAGAGGAGGGAGAGAATAAAAAGGACGAGGCATGATGCTGGCCGTCATGATGTGGAGAAGATACACTCTCCACAGATCAGCGCGTTGCAGCGGAAGCAATGACATACCCAAATGTTAGGTGGGACAGTAGGGTGTGTCGAGAGCCCAGAAGAGAGGGGAGTGGCCATTGCTGGGACTCTTGGACAGAGCAAGCATAATGGAGGAAGAACTCGAATGTGGAGAAGGATTTGGACAGGAGTGGGAAATGCAAAGAGCATTCTTGGATGGCAGCGAGAGAATGGCCTGAGCAACATCTTGGGGCGGACGGGGGGTTGGTTTGGAAGAGGGAGAGCCCAGGGGTGAAGGAATCGGTCTGGCTGCTGGCGACTTCATCCAAGAGAGTGATGCTAAGGGCCTGAAGTAGGGCTATATCAGTAGGAATGGCTATGTGGCTGGAGTAGGGTTTCCAGATTCAACAAATAAAAATACCGGACACAATGCGAGGGACATACTTAAACTAAAAAAGTACTTTGTGTGTATTTGAAATTCACATTTTACTGAGCACCCTTGCATTTATCTGGCATCCCTACACTGGTGGAGAGCATGATTGGGCCAAACCTGGAAAACCTTGAATGCCACGTCAAAACGTTTACCCTGTGCCCTGGGGGGTGATGAGGAGCCACCGAAGGGTTTCAACCACAGGACTGACACATACCTTTCAGAACAATGGTTCAGGTAGTGGCAAGGGGAATGGGCTGACGGAGTGGTGGTGGTAGCTTGAGGCTTTGACGGTAATTCAGGAGACAGATGCTCAAGGCCTGAGTCATGGCAGAAATGGTGGGCAGAGAGAAGGGGTGGAGTCCGGGAGAACCCAGCTCAAATCAGATGACGCTCCATTAATGCTAAATACACACTGGGGGAGTAAGTTCTGGGGATTGTGACTCCACGCCCAGGGCCAGCGGGGGAGCTGCCTCCAAGTGCGGGCATCCAGCGACTTCTCCCACTACCTCCTGCCACCCAAGGGAGGGAGTTGAGGCGACACTGGCCAAGCTTAGGGGGAGGAGCCCGAGCAGCTGCCAGAGCAGAAGCCCCTCCCAGTCTTTCCTCGTATACTCAGTCCCGCACACTTCCCTTTCCCCTCGGGCTCCGGCCCCGATCCAGAGCACACAGTGTTCTCCCAAGCAGATGCATGAATTCTGGTCTGGGTGATTCACTGTCCCTGGCCAGAAGGACCTGCCTGCTGGGCAAGGACCAGGCAACCCCGAAGAACATTCCGAAGGGTCCCCTCTGCCAACCCTTACAGAAAGGTTCTCATCGAGGAAAACAACAGGTGTCTAAACAGTGCTGGCCTTTTCTGGGGCGATGTTTAGCACAGCTGATGAAAGAGATGCCCCATCTTAGCCCTGCTGGCCAGGAACATCTAGAACACTCACCTAGCTCAAGCCTAGCACTCCCCGGGGACGCAAGAGCCACGAAGGCAGAGCCTGCCTCTGCATGTTGATTTGTTTCGCACTAGCCCAGAAACTTGCACCGCCCTCTGATCCTGCCGCATCTCACGCTCCTCCCACCGCACGTGGATCTACACAGGCTAGGGCAGGGACCTATGGCTGACAGAAGGGAAGGGATCGTCACAGGCTGCAAAGCTGGGCACAGAGGGTGGGGTGAGATTTTTCCCACAAGCCCCGCTGTCTCTCCTCAGGATCTGTGGGATGCAGTGGTCCCTCGGGGCCTGGGCTGGGGTTGCCAGCACCTTCCTTGGTAACCTCTGAGGCCATTATGTCGTCAGTGAAGAGGCTCTCTAGCTAAGGGCAGTGGCTCTAAACTCAGATGGAGCTGAGGTCTTGGCCTCACTCTCCCTTTACTAGCTGTGGACCCTGGGACAAGTTACTCACCCTCTCTGAGCCAGAATTTCTACTACCCAGGTGTAAAATGGTGGCAATTAGGATAGTTGAGAGGATTAAATGAGATTATCCATGTAAAGCATTTAGCCCTGTACCTGGCACTTAGTAAGCATTCAATAAATCTTAAGAAGTATAATTACCCCCCTTTGACTTTATGCCCATCTCCCCTCATCAGATATTTTTCCCAGGGTCACAGCTCAGAACTGTCCCCCTCAGGCCACCTTTGCCTGGCCTCAGAGCTCTCCTCAAGGACCCTTCTCTGAGAAACTTAGTCCTTGCTCCACAGATGGTGGTCCCCCCGGGGCCTCTCATCCTAATTCAGAGCCACTTGCCTCTACAGCTCAGCCTTTTGCCTTTTATCTCTTGTGCCATTGTGGTAGAAGAAGCCAGAGAAAGAGGGCAAAGGGCAGGGGCAGAGAGCAAGATGGCTACGCCGGGCGGGGCCGAGGAGATGCTAAGGATCCGTCTGGTCAGAACTTTTTCAGTGCGGGAGGGCAGCTGCCGCCACGGAGTGAGCTTTATGAGAATGTCCAACCCTGCTCTTGCCCAAAGCAGGCCTCTGCGCGGGGATAGGGGTGGGGTCCCCTCACAGCCCCGATCTCTGATCTCCTGGGTGGAAGGAAGGAACAAGGAGCTCAAAGAACTCAAAAGATCACCTCCTACATAGCCCTCCCGGTGGCCCCTCAGCTATCATCCTCCAGTTCAGGCACCCATGTGCCCCAATTCACACCACACACCGAAAACCCAAGGGGCAAAGCTAGTCTTGAAAAGAGAGGGGGTCCTGGAGGGCCAGGCAGTGACCCACCACTGGAGGTGTTTGTTTGCTTTCCAAACTGTACACCAGGCCTCCAAAGGCACCTCCTTGTCCCTGCACCTCCCAGGAGTTATCAAGAGCAAGTGTGAAAATGTCCCCGGTGCTAAAGCAATTCGGATCGCTATAGCAATCTAGCCTTTGATTTAACACCAGCTTTTCCCCAGCTTTCACTGCACCTTCTAGGTAGAATCTAATTAAATCCTTTCCAATCTCTAGGAAAAGAGACAAGCACTTGAGAGAGAGAGGACACAAATAGCTGTATTCAAGCCGACTGCACAGAGAAAATAAGTAGTCAGTGGGGGAAAAAATACAGATGTTATGCTTAAAACATCTGGGAAATGGTATCAGTCCTGTAAAAGCAAGGCTGGCTGGAGGGGCGGGGGGGCTTTCCATTGGCCTTGCCCAGCTGTCTTCCTCCCACTCAGAACGAAATGTTCTGTCTTTTTGTGGTTATAACCTCTTTTCACTTGGAATGACTTGCCCATGCCTGGACCTTGCTCAGGGCTGCCGCTCTAAGACGCTCTCACGCAATCGTCAATTACCCAGTAAACCTCCGTGGACGGTCTCGCCCCAGCCCCCGCCCTCTCTCCTCCCCTCCTGCTGTCCTTGTCCCACTGGAAGAGTCCCTGTGGTTGGTTCTTAGGGGGCATCAAGGCTAATCAGCATCCCTTGCCTCTCGCTCACCCGCCCCTTCGAGCACATGGCTTCCCTGCGGCCGCCACCGCCACCGGGAAGCGGGAGGGCGCGTGGGCCCCGCGGCAGCCAGACGAGGGCGGGGCGGGAGGCCGGGCGGCCGCGGAGCCCTGCCTGGGTCCAGGCGGCGAGTCCTGGCTTAGTTACCAAAGGCACCTGGGAAGATCGGAGTTCTTTTGATTTTCCAAAAGCCTCTGACAGATGTCCTCACCCAAAGCTGCCCAAGAAAACCAAACAACCTACACTAACAAGGGACTTGGGAGGAGTGGGGGGAGGAAATGTTTGGCTTTCAGAATCCCAGAACTAGGGTGGGATGAGGGGAGTGGGTGGGGCCAGGCTGGCCTCCAGGGGCTTGGAGCAAAGCAGGGGTCAAATGCCTCAGGGCGCCCCCGAGTAAGGAAATGGGAAAGGGGAAAGCGGCCAGGGGGTGTCAGTGGTTCTCAAAGTTGGCTGTAAAGTAGAATCAAGTGAGGGGCTTTAAAAAAAATCCTGATGCCCGGGCTTCACCCCAGACCAAAGTTATTAGAATCCCTGGGGGTGGGACCCGGGCGTGAGTAGTTTTTAAAACTCCCCACATTGTTCCAGTGTGCAGCACAGGTTGAAACCCGGCGGTGTAAAGAGCTGCGCAGAGCTGGTCTCCAGACCAGCGGCGCTGACCACGCTTGGGAGCTTGTTTCAACTGCAGACTCTCCAGCCCCACCTCGGCCCTACTGAATCAGCATCTGCATTTTTAAAGCAACCGCTTTATTAAGATATGATTCACATACCACAAAATTCACCCTTTGAAAGAGGACAACTCAGTTGTTTCTAGAATTAGATTCACAGTCTTGTGCAACCACCACCTCTTTTTTTTTTTTTTTAATAAATTTATTTATTTATTTTATTTTTGGCTGCGTTGGGTCTTCGTTGCTGCGCGCGGGCTTTCTCTAGTTGTGATGAGAGAGGGCTACTCTTCGCTGCCCTGCGCAGGCTTCTCATTGCGGTGGCTTCTCTTGTTGCGGAGCACCGGCTCTAGGCGCGCGGGCTTCAGTAGTTGTGGCACGTGGGCTCAGTAGTTGTGGCTCGCGGGCTCTAGAGCTGTGGCGCACGGGCTATGTTGCTCCACAGCATGTGGGCTCTTCCCCGACCAGGGCTCGAACCCGTGTCCCCTGCGTTGGCAGGCAGATTCTTAACCGCTGCGCCACCTGGGAAGTCCCAACCACCACCCCTTATCTGGTTTAATTTTCATCACCCCCAAAAGAAATCTGGTACTCATTAGCAATCACCCCGTTCCACCCCCCACCTCACCTCCCCCCTCATTCCCTCCTCCCTCCCAGCCACGGGCAACCACTCTTATACTTTCTGTCTCTAAGGATTTGCCTATGCTGGGTATTAGCATGTGCATTTTAACAGAACTCCCAGGTGATTACTCCGAGAATTACAGTTTGAGAAACAGTGGTGTGAGAGACCTTCTAGAAGCAGCCCTCGCTCGCTCCCCTCCCACAATCGCTGTCATGCAGACGTGTGGGTCCAGAGTTGCTAGATTTTCTTTTTCAAGAGAAGCCAGAAATACGGATTTTTATGTGAAATCTTCCACTTTTTAAATGGCTGGCAACTAATTCAAGTTTTTGGAAAACACTGCTTGAGCCAAACAAAACATGCCTGAGGGCTGGACTCAGCCTGTCAGCTGCCAGTTTGCAACTTCTGATGGTCACCAGGTTCTTACCTACCCACACCCAGCAAAGTCCTTGCTACTCCAGTTATCTTCCATTTCTCCTTGTTCCATGGATGTGGGAGAACAACTACTTCGTAGCCTCCTCATAAAATCCTCTGGTATCTTATTCTTCCCTTCTCCAAACGGACAGCTATGCATTTATTGAGGACCTACTGTGTGTTTTGTGCTTTACATCTCTTGAATCCCTTAAATCGTCACAAAAATCTTTATGGCAGATGTTATGATTCCACTTTTAAAGACGAGGAAACGAGCTCAGAGAGGTTAAGTAACTTTCCTGATGTTGCACAGTCGCTAAGAGTCCAGCTCCTGGACATGGGTGCCTGGGTTCTTTCCACCTCATCACGCGCTGCCTCTCCTTTGCTCATTTTTGCCCAGAGGTCCCGTTTTTCATCTTTTTCTTCTTCTGAACCTTCTTCATTTCCCCCAGATTCTGGACATATCTCTCTGATGAAGACCAGACTGTTACTGATCATGGTCTCGGGGAGCCTAGGACCTAGGTTTCCTGGGGAGAGAGTCTCAATTCCAAACGCTGAAGCTTGTTTAGCCTACTCATCCTTGTCAAATATGCATCCTGATCTTTGGTTTGGAAAACGGGGCCAACATAAGTGAGCCATGCTCTATTTTGAGGCTGATTCGTCTTCAACTTGTGGTCAACTCCCTCCTTCACTCAGTGTTTTCTTGTTTATTTGTGTTGCGCCAAGTTATGTTGTTAGGTTTTGTCGCTAATGATCCCCTTGCACTTGTCCCCACGGAATTTCCTCTGGTTTCAAAGGACCTTCTCTCTCCCAACCCGTCCGACCAGAAGTCCCTTCCTCATCTTTTGTGGGTTTGGCCTCCTCCCAATCGTCTTTCATTTTCAAGTCACTTCAGGCTTTGGAAAACTGTCTCCACCCTCCCCAAATGTCCCATCTGTCTCCCTCCTTCCACTGCTCTGGGAACCCTAGTGAGGCCTCCTGGGGATGGTGCAGACAGGTGGAGAGAGGCAGAATCTGTTCCCCTAGCTGGGTTGGGGTGTGAGGAGGGTCTGGCTGTGGCTGGGAATGTTCCCTCATGGTGGCCTTAGGCTGGAAGCTCTCCTAGGCCAGCTCCAGACCTAGTTTGGCCCAGGAGGGTGCCAGGGGTCCGTGGACCTCTATTCAGATCAGATGCACCCTCAATCCGGGAAGGCCCTTTGGCGGGAGGTCCCTTATCTCAGTCCTGGCCCCCTTAGGACATCCCATTGTCTGAAGGCTGTGGAATCCCAGGCCGGTTGCTAGGCACAGGGCTCTCAAACAATGTAGTGTGACAGCTCTCCAGCCCACCCCAGGGGCCTCCCCAAGCCACAAGGGTGTGGTTTGCAGTCTGGGTACATTCTGTACCCTCACTCCGGGGGCGTGTTTGTGGTTCTTGGTGCTGTGCAGCAGAGCCCCGCCCATGCCTTTCCTCTCCAGACACAAAAACAAGCTTAGACACCAAGAGGGGAGGAATTGAAACAGAGGCTGTTACTGTACAGCTGGCCCCTGGAGACTCCGAGATGGACCCGCCCCCTTCCCCTTCCCTGAAGGCATCCCAGGCACGGAAGGCCAGCAGTGTCACCAGCTCTCTACGGCTGGTTCTTCGCTTCCCTCCCCCACGCCTTTCCAGATGGCCTACTGAGAGTCACCCAGCAACCGCCTAGGGGGATGCAAGGCAGTGGTCTTTGGGGACTGGCTGTCCCTGTCTTCCCCAGACACCACGAACCATAGCTTTCCTCACTACGTGCAGGCACTGCTGTAAGCACTTGACATATCTCATTTAATCCTCACAACTGAAGAGAAGTCCCTGAGCTATTAGCAATCACATTGTACAGACAAGGAAACTGAGGCACGGAGAGGTTGAACACTGTGCCCAAGGTCATACACTGCCAAGTGGCAGAATCAGAATTTGAACCCAAGTCTGAGTCCCTGATCTTTCCACTTGGACTGGACTGCCTCCTTTTCCCCCAGAACGATCCTGAGGACTGGACAGGTAGCACCTCCTAGCAATCTTTTCACTGGAGAATAAACTGGCTTGGGCCTTGGAGGGGAGGACACACTCCCTGGAGAAGCTGAGACAAGCAGGCACGACCTTTGCCCAGTTATAGGGATTCCCCAGGACTCCCTGGGAGTCAGGCCACACCCAACGCTGCTTCTGCTGGCTTGGCAGGCAATGTCTTCTCTGCAGAGGGTAGGTGAGTGTGTGTGTGTGTGTGTGTGTGTGTGTGTGTGTGTGTGTGTGTGTGTGTGTGTGTATACAGCCGCAGACTGGGGGCGCGGTGGGGGAAGGAGGTGGCTGAGGAAACGCGTCATCCCAGAGCTCTCTGGCACCCTCTTTAGGTAATGCACACTCACTGCGGCTCCTCTCTCTGACCAGCTTCTGCCATCTGAGGCTCTGTCCCTGGACCTCAAAACCCATCACCATTCCTTGTGGGCTGCAAGCTCAGTGGACCAGGCCGCTGCTGGGCCTGTTTAGTTTTTATTTTATTTTATTTCTTTATTTTTTAACCATTTTAAGTGTACGATTCAGTGGCATCAAGTACATTCACCTGTTGTACAACCGTCACCACTATCCATCTCCAGACTTTTTCATCATCCCAAACTGAAACTCTGTACCCATTAAACAATAAATAACTTCCCACTCCTCCCTCTCCTCGGCCCCCAGCAACCACTACGATACTGTCTGTTTCAATGAATATGACTCTTCTAGGTACCTCATACAGGTGGAATCATACAGCAGTTGTCCTTTTGTGACTGACTTCCTTCACTTAGCATAATATCATCAATGTTCATCCAGTTGTAGCATGTGTTGGCATTTCAGACTTTTTTTAAGGCTGAGCAATATTCCACTGGATGTATAGACCACATTTTGTTTACCCACTCATCCGTCGATAGACATTTGGGTTTCCACCTTTGGGCTATTGTGAATAATACTGTGAACATGGGTGTTCAAGAATCTGTTTGAGTCTCTGCTTTCACTTTGGGAAATCTGCCTAGGAGTGGATGTTGGGGTATTAGCCCGTTCCCCGCAGCAGGCTAGTGGCCTGGCCCTCCTCGGAGGAAGCTTGCCATCACAGATTTCTGCCCTGACTCTGCTTTGCCTCAGCACACCTGTCAGCCCCTCTAGGAAAATCTCCTCACTTCGCTCCATCCTACCGCCACGCCGCTGCCAAAGATCCCCAGCACCAACTCTGACTGGTGAGCCTCTCTCTGGCTTTCATTTACTATTTCTGTCCTGTGTACTTATGGTCATAGTCTCTCCCCTTGAAGACCATGTCAGTTTCGGTTGCCCTCTTTGTCAGCTCCCCAGGACTCCGACCACAGCTGCCCTGGCCTTTGTACAACCAGTGGGAGGCAGTGTGGTGCAATGGTAAAGGGCGTGGGCTCTGGGGGCAGACTGCAGGGGTTTGAATCCTGGCTCACTCCTAGTGTAACTTGAGGCAAGCTACTTGGCCTTGCCACGCCTCGGTTTCTCCATCTGTAAAATGGGGACAATAAGGATAGTGTCTATCTCAAGGGGTTATGAGGAATTAAATGATGTAATAGACACAAAGCCATCACTGCAGTGCCTGGTGCCTAGTGAACTTTAAATAAATGGGAGCTGTCATTTTGAGTCCCCTTTCTCCCCCTGAGTGCCTCCTTGACTAAAAAAAACCAAAAACAAAGCAAAACAAAAGCAAGCACCAGTAACAAAAAAAAAAAACCATCAGGAGATGGCAGGAGTCACCTCAGTCTGTCTTCCAGGGAGGGTTGGTGTTGAATTTTTAGACTCCACGCTCCACCATCCCCCGTCCCCTTCCCTGTGGCTTCTCAGGCTGGTGCCCCTCCACCTGTGCGCAGTGCTTTTGTTAAGTTAGTGTAAATAATATAGAGACTAGAGAGACTGTTCTCTTCACCCGCAGCCCAGCACATTGTGGCCATTGTGTGCTCATTAACCTGGCGTTGCTGTTGGGCTCTCACACAGGCAGATATGGTTCAGGAAAGCGGCCAAGGCAGCTGGCTTGAAGAAACCTCTCTCTCCCCTCAGGAACCTGAGACAGTGGGGATACAGTGTTTACGGTTTCCAGGCCGGGAGAGAAGAAACCAGGCTCCTGGGAGTTCATTCTTATCGTAAAGACAGCCCTATCTAGGTAGTCCTGTTGGTCACAGCGACATATTAATAGGGTCTATTAATAGGGTCAAGACCATCACTTCTGTCTCCTCGGCCATTCTCCAAACACTGATCAGGCACCTGCTACAAAGCAGGCGCCGTGGTACACACAGATAAGCAGAGGAAGATGCCCGCCCTCGAGGCACCCAGGCCAAGAAAGTGCAACGCTCCGGGAGCTCTGAGGCTGAAGCAGGCCACCCCCCGCAAGTCCTCCTGGAGGAGCAAGGCAAGACTTCGCAGAGGCAGTGCTGACTTTTGTGTTGACTCTTGAAAGAGAAGTTTGTCGGACTGAGGCAAAGCAGGCAAGATGGGGGACTCTCCCAGGGGACAGGACGTTTGTGCACTGAGGGCTGAAACTGCTGGGGGTGGCCCATGCAGAAGGAATGCTGTAGGGTGGCAAGACGGGCAGGGGAGTGGGACCCAGAGCGTAGAGGAGTACTTTCTTATTGCTGCTGTTTGTTTCGTTTGTATTGCTGTTTGTATCCTGCAGATTTCCCCACTGTGTTCCGTGGAGTGCTAAGCTTCCACAGAGAGGCCTCCGTGGAGCCTCTGGGGGGTGAGAGGGAGGAAGGGACGAGGAGGACACTGAGCGAAAGGGGCTGTAGGATCTTTGCAACTAGAAGAGCTCCACGTTGACCTGTGTTAACAAGTTTCATTTGTTTCCGTAAAAACCTTTTTTATTTTTTTTTCAAAGTTCCACTGCTTAAAAAAAAACACCACCCACACACAAGTTTGCAAACCATTGCTGTGGACAATGGGCAGATGTCAAAGGATTTGACATAGGGGACTTGTTATATATGCTTTCTCACATATATACACATATGTATGATAAATCAAAGATTATGATAGGGCTTCCCTGGTGGCGCAGTGGTTGAGAGTCCGCCTGCCGAGGCAGGGGACGCGGGTTCGCGCCCCGGTCCGGGAGGATCCCACATGCCGCGGAGCGGCTGGGCCCGTGAGCCATGGCCGCTGAGCCTGCGCGTCCGGAGCCTGTGCT
>NC_041234.1:82851924-82876815 GCF_002837175.3 Physeter macrocephalus | reverse complement strand
CTGCGCGTCCGGAGCCTGTGCTCCGCAACGGGAGAGGCCACAGCGGTGAGAGGCCCGCGTACCACAAAAAAAAAAAAAAAAAAAAAAGATTATGATAAATCAAATATCTATGTAAGTCAAATATATCAACTTGCCTACTCCAGATCCTTTGGTATCTGCCCATTGTCCACAGCAACAGTTTTTAAATATCAAAATTTATACAGATCGACAGAGATGGAGATAGAGGTATAGATATATCTGCTATATGTATGGAGAATGGGTTACAGGAGGACAAGAGCAGAGGCAGAGAAAACAATGACAAGTCCAAGAAAGAGAATATGGTGGCCCAGTCTGGGGTGAAAGCTATAGAGGTGTTGAGACGTGGTGGGGATAGGGCTAGGTTTAGGAAGCAGGATTGGCAGGACCCGGCAATGGATAGGGCATGGGAGGTCAGGTAGAAGATGTCAAGTGTGACTTCTAGGTTTCTGCTTAGGGCCATTTCCTGAAGTGGGGAGATCTGATTTGGGCAGTGACTTGAGCTCAGTTTTGACCACACTCGCTGGGGCTGTGAGACCTCCGAAACGCCTTGTAAGAGCTTGGCTATATGAGTCTGGAGTTCAGAGAGGAGGTGTGGAGTGTGGCTGCAGATTCAGGGTTCATCAGTAATGAGACTGAATGAGCACCCCGTCAGACTGAGAGCAGGGAGAGAGGAGGAGGGCCCTGAGGGCTGAGCTCTGGGCACCCCAATGTTTAGCGAGCGCAAAGATGAGAAGGGCCTGGCAAAGCAGATCAAGAAGGAGCAACCAGTGAGGTAGGGAAACCAGGAAAGTGTGGAGGGGCCCCCAAAACGACGTGGAGAAAGAATATCAACAAGGAGTAAGTGATCAGAGGGACAGCTGGTGCTGAGAGGCCTAATAAGTTGGGGACAGACAATTGATCACTGGAGTCGGTAACTTGGAGAGAACCAGGAACCTTGAAAAGAACGGTTTTGGTGAAGTGGTAGGGCTGGAAGCTAGATGGGAAAGGGTTGAAGAATGAATGGATTCAAAAAGAAGAGCGAATGGGAAGCAAGACATTGAACCCATGTGTGCGGACAATTCTTTCAAGAGTTGTGTTTTGTTTTAGAGAGGAGGGTGGAAATAAGTTCACCTTGAGGCAAGTTGAATCGGAGGTGCCTTTAAGACATCCAGACAGAGTGTCCAGTTCAGCAGATGGAGACATAGGCCTGGAGATAGGGAGAAAAGTCTGGGCTGTATAGAGTTTTGTGAGTCAGTCATTCAGTGGGTAATCACTGAAGCTCTGGGGATTGGTGAAATTGGATGAAGAAAGTTAAGGTGGCGAATAAAGATACAGAGGATTTGGCAGGGGGTCAGCTTGGAAGTTGAGGAAATTCCTGGCTGGCGGCCTGATAGGAGACAGTCAGCTTGGCTCTATTGGAAGGGACATACAAAATTAACCACTCAAGTTTCAAAAGGAAATGTACATCATGACTCCACTTATGTAAAATAAAAAACCAGGAATCAATACTACAGAATGTTTATAGATATACACCATGTAGTAAAACTGTAAAACACAGCTAGCAAAGACCCTACCTCACCAACCACCAACTTCAGTAATGGCTGCCAATGGGGAGGGTAGAAAAGGAACAGGGTAGGGAGAATGTTAACTGGTCTGCCATGTTGTATTTCTTTTTTGTTTCCTTGTTTAAAGGATTTTAGGTAAGTATGGCAAAAAGTGAACATTTGTTAAATCTGGCTTGTGGCTACAGTACCACCTTCACTGGGTTGTTGTGAAGAATGGGTTAATGCACCAAAAGTACTTTGAACAGGCCTAGTACATTACCGCACTCAAATATGAACTATTCAAATCAGCTATTATTGTTTCTGTATTTTTCTGTGTGTTTGAAGGATTTCTAAATTTAATAAATATGTATTTCTACTCCATGGAAAAAGTAACGATTAACTTCTGAGCACTTTGAGCTCTGATGGGAATGATCGCTGTGCTAATTAATACCATTCGTTATGATCCAGACCATCTACCCGCCGCAGCGCTGCAGTGTGAAACGGACAATACTGCAGAGGCATGGAAAGAAAAACACAACTAGCTAAGCAGTGGACCCATCAGACCTTCTAGCTGCGTCTCCCTTGAACTTATTACGCTTTTCAATTTGAATTCAGACTATTATGGTCTATAGGAGCATCTCTGCCAGTTTAGATGATTGGCAATTGCCAGAACCGCTTTTCTGTGGCTGAGGAGTAGAAGTGTGTCAGTAGCAAGGCCAGGACAGGCAGACCTGCAGCAGACGAGTGGAGTGAGCCCACCCTCCAGCGGAAGCAGAATCAGCCAACCTGCTTAGATCTGTGGAGTGGCTAACAGAGGCTGGGAAACACCCCGGGGCAGGAGGCATGTGCAGAGGCCCTAAAAAGAGCTGTACCAAGCATGAAACTATGAACTGTTAAAGCTGGAAGGGACCTTAGAGATCACCTAATCTTTCTGTCTTTATGAATTCAAAGACCAGGGTCCAGGGAGGAGACAGGACTTGTCCGACGTTGCCTAGCCACTCAGTGGCAGGTGTGGGAACAGAACTCAAGACTCCTAATTTTTCTGGACGGTCTTCGCGGTCTTTTCCAGAGATCACTCTGCCTTCCTGGCCTTGCGAACCCTTTACCTGGGAAACAAGGATGCAGCGCCCTTCAAAATGAATTCTCCTCTTCTATGGAACCCTCCCTCAAAGCTTTGACCAAGTTGGTCCAGAGACGTAACCTGAGCCCGTGATGGCTCTGTTCTTGTAGCGCACACCACTGACATCATCCAACACAGGCCCGGCTGCCAAGGGCGCAAGCTGGAACCTGGAGTGGATGGAGAATCGTTCGGATGTGTGGCCAGGCGCCACAGTCTTCAGTCCTAGAATGATCAAATCAAGCATGGAAAGGCTGCCCACAACATATATGGAGGTGGGTACGATGGTGAGGGATGGGGGCGGGGGGGGGGACAATGACAAGCAAGAGAGGCTCCCCAAGGCCAAGTGCAATGAAAGCCAGCTTAAATAAAAGGTTGGAGGGGAGAGTAAGAGCCAAGCAGGCCAGAGGGGAGCGCCAGAAGCCACTGAAAGGATATGATGGGGGTTAAGGCGGGTGTGGGGTGGGGACCCGAGTGAGTGAGTGAGCGAGTAAAGCCAGGTCGTTTAATTATTCCAACTTCACCTTTTCTCAGAAAAGATTTCCAGCAGCTTACAAGGGCACGCAAGATAAGTCAAGGCAGCATAAATTAAAGATGGAAAGAAAAACAAGAGTGGGCAGGACGTGGAGCCAAGAATAAGGGTAGGAATGCATACCCTCAAAACCTCTGCTCCCACGAAGGGTGGGCCAGAAAGTTGGCTCTAAGCTTTCTAGCAGCCAACAGGAAAGGGGAAACCTTGTTACACAATTCACAATGTCCAGGAGATAAAAACAAAGTCGTTGCTCAGAAGGGCAACTGTTCCCAGTACTCAGATCAGACAGGAATTCCTCCCGGGGGTCCTCAGAGAGGATGTTGTGGGATACAATGAACGACATCCTTGACGACATCCTTACAACAGCGGTAGCAACAAGTTTCAAAGGGCTGTTTTTCATAAGGACCCTCAGGATCGGCCGCCTGTATCCCACTGCAGCCAGGCAATTAGATGCTAAAAATAGCGTGTGAAGGTGCAGAACAGTGCGGCTAGTATGTTCACACTGGTGGGAAAAAAGAGGGTTATATATAGGCATACATATGCATAGAGCTCCTCTGGAAGCATACATTGGTAACAGCGGTTGCCTCTAGGGAGAGGAAGTGGAGGGCTGTGGCTGGGTTAGGAGAGACTTCCTTTTCATCGTATACCATTTTGTACTGCCTGGATTTTTGTTAACCATGTCTTATCTTTTCAATGAAAGCATTCGTTACTAAAATAATAATGACATTCAGAGTTCAGAGGGTCAGCTGGGTTTTATCTCTGAGCCACAGACAGGCCCAGGATGTTGGGAAGTTCTCCTTGATGTTTAAGGAAAGAAGCTAATAATATTTATTGAGCAACTCCTGGGTGCTAAGGGCTTTCATTTCGATTAGCTCGCCTAATCCACACAATAATCTTGTGAGAGAAATCTACCTCATAGACAATCAACTAGGTTTCCTTGGAGAAGAGACCTGAGTTAAACTGCTTATTTTTCTTTGGACTATTGATTTTTGTAGGAGAGGTGAGCAAATTGGGAAGAAAACAAGCAGCTATGGGGAACTTAAAATAGCAGTTGCATGGGACATACTTACACTACAAAAATGATTCATTTCTTTCTGAAATTCAAATTTAGCTGGCCATCCAGTATTCTTTTTTAACTTTTTAAAAGTGCAGATAGAATTGACAGATAACATTATATTAGTTTCAGGTAAGCAATATGATTCACTACATGTATATATTTCAGAATGATCACCACAACAAATCTAGTTAACATCCATCCAGTATTCTTTTCATGTTTTTTAATCTACTGTGTAACTCTAAGACTTTTGGTGTATTTAAACCATCTACATCAAATGGGATTATTTGCTATATATTCTGGAGACCGAGACCACCATTTTATTGTTTGTTTCCTATTCGTTCTGTTTTTTGTTTCTTTGTTTTCTTTTTCCAACTTCCTGTGGGTTACTTGTACCATTTTTAGAATTCTATTTTAATTATCTATAGTGCTTTGGTGTGTATCTCTTTGCATAACTTTTCTAGTGGTTGCTCTAAGCATTATATAATATGCACGTAACTTATCACAGCCTACTGGTATCGACATTTTTCCGGTTTGAGTGAAGTATAGAAATCTTATCTCCTTTTTCACTCCATCATTTATAATATAGTGGGCTGTTTTCTTATTTTCTTACATTTTTTTCTAGCTTTATTAAAGTATAGTTTATAAGCATGTAATTGTCTTAAATATCACTTCTACATACATTGAGAACCACATCAGACAGGGTTACCAGTTTTGCTTCAATCATCAAACATAATTTAGAAAACTCAAGAGGAGAAAGAAAGCCTATTGTATTTACCCATGTTTTTGCTTACCGTGTTCTTTCCTTTTTTCTGATGTTATATGATTCTATTCCTTCTTTAATCGACTCCTTTCTATTTAGAGAATTTCCTTTAGTCATTCATTCTTTCCGAGTAGGTCTGCTGGTGACAAATTGTCCTTAATTTTCCTTCATCTAAGAACGCCTTGATTCTTCACCTTGAATCCTGAAGGATATTTGCGCTGGATTCTGGGTTGACATTTCTTTTCTTTCAGCACTGCCTCCTGGCCCCCATGGTTTCTGATGAGAAATCTGCTGTTATTTGAATTGATTTCCCTCTATGGGTAAGGTGGTGTTTCTCCCTCCCTGTGTTTTATTTTTTTAAAATTAATTTTTATATGTATATGCATACCCCCTCTTTTTTGGATTTTCTTCCCATTTAGGTCACCACAGAGCATGGAGTAGAGTTCCCTGTGCTATACAGTAGGTTCTCACTAGTTATCTGTTTTATACACAGTATCAAGAGTGTATATATGTCAATCCCAATTCTCCCTCCCTGTCTTTAAGACTTTTTCTGTCTTTGGTTTTTAGAAGTGTGACTATGATGTGTTTGGGTGTGGATTATATTGGGGTTTATCCTGATTGGGGTTCACCCAGCTTCTTGAATCTGTGGGTTTGTGTTTTCTGCCAAATTTAGAAAGTTTACAGCCATTATTTCTTCTAGTACCTTTTTAGCCCCGTCCTCTTTCTCGTTTCCTTCCAGAACTCCAATGTCACGAATGTTAGATTTTCGTTATTGTAGTCGCACAAGTCCTCAAGGTTCTGTTCTTTATTTTTTTCCATTTCCATCTACTTTCTCTTTGATGTTCAGAATGGGTCATGTCTATTGTTCTATGTTGGAGTGTGCTGACACTTTCTCTCTGGCCCCTGCGCTCTGCTGTTGAGCCCATCCTTTGAGGTTTTGGTATTTTTCAGTGCTGAAATTTCCAATTGTCTCTTTATGTCTCTATTTCTTTGCTGAGACTTACTATTTTTTAATTTGTTTCGAGCGTGTTCATATTTGCTCATAGAAGCGCTTTCATGATGGCTGCTTTAAAATCTTTATCAGATAATTCTAACATCTCCATCCTCCTGGTGTTGGCGTCTGTTGACGGTCACTTTTCAATCAGTTTGAGATCTTCCTGGCTCTTGGAAAGATGAGTCATTTTTTATTGCACTTTGCACATTTGGGGTATTAGGAGATTCTGGATCTCATTTAAACCTTCTGTTTCAGTCAACCTGCTCAGACACCATGTTGCTGGGAGAAGGAGGACAAGGTCCCCACTCAGGCTCCACTGACATCCAGAGGCCAGGTAGGAGTGGGAGGTCAGGCTCCCCACTAGGCCTGCACTGGGAGGGGAGGGGGTATCTCCATTGGCACCATGGGGTGAAGGACCTCCTTATGGTCTGGTGGCAGTGAAAGCCCCGGCCCCATGCTAGGTCTTTCATGAAACCACCCTGCTGTGTGTGTGTGGGGGGGGGGCGTGTTGGGACACCTCCTTATGGCCTGCAATTGTGGCGTCTCACTAGGTCTTCCCTTTTCTTTGTGGTGTTTGGTTGCTGTAGAGCAGTTTTTATCTGAAAGTTTTCTGTCTCAGGCTGTCTCTTTCCTGTTCCTTTGCCTAGAGAGAGCTGGGTTTTGTAAGGGCTTTTTTTGTCTGTGCCCACTGGCACTTCTGGATTGCCTTCCTCCCCAGCACCAAGTCCAGCATATATGAGACAAAAAGGAAACCCAATGAATTGTTGGGACATAAAAGCTATTTTAAACAAACAAACAAACAAACAAAGGACACCCAAGGAACTCACCACTATGCTTTTCCTCAGGTCCTGGGCTCCCTAGCTCCTCTGCCTTCCTCTCTCCAGCTTTCAGAGTCGTATTTAAAAAAGAAACAACGAAATGTCAAGGGTTGTTATTTAACATCCTGTATTTTTACTTTCTAAATCTGGCAACCCTACCCAGGATCCCTATTCCTAATTGAGGCAGTGAAGACAACTTGTGGATTTCGGATGAATTTTCAACCACATGGAGTGGAACAATAAGAAGGTTCTCCTTAACCCCTATTAACTCAGAAAATCCTTTTTTTCTTTTTTAAGGGAATTAAGCCCAACAGCCAATTTTCTTGCACATTTCTGTTAAAGTTTTACTTTGCTTCTAGAACCTTGGCAAACATCCCTTCCCATATATTTGTCAGTGACATTGAGTTTGTGCTAGTGAGGCCCTCTGCTGTCTGCAGAGAGAAGGGCAATGCCATAAATCCAGAGGCTGTAGCAGATCTCTGCACTGGAACAAGGCAGAGCAGGAGTTCATAAATTACATTCAGGTATTACAGTAGCTGATCCCCAAACTTTGGGGAGCTCTAATGCCCTAGCTCTGTTCAACTTCACGATACTCTTTCCTTCTCTCCTCACAGGAATGTGTAGTGACATAGTTTGAAAATGAAGGTTATGTCAGACTACATTTTGGTTATTTATTGACACGCTCTCTCCTTAACCCCCAGATTGGGGTGCTGGGAGACACCTTGGGACTTCACCGAGGCAGGCCTGGGCATGCGGCCAGTACCATTTGCCAGAGAAAGGAAAGGACTCACAGGGACCAAGCTAGGACATGGAGTTGTACTGGCCCGGAACCCTCCAGGGCCTTTGCTCTGCCATATTAAGAAGGAAGTACAATAGTGTCAGAGCTGGGGGGCCAGGCAGACCTCAACCTGTGGAGAGGGGGCTGGCTTTGCCACGAACATTGCCTGCTGTTCCATCCAGGCCTTCACTGAGAAGAGTCTGGAGTCAGGGCAAGAAGGGAGGCACTGGGGAGGAGGTCTGTCACAAGGGGGCCCGATGCATATTCCCAGGAGGCCCTGGGGAGGGCCGCACAGCACAGCTACTCTCCCCACTGAAGCTTTTCCCTCTCTTCCTCTGACCCATGAGAACAAAATTACAATAGGTACCAACTCCTTAGTGTTCCCCTGCAGGCAGGAAGGAGGAGAGCTAACACTTACCGAGTGTCAGGGACTGTATCGGGCACTTGACATAATTGATATCCCTTAAGATTCACACAAGTGCTAATACTAACCGTGGTAATACCTACATTGATTGAGGGTTGGCTTGTGTGTCAAGTGCTTTTCTAAGCACTTCACATGAGTTGTTTCATTTAATCCTCACAGCACCACGTAAGGGCCTACTGTTATTACCCTTTTCTGGAGCACACAGCTGACAAGTGGGAGAGCTGGGATTTGAACTCAGGTTTGCCTCCAATGCCCATGTTCTTAGCCACTACACTGAACTTTGGGTAAGTAATGGAACTCAAATTTGAACTCAGGTCTGTGAAGAACTTGCAGACCTAAGGTGCCTAGGCAAGGAGGTCAGATGGACAGAGTTGTGTGCAAAACCCCACCAGCCTGCGCGTGAGGAGGCATACACACGCGCGCGCGCGTGAGAGAGAGAGAGGGGGGTGGGGGCTACAAGCCAGGCAGAGTGGATCTCCAGCTGTTGCTGCCCTTCTGCTGGGCTAGCCAGGTAAGAGCCACAGAGGCAGTAGCTACTCCAGTGTGGAAAGTGTGGCTGAGAAGGGCCATGAGTGGACTCATGAAGTGCTGGTAATGCTCTGTTGCTTTGATCTAGGTGTTAGGTGTGTCCAGTGTGTGAAAATTCATTGAGCTGTAAACTTATGAATTGCACACTTTCCGATGTTATTCGTCAATACAAAGTTGTGTTTTTTTCAAAAGCAAAAGGAGGTCTGGGCAGATGGTGTAGACGTACTTTTGCCGATTCCTTCTGCTAAGTACATCTGAAAACTCTGGAGAGTAGGTATGAAACAACCACAGGAGACTCTGAAAGGTGGAGAAGGCAGGCAGGCTAGGGTTTTTTGGACTTAAGGAACGACATGGTGGTGAGTTCCCTGAGTTTTCTTCTTGCCTCATTTTTGCAGACTTTGGGCTGAAGAAGCTGACAACCTGGAAAGGCTAATGGTTGCAGGGTAGAAAGCCCCAGCAAAAGTCGTCTCTCTCTAGGAAAGGGGCAGCCTAGGAAGACAGAACATTTTAGATATGAATCTCTCTACTGTTGCTAAACACCACAGGAAAAACTGTGGCCCCATCGCTACCAGCAAAGGCCGAGGGGGGAGCAGAGACTTCAGGCCCCCAAGCTCCCACCCGAGTCTCCTGCCAGACGGGGAGGGAGAGGAGGCAGAGGAGGCATCTGTATTTTCATCCTCACTGGGCGGTAATGTGGTCCCTCCTCAGGCATCAGTGGAGACCATGTGGGGACCAAGGACTTCCACACCCACAAGGCGGTAATGCAGCTACCCTTCCCTTCCTGGCTGGGTGGTGTCAGAAGCTCTAGTAGGGCTTCCCTGGTGACACAGTAGTTAAGAATCCGCCTGCCAATGCGGGGGACGCGGGTTCGAGCCCTGGTCTGGGAAGATCCCACATGCCGCGGAGCAACTAAGCCCGTGCGCCACAACTACTGAGCCTGCGCTCTGGAGCCCGCAAACCACAACTACTGAGCCCGCATGCCACAACTACTGAAGCCTGGGTGCCTAGAGCCCGTGCTCCACAACAAGAGAAGCCACCGCAATGAGAAGCCCGCCGCACTGCAACAAAGACCCAATGCAGCCAAAAATAAATTAAAAAAAAAAAAAAGCTCTAGTAGAGAGCTAAGACTTTCTCTGTCACCCAGCAGTAATGGAGACACACCCTTCCCACCCTATGATGTCAGTGGAGGCCATGTGGGGAGCAGTAACGAGGAACTCCTACCCCTCCCAGCCAGGAGGTATCAGTGGAGGCTGGAACTCCGAATCCTGCCCACCAGTAACGGGGAGGCTCCCTACTTGGTTGTCAGTGGAGGCTGAGTGGTGACCTGTATTTCGACCCCCAGCTGGCAGTCCTGCGGTGGCGCCCTATCCCCCCCCCTTTCTGTGCTGGAGCCACGTCAGAGGGAGCCAGCTGAAACAGAAGGCTTAGAAAAGATCCAAAAAGATTTGATCGGACACTACAGCAAAGAGGATCTCAGGATGGCAAATAAGCACAAGAAAAGATGTTCAATATCATCAGCCATTAGGGAAACACAAACGAAAACCAGGAGGCATCACTACACACCTGTCAGAGGTGTGTAAACAAAAGCCAAAAACCAAACGGTGATACCACCAAAGGCTGGCGAGGATGCGGAGAAAGTGGACCATTCCTACACTGCTGCTGGGAATGCGAAATGATGCAGCCACCGTGGAAACCAGTTTGGCAGTTTCTAAAAAAAACTAAACATGCAACCACCATATGACTCAGCAACTGTGTTTCTGGGCATTTATCCCAGAGAAATAAAAACTTGTGTTCACACAAAAACCTGTACATGAATGTTCATAGCAGTTTTATTCTTAACAGCCCCAAACTGGAAATACATATGTCCTTCGATGGGTGAATGGTTGAACTGTACATATATACCACGGAACAAACTATTGATAACTATCCCAAAAGGTGACGTGCTGTATGATTCTATTTATATAACATTCGTGAAATGACAAAATGATAGAAATGAAGAACAGATTGGTAGTTGCCAGGGATTAAGGAGGGGGCGGGGGTGGGCGGGAAGTGGCTGGTGGTGATGGCACTGTTTGTATCTTGCTTGTATCAATATATTGATTGATTCTGGTTGTATATTACACTCCAGTTCTGCAAGATGTGACTATTGGGAGAAAGTGGGCAAAGGGCATATGGGATCTCTTTGAATTACTTTTCCACAACTGCGTGGGAATCTAGAATCATCTCAAAATAGACATTTTAATTAAGAAGAAAAACATAGGGATTCCGTTCAGTGTGGGCACAAGGCTCTGAAGCCCTTGCCCCCCGCTTTCAGTGAGTCCCTGATGCCATTCCCTAGCCGGGTTGCTGATGTAGCCTTCTAAATCTGGCCTTGGACCCTGTTAAACTGTTACCATAGACTTTCTTTAGTTAACCTGCTGTTGCTGCTCATGTTTCACTCATGCGTACCTCCCAAATACACCAAAATAATCATCACTGTCATGGGACGGCAGATTACAGGTTAAGGCTTTTTACACACGTCTATTATATTGTCTATAATGCTATTGTCAACTGTCTCTAATTTTTTAAATATCCACAGTTCTTTCGTTTAGAGGCTTCTTTGTTGGCTTCTATTTATCGTTCTCCTTTAGATAACCTATAATCCAGATTTTTATGTTGTGCGTTTAAAACACTTTTTACCTTTCTTCATTGTTCCTTGGCTTTCCTCCCATTCCACAACTTCCCCCCACTTTTCCTTATCCTTTGGATTCAAACACCCAGCGTACTTAAGGCTGGCCCGGTTTACAGCCCCACTGCCTCCTGAGTATCTGGAGAGGGCATTTGGGCAGAAATGTATTGATGACCACAACCTCTCCGCTGGCAGCAACGGCTGCCCGTTGGGCCCTCCCCCAGGCACCTTAAACTTAGCAGTTCCTCAGCTGAACTTCAGCATCACGCCCCATCCTCCACAGTACCAGCATCCACCAGACACTCAAGCCAGAAAAATGGAAGTTGTCCTGGACCCCCTCCTTCTCCCTCGACCCATGCATCAAAACATCACCAAAGGGGCTTCCCTGGGGCTTCCCTGGTGGCGCAGTGGTTGAGAGTCCGCCTGCCCATGCAGGGGACACGGGTTCGTGCCCCGGTCCGGGAGGATCCCACAGGCCGTGGAGCGGCTGGGCCCGTGAGCCGTGGCCGCTGAGCCTGCGCGTCCGGAGCCTGCGCTCCGCGACGGGAGAGGCCACAGCAGTGAGAGGCCCGCGCACCGCAAAAAATAAATAAATAAATAAATAAATCACCAAGTTCTGTTGCACTTTCCTGCCAAATATATTGCAGATTGGTCTTCTCTCTACCAGCACTTCTCTCGCCCTGGCCGCCCTCATCTCTCCCTCGGACAACTGCACGGCCCTGTAACTGATCTCCTTCCTCCACAGTCACCCTCACCTGATCCATTCTTCACATGCTGCCAGTCTATTTTAACTGTGTGGATCTTATCCCGTCAATACCCTGCTTAAAACTTTCAGTGGCTTCTCTCTGCTCCTAGGATAAAGTTCACACTCCTAAGCATGTCTTACAAGTAGGGTACTGTATGATAGGGTCCTCAGTTAACCACACCAGGACAGTGTGTAAGGGCGTGCTATTAATACGTACCCTGGGACAGTAGGCGTCCGGTCATTCTACTTATAAGATCCTTCATGGTCTGGTCTCACCATCCCCGTTCCTCATCACGGCTCCCCATCTTACCCCTAAACACACACACACACACACACACACACACACGCACACACCAGCTGCGTTCTTTTGGATGTCCAGGTAAGCACATGCTATTCTGTTCGCCTGAAACACCCTTCTTCCCAGTCCCCCTTTGGCCAACTTGTAATCAACTGCTTTGAGTCAAAATAATTTTCACGAGGAAGCCTTCCCTGACTTCCACCACTGGCTCAGGTGCCCCTCCTGTGCTCCTAGCGCCCTTTGCTCTTCCCTCATCATAGTTCCCATCACACCAAGTTGTAATGTCCTGTTTCGCCCTCTAGACGAGTGCCTCGGGTAGAGAACCAAGTCAGTTTCCGCTGCGTTCCTAGCATCTAGCACAGCACTTGGAATGCGCTTACACTGTGTGCACTTTCCTGTCTGCTGAATGAGTGGGAATTGGGCACCACGTTGTCACCCTGACTGCTGGGGACATAAAAGGGAAGAGGGGGCCTGGAGTTCTGGCAGGTGCTTAGAGCCCTGAGCAGGTCTCCCTTCCCTCCAGCCCGCTTGGCTCCCCCTGGTGGCATTCGGACAGTAGTGACAGGCCCCGTGGTTGGTGGCTGCAGGAAAACCATGGGAGGGGGAAGGGTCCTCATCTGGGCTGCAGCAGACCTCCTCTCATCGTGCTCCTCCCCTGCCTCGCCGCAGCCCCTCCGGCGCACTAAGTCCCCACCCACTGTGTCATCAGAGGCCCTACCCCAAGAACTTTGAGGATGAGGGCTACAGTTGGGTGGGGGCGCTCCAGGCTGGCTTACATACAGAGAACCTCTGCTGTGTAGCGCCCGGGTGAAATGGACAAGCCTGGCTGCCCTGTTTGTTTCACAGTAAGTCCCCTACATACGAACCTTTAAGTTGCGAACTTTCAAAGATGCGAATGTGCGTTCACATGTCCAGTCACGTTAGTTCACGTCTGGCGTCCACTGTCACGTGCGTGCATCCTCTACAAGTGGTTGTGCTTTTGTGTACTTTCCCGTACAGTACTGTATAGAGTACAGTAGTACAGTATCTTTATTTCAAGCCCAGGATGTCCGGAAGAAGTGTAAAAGCAGCAGTGACGTAGCCGGTACAGTACTACCCAGACATCACTGGACCGTTTTTTCAAGAGGGTAGATAGACTTGAATCCAGCAAGGAACCAGAACCTGTGCCATCCACGTCAGGGGTGAGTGAAATTGCAGCTTGTCCTCCGTCTCCTATTGCTGATGATCCTTCACCTCTAGCATCTCCCACCTCCTCCCCCTCCTCCAGTCAGTAACTCTTCTTGCCTGTTCACTCGGTGCCAGCCCCTGTGTGCCAGCTGCTGTACCGTACTACTGTACTTTTCAAGGTACTGTAGTGTAAGATTTTAAATGTTTTCTTGGGTTTCCCTGGTGGCACAGTGGTTGAGAATCTGCCTGCCAATGCAGGGGACACGGGTTCGAGCCCTGGTCTGGGAAGATCCCACATGACGCGGAGCAACTGGGCCCGTGAGCCCCAACTACTGAGCCTGCGCTTCTGGAGCCTGTGCTCCGCAACAAGAAAGGCCGCGACAGTGAGAGGCCCGTGCACCGCGATGAAGAGTGGCTCCCGCTCGCCGCAACTAGAGAAAGCCCTCGCACAGAAACGAAGACCCAACACAGCCAAAAATAAATAATTAATTTTTTTAAATGTTTTAATAATAATAAACTTTGATCATTAATTTTTTTAAATGTTTACTTTTTTTGTTTGTTTTTTATGCATTATTTGTGTGAAAATTATTATAAACCTATTACAGTACAGTACTATACAGCCAATTGTGTTAGTTGGGTACCTAGGCTAACTTTGTTGGACTTATGAATAAATTGGACTTACGAACACGCTCTTGGAACAGAACTTGTTCGTATGTAGGGGACTTACCCTGAATCAAAACCCCAAGATGTGAGTGAGCTCATGGCAACTGTTATGGGTGAAGAAGCAACGAGACCCGGCTGCAGCGGCAAGTGGACACGCCAAGTGTGGAGGTGAACTTGGAGAACATAGAATTGAGCCATTTGAAAAAACAACGCAGGATGGAGAGGAATGGGAGAGAGGCCTCTTGTCACTCTGCAGGGCTTCAGAAATTTTTGCTTCAAAAAGAGCCTTCCCCTCCCGGTTTTTAATTTTATAGTTGGCCACTGAGCTTTTGGAGAAACATACTGGGGAAAAGAGCTTGGAGAAAGGGAAAGATGGGGAAGAGTCCAACTCTGGTGGCTGGTCTTGGTCTCCCTCCAGACATGGGGTGGGGGCAGTGAGCTGTCACCAAGGGGCGTACAACAGGTCAGCAGCAAAGGGGATCACACCACGTGGACTCAGCTGGAAGAGGAGCCAGCCAGGTTTCTGAGGCTCTGGGGCGGGTAAGTTTACCAAGGGTTGGGATGGAAAAAGTTACCCTGCCGCTCTGTGTCTCCTTCCCTTTCACTCTGCAAGCTAAACACCAAGGCAACGTGCTCAAGAACAGAGGGCCTAAGGAACTTCATGGCAAGATCAATGTCCTTAGGAACATCAAAGGCTAAGGGCATCCAGACAGGAGAGCGGGGGGGGGGAGGGATGGAAGGTGGTGGCCAGGCCCTCAGTGCTGAGACAGGAAAGCAGCCTCAGGAAGGGTGAGGCAGTGGGGACCTGTCCAGTCCCTGCAAACCCTTTACCTTTGCAATCTTAGAGGCCGTGTAGAGCAGCTACTCAACCATCATTACCACGGGTCTTCTGGGGCCAATTCAACTTCCTGAAAGCTTTAAGGAAAGAACCATCGCTTCTTCTTCGTATCACCCTCTGTATCCCTCACCCTCCATTTCAACGCTTCTCAATAATATACACTCACGGGAATTCCTGGCGGTCCAGTGGTTAGGACTCGGCAGTTTCAGTGCTGGGGCATGGGTTCAATCCCTGGTTGGGGAACTAAGATCTCACAAGCCAGGTGGCATGCTCCCCCAACCCAAATAAACAGTGAGCTCACCCCCATCCAAATGCACCAAATGTGACCACAGATCAGTCTTCTAGTGATCAGACTTAAGGCAAACCCTCAGAAACTGACTTTACGCTGGAATTTCCTTGAGATTTGAAAACTAACATCTGGCCTCACATTCAATCTTCTCCCTGAAATAATAGTTTTCCTAACACAGGTTTTTCTTAATAGCACAAAGGTTTTCTTCTGAGGCAGCTAACATTACCTGTCCCGGCAGAAACATCCCAGAAGAGCAACCCGAGAACCAATGGCAAGGCCTGATGGATCCTAACCCCGACGTGTGTTTAGTACAAGGGATCCGAATATGCCCGTTAACATCTTAGCTCCCTTGCCACTGTCCGGCCAAGACTTTGGAAAAGGTGATTTAGAAGAAATATTTGAACCAAGCAAGATTCTACGGAACATCAAGCCTCATCTGTCATAATTTGGAGAATTTGCTTTATTCTTAAACAAGGAGTGTGAGACTAGCAAAAAAAGATCTACAAAACAGGCTTCAAAACCTGGCGAAAGAATATAGCAGCAGGGGGCGTCTTTAGCTGTAGCTCCATTGCCTTTCAACCATGACCGTCAAGACAGAACCTGTTTCAGGCAGGAGTGTCCAGGGGCCAATGACTGGTTCTGAGGGGAGGGACACCACCGAGTGTGCTTTTGGATAAGCACGTGCAAAAGGCTGAGCCTTTTAGAACAGCCTTACTGTTGCCGGCTGTTGGCAAGAGGCAGCAAATGACTAACAGGCACATGATCGGTCAAGCCTCAGCCTGGAAATGAGGTGTGAATTAACTTCAGTGTGTTCCCACCGTATGGCTGTGTGAATTCCAATCCCCCGCCTCTCCCACTTGCAGCTCCGAGAGGAGGGCAGCACAGATGACCCTGGTGACCTCAGTTACCTCGTGATCCGGGGTGGCGGGATGCTTTGGCCTCCGTAGAGGACTCCATAGACCCAGGGCCCTCCTATAATCTCTTTTGGTTCTGTAATGCACTGGTCGCAAAAGGCCTTGTCAGGGTAATGGAAGTGAATCCCTGGCAAAGGCAGGGCAAGGGAAAACCAGAAGCAGAGGAGACTGGGGCTCAGGGCTGCAGGATCCAATCAACTGAAGAGCCAGCCATCTCAAGGCTGGAGGTGCAGACTAAGGCGAGGCTGGGGGCTGGCTCTACCTCCTGACTGAACGTAATGGCTCTTTTTGCAAACAGGGCACTTACCCACTCAGTGGTCTCCAGTCCGAGTGGTGGGCCCCGGGGCGGCAGTGCAGAGCTTTCTTCCCCCGTCCTCACCTTAAAAGTTGCTGGGGAGGTGCCACCAATAACCTGACTCCTTTTCGGAGGCCTCATCCCCCTCGCCCCACCCAAGAGCTAGTAAGAGGGAGGTTGGTAGGAGGGCAGGTCAATAGGGGAGACAACGATTCCCTTTTTAAAATTTCAAGTTTTCCATGATTCTAATAACCCTCAGGTTAAGGGCTACATGCTATTAATGGGCAAGCTAAGTAAACTTTTGAGCAGAAAACGCTTTTATTCCAAACATGGAAAGCCCCAACTTGAGATGAAAGAAACCTCTGATAAAGGCACTAGGTTTGAGGGTTGCACAGCTCAGCCTTGGTCCAAGGAGTCTCCTTTTCTCCAGTTCTGAGGGTAAGGGGAGGTTAGGGAATATGGGAAATCGAACCTGGTGATGCCTTTTGCTCAGAAGCAGTTACGTAGCTCTTTCCTTTCAACTGTGCTCTCCCTGCAACTCCAGCTTTTGTGCCTCCTCCCCAGCCCCTCCAGCTCTGTTCCTGCTACTGTTCCCCAGTCAAGAATCACTTGCCATCCAGCACACTTGGGTCTCTCCCACTGGAGAGAAAAAGAACGGCCTCGGTGGTACTTAGGGCACTTTACTGGGTGTCACAGGGAATTGAATCTTGACCTTCTCCCCAGGCATATAGGGATCAAAGATGGGGACTGAGGGCCTTTCTCGAGGGCCTCAAAACCTCATCCTAGGAACTGGATTTTGCCCAGGGGGGCCCAGAGTACAGGTCTGATGTCAAAATATTCTGACATGGCAAGCCCTGATCGACTGACCCAATACTTCAGGAAATAGCAGAATCAGCAAGTTATAGCATCAGTGCTCCATGTCAGCTTCTCCCAGAGCAAAGATTTGAAGTGAAAGAGGGCTAGAGGGTCAAAAGAACACATTTCATAGCTCAATTCAGTCCCTTTTCAATCACTTTTTTCAAAAGATCATTGTAAATATCCCAATATTCAACATAAAGCAAAAACAAAAGCAGAACCAGGCTTCAAAGACAAGGGAGCACTCTTCACAAAGCTCCAGAAGCATTTAGCAACCCAAAAAGTCAGTGTCCTTATTTGACGATGCAAAAAGAAACTCACTTAACATTTTGGAATGCGTTATAATTAGAAGGGCTGAAATTAAATGCTAAATGTGTGTCAACTACTGATGGAGGGAAGTCTTACCACTTTTGGCAAAATTGGCTCAAAATGAATAAATTGTAGAAACTACTCTCTTCCTCTGAGAAAATACCTAATTCCTATCACCAGGAATAAGAACCGGAGATCCAACAGGCATTATACAGCCTGTAATTCAGGTATAATGCACAGAATTACACTACATCTAGTTCTTAGTTAACCCCAGACAGCTTAAGGTCTTACAGTTGAATAAAACCGCTGCCGTGTCTACTCAATGCAGTTAATAGCTCGGAAACAAAGAAGTAAGAGCTATCATTGGGCAGCCAAGACACCTAAACCAAAGCTTTGGCAGAGAGATCAGTACAGATATAGACCCACAATCAAACAGAAACTTTATTAGTTTCTTCTACAAGAGACAGTGACATCAATCTTTTTAACAAATCGCAGGTCATCTGAGAGGTCAAATAGATCCAAGGAAGAAAGATGACAATTAAACACTTAAATTAATCAAAAGGCACTACAACACCACCTAAAACCTACTACCGCAGTGGTAGTGGGCTAAGGAAGATTAAGCTACAGCGAAATAATCTCATGTAAATTGTTATAGATTATATAGTAGGAAGCGAGTTTGCTTTCCAGAAGACTATGGCACAATGATCACTTGGGACCAAGTTGATATTTGGCCAGGAAAAGAAGCTCAGGCCAAATGGAAAGGAACAGGGACAAAGGAGAATCCAAGTGACAGAATCCAAGCAAAGGGTGATGGATCAGGCTTTTTCCTCCCAAGAAGCATTTGTTGCATGGTGGGTTGCCTCCCCTCAGGCTCCTGCCCTAGAGCTGTTCCAGCCTTAGAGGGGCTCAGCAACCAGAGCTGGGTTCAGGCTGCCCCAGGCTCATGCTGGAATTTAGTACAGACTTTAGAGAACTTGTCACAAGTTTGGGGGTGCGGGGGGGGGGCGGCGCTGAAGCATTCACATGCAAAGTAGTCTGACCTTCCCCAAACACATTCAGACTCCCTTACACAACTTTTTCCAAAGTCTGACATCTTGTAGCAGCTGAGCTGTAGTTAAAGCTGCAAGGCTCACAGGATCAAAGAAGCCAGGACGAGACAATACAGGTAGGAAATCCCAGCAGTTAATCTCAATCTTTCTCTAATGTAGGAGAAACACTCATATACCTGATGTGGGATGTAGAAAACTACACTGTAACAAGCTGGGTCTTCTGCTGGATTTTTCATCAAATACCAAAGGAAAATAAGGGGCGGGACTCACTTTATTTTTTAAAAGCCTCAGAACTTATTCTATTATAAAGGGACATGGCTGAACAGGTAGGAGACAGATTCCCCATTGTGAGTTCTCCTGATGGCTTCTGCAAGGATCATGGAGATGTCGATCACCTAGGAGGGCAAGGCAAACATCAGGTTAGTATCATACAGACAGAGATGACTGGCCAGTTTGCAGACACTGATGAGCAGCCCGATGAGGGTCCTTCCTCTTAAGACTGATGCACTGTGCTGTTTCACCAAGGGAGCCCACAGCCAGCTGCTCTTCATACCCACATTTTAAATATAACCAACCACTTGGGAAAGAGTCAAAATGCTTATGGAGGAAAAACTCTGACTCAGACTCACCAAGATGGTGGTAAGTTGGCATTTAAAAATTCTTAGGAATGAAAAAAGAATATTTAAGCTGAAAAAGAAATCCTTAAGAATGACATCAACCCTCCAATTCCACATATTTCTAGTGGATTATATTTCCATATTTCTAATGGAAAGCGAATGGATTACTGTACATATTTTTAATTAAGCAAGGCCTTGTTCTTTTAGTGCAACAGCACTTAAACTTTGTCTGACAATTACCTGGGGAAATTAAAGTCCTGGTCCCATGACCTCTGGTTTTGTAGGCCCTGGATAGAGCAAAGGAATATGCATTTTAACGAGAACCCTAGGTGATTAACTTAGGTGGTTTCCAGAGCACACTTTGAGAAACACTGAAGTTCTAAGGAGCATACCGTCAGTTTAAAGGTTTCACATTATGTTTGCAGGAGCCGAGAGTTAAGAGTGATACACACAAACTGTAAAGCATGGACCTGGAAACTTGAGTGTGCATCACAATCACTGGGAGAGCCTGTTAAAATGTAGAATCCTGGGCTCCATCCTCCAGAGATTCTAGGTCTAGCTGTTTGAATTTTTAGACACGTGATCTTTTTCCTTTTGGGTCACAGATCCTGATGATTAAGCCTTGAGAGCAAAGGAGGAAATCTTTACAACTCACCCAGACACCTAATTCAACACATGTAACCACCTCCTAAATACTCAGTGGAGTCTTGTTTTGCAAGAGTCTCAGCCTCACCTGTATTTTGGAGCAATGCTTCATCTTATCCTCCTGAGGTATGGTATTGGTGACAACTACTGCTTCAAAGCATGCATTATTAATGCGAGAAATGGCTGGGCCAGAAAAGATTCCATGAGTCAGGATAGCATAAACCCTGGTGGCTCCAGCTGAGAGAAGTCTAGAGGAAAAAGCAGAGTTGATTAGGAGTAATCTTACTTGTCACTATAAAATCCGAGTTAGGGAAGAAGAATGTCTTAGTCAACTTGGGCTGCCATAACAAAATACCACAGACTGGATGGCTTAAACAGAATTTTATTTCTCACTTGTTTCTGGAGGTTGGGAAGTCTAAGATCAAGGTGTCAGCAAGGTAGGTTTCATTCTGAGACCTCTTCTCTTGGTTTGTTGGTGGCCACCATCTCGCTATATGCTTCCATGACCTCTTTGTGTGCATAGACCAAGAGGGAGAATGGGGGGTGGGGTTGGGAGGGAGCTCCCTGGTGTCTCTTCTCATAAGGGCACCAATATCATCATGGGGGCCCCACCCTCATGACCTCACCTAAACCTAATAACCTCCCAAAGGTCCCATCTCCAAACACCATCACACTGGGGGTTAGGGCTCAATTTTAGGGTGATACAATTCAGTCGATAGCAAGGAGAGAGAAACAGACTAAGAACTTATCTGAATAGGTTTGGATTAGTGTAGAAGGACTGTGGCACAGACTGCTATGCTCAACAAAATCTGTCTCCTCTTCTTCCTAGCACACAGCTGGACATTTCCTAGCCTCCCTTGCATAGTTAGGTGTGGCCATGTGACTTAATTCTGGCTATCTAAATGTGGACAGAGGCCTGTAAAATCTCCCATGGATGATGTCCTCCATGCTCCTTTCCCCTTCCGGCTGGCCAAAATGGAAATGTTAAAGATGCAGCGCCACAGGACTGAAAGGGGAATACTTGTGTTGGAGCATACCATGAACAAGAAAGAAACTTTACCATGTTCAGGGTGTTGATCTGTTAAGAGCAATTAGCAGTAACTTACTAATATGATAAAAGGAGTTTTATAAATGTATACTCCAGGATCCAAACCAGGAGAGCACACAAGTTTTTTTTTTTTAAGCATCTATTATACATATATGCTAGGCACTGTACAGGCACGGATACCTGGAGATTTAAAAAACAAATTATGAGAAACAATGCTGTCGATACTGGCTTGGATTATAAGCATTGGGGAGCCACTTAAGGTTTTAAAGGAGGCATGAGGGGAATCTAGTCTTAGTTTTAGGAAGATAAGCGAGCAGGGTGGCAATGTGAAAGATGGACTGGGGAGGTAAGAGACTGGTGACTGGCAGCAGAGAACAGAGGGAAGGCAATTCAGAACAGTGCAGGCAAATGATGAGAAGGAATACGAATGAAGGTAGTAGCAGCGAAAATGAACCGTCAAAAGGTAAGGCCAGGGATTCTAGCTTAGGTAAAATATAAATATGAGAATCTGTTTCTTGTCTCCTCAGGCATATGGATTTCTTACCTTAACTTGTTTTAAAAAACTATCAAGGGACATCCCTGGTGGTCCAGTGGTAAAGAATCCCCCTTACAATGCAGGGGACATGGGTTCAATCCCCGGTCAGGGAACTAAGATCCCACATGCCACAGGGCAACTAAGCCTGTGTGCCACAACTACTGAGCTCACGCGCCTCAACTAGAGCCCGCATGCCACAAACTACAGAGCCCATGTGCTCTGGACCCCACATGCCACAACTAGAGAGAAGTCCATGCACCACAATGAAGAGCCCGTGTGCTACAACAAAAGATCCCATGTGCCTCAACGAAGATCCCGCGTGCCGCAACTAAGACCCGACACAGCCAAAAATAAATTAAATAAATAAATAAATAAATAATAAATCTTTTTTAAAAAAACTATCAAAAGTAGAGTACTTAGAGTGATGAGATAATTTTGGAAATATAGTGGTGACAGTTGCACAACATTGTGAATGCAACTAATGCCACTGAATTGCACACTTAAAAATGGTTAAAACAGCAAATTTCACGTTACATAAAGTTTAGCACAATAACAAGGAAAAAATAAAACTAAGACGATCTAGAGAAAAAAATAATACTTATCAATTTACATGCACTGCAATTTTAGCCTAGGGAGACAAAAGAAAGCTAGTTATCATCTCCTCAATTCAGTTCCAAAGAGAATCAGCAGGATTAGGGTATTCAGATAGCAGTTAGCTTTTTACTTCTAACCCCCAGCCCCACTCACTTGTCAGCTGCGTGGCAGATTGTACCACAAGTGTCAGCCATGTCATCCACGAGGATGGCCACCCGGTCCTTCACATCTCCCACTAGCACCATGCGGTCCACTTCATTAGCTTTCTTCCGTTCTTTGTGAATCAAGGCAAAGTCCACATTCAACCGGTCTGCGATTGAGGTCACTCTGCAACACAGGGTATTCACAGTTAAAACGTGTGCGTGTGCCTGTGCGTGTGCGTGTGTGTGTCTTAGGACAAAGAAAGGAACTAAAGGATGGGCTTGTTTTCTGGGGGAGAAGACTCCTTGAAACCCAACAGTTCCCAGGGTTGGAAGAAAGCAACCGGAATTGATTGGCATCACAAACTGGGTTTCATAGACTAATGCCTCCATACCCTGAGAGCAGTTTATGAATGTATTAGTCAAACTTAGATTACAATTCATTCTGGGTTACCGCAGGGGAAGACAGACACCCTCACCAGTCCCAGGAAGCGGTATAATGAATGCTAGGGCATGTTCGTTTATTAGACTGGCAGCGAAAGGGGAGAGAGAGATGACTTGGTTAACTAATGCCGGGAGTGTAGATCACCCCAATTTGACATGCGGATGTGGTGAGAAGTGAACCTGAACTTGCTGGGAGAGGAGCAGTACCCAGCCCATTCCAACGCCCACGCCCTCATCACACTCCCCTCAGTGATCCACCAACTGTCAATGTCAACTGTACCTGGACACCAAGCTTGGGAATTCCTTTAAGGACTGCTAGAAAAAAAGTTTTACCAATTAACTGGGCAAACCAGGCATCTTGCTGTACAGCTCAAAGCACCTCCAAATCAAAACAGAATTCCTTTTTTTAAAAATTACAAGGCAATACAAACCAGACTAGAAGGTGGGATAGAAAACAAATCTTTCTGGTGACAAAGTATCATGTAATCACTCAAACAGCAATCCATTCAGTGTATATGACTGTGGTGCCCCAGTGACACGTATGGCCACGCTCCACCATGCCATCCTTCTTATGCTTGAAGAGGCCTGTGCTTTGTGTTTTGTTTTTTAATGCAATACTGATCCAACTAGAGCATTATGTCCTATTTTCCTTGTGATTATGGTCACATATCTCGAGTTTGTGCTGAATAAGGGAGAACCTGTGACCATATAATAAAGAACAAACAAGACTTGGACCACAACCTAGGCAACATTTACACCTGATCTAAACAACCCATACCCTATGCTCTCCTTTCCTACTGCGTGGGCACATAACAACATGAGTTACCAATCTGGGACTTCCCTGGTGGTCCAGTGGTTAAGACTCTGCACTCCCAAAGTGGGGAGCACAGGTTCGATCCCTGGTTGGGGAACTAGGATCCCACATGCCACACAGCGCAGCCAAAAAAAAAAAAGTTACCAATCTGCTTGGAATGATTATTTAGCCAAGGCAAATGCATGATCACTTAGTTCAAGCATCCCAAACCGTCCACACTCAATGGCCAACAAACTCAGTGACTGACAAAGTGTAAAGGGCTCAAAAATGTCACTCCCTATATCCTTGATGGGAGAACTACGTGCAAGTCACAATCACACAGGAATCTCTACCTAGTCCAAAAACCTTGCCAAGACAGACGTGATAGCCATTCACTTTGAAAATCCTTCATCACTAAAAGAAAATTATAAACAAACAAACAAAATCATTTAGCAATAAACCATCTACTGAAGGCAGTTTTTCTGTACCCAACTTTGGAAAGAAAATCGTGCTTGATTACTTATTTCAAATGTGACTGTTTTCTAAGTCTCTGTGGAAGATGATTTTCACAAGTATGACAACCACCGTGAGGGCGATGTGTTTTAGGCTCCGCCTCTAGTATTACAGATGGTAACTAGCGACAAGGGACTCACAAAGCCATACATCTGGCTGGAGAACAGAACTCAAGCTCTCAGCTTATCAGTTCTGTTGAAGTTCCTGAAATAAAGAGGTTGTTGAGAAACAGTCATTGAAGATTTGAATGGCTTTTGCAAAGATCTGAATTCGCGTTTCCTAATCATCTGTGTTTTGTAGCTCTTCATTCTATTTCCACAACAAGAAGAACATGTGTCACGCTCTTGAATGCATTACTAACGAGTGAGCCGCTAAAGAAATGAAAAGCTCTTAGTCTGCACCACGTGAGCTGAAGCACCGCAACTGGCAATCCCTGGCAATCAGTTTGTTTAGAATGTTCAGAGCTTGGCTTAAATAAAATCACCACACTTTCTTTTCCTTCCTGCTTAATATTTTAATCTAAAGGACCAAAACGGTTTAACCAACTGTTTGGAGGTACGTAAAAGCTTACTTGTTCACTATTATCATGGGCTTCGATAGCAGGTGCCATTCATTAGAAAACCAAATTCCTCCCCCTCCTGATGGGTCACAGCACTGTTGCTAGCCCTGCAGCACTGAGTCACTGTTGGGTTATGGTCAAGTCCATGATGCCAGACTATTTCGTGCACCTCTGCTGTCTTTCAGGTAGTGACTCAGGCCAGTAGAAGAGGACTGAGTAAAACCATATCCAGCCCATGTCCTAGCTACTGGCACATCCAAGTACTTAAAAACTGTCACTTCTCAATATCTTGTAATAACCTATAATGGAAAAGAATCTGAAAAAGACTATATATATATATATATATATATATATATACATACAT
>NC_041234.1:82841449-82851853 GCF_002837175.3 Physeter macrocephalus | reverse complement strand
TGAAAAAGACTATATATATATATATATATATATATATATATACATACATATATGTGTGTGTGTGTGTGTGTGTGTGTGTGTGTGTGTGTAGTCTTTTTCAGATCACTTTGCTGTACCCCTGATGCTAACACAACATAGTAAATCAACTATACTTCAAGAAGAGAAAAACTCACTTCAATAGAGAAACATCGTTTCCTGACACAACTGTCTGAAAGCTTTTCCCCAGTACATTGGGAATAACATGACTTTCAACCATACCTCTTAGCTCCTCCAGCATCGGGTGAAACAATCGTGCAGTTCCTCCATTCCGAGATGTTCTCCCTTATCCACTTGAGGACAGCTGGCTCTGCATACAAATTGTCCACTGGGATATCAAAAAAGCCCTACAGAAAGAAAGAAGCTGGGTCAGTTTTGCTTGTTTTCCTTCTCTTCCATTTACAAATAATGAACACAAAGAGAATAGCAACTTGCCCACAGAATACTTTACTGAAACATTCAAACTGATCAGAAGGTATGCCCGGTGTGGCAGACTGTAAAAACAGCCTCCTCGAATCTGGGCTGTGCAAGAGAGCCCAGCCACGACGGGCAAAGCCAGGCCTCGGCTACACCACAACTGACCACAGGCACATGAGCAAGCTCTTGGGAAAAACGGCCAAGTCCAGCCAAGACCAGAACTACCCAGCCAACATGCAGACCCATGAGGTAATAAATGCTTACTACCTTATGCCACTAAATGTTGGGCTGGTTTGTTAAGGAGCAAAAACTAACTGGTAAACAGGTTAGAGATGCTATGGTATATAAACTTAATGGAAGCCATTTACAATAAATGGTCACAGTAACTAGAAGTCAGGAGATCTGTGTTCTAACACTAGTTGCTACATATTACTTGTATTTCACAAGTAATCTGTTCCTCTTCTATAAAATAGGTATAATCACCTGTCCTATATCTCACTGAATTCCCAGAAGCCTCCAATGATAATGATTTCAAAGTCTCTTTAAAAAGTATAAACTATAAGGTGGTATTCTGCTCCCCTAACTCTGTTTAGGATAGAAAGTAGGTTCCAATATCTATGGCTCTAAATTTAATGATGACAATAACAGCTCCCATTTATTTCGTACCTTTCATGAGCCAGGCGTTATACTATGAATTTAATATCTTATTTGATACTCACAATAACAAAGCAGTGTGTGTTCAGAGAAGTTAAATAACCTGCCCAAGGTTACAAAGCTAGTCAGTGTCAGAGCCAGTATTCAAACTAAGTCTGATGCCAAAGCCTACATGCTTCCCAGAATCCCAGACGGCCTCCCTGTCTAACCACCCCACGTGACTAAGATCATCATCTATGCTTAAGGTGAGGATGTTGAAAATGTCATCAATGTCTAGTTTATTTGAGCTGTACTTGGGCAGTTTTTGCTTCCCTACGGTTTTCAGCATTCAGTCCTCTCCTACCCCCTTTCTAATCCCTAATAATCCCTAAGCTAATACTTAGCTTCCACTGATACCTGAATTTGAGAAGCATGCAGGTCCATGGTGATAATATGATCCGCGCCTGCTACAGACAGCATATTTGCGACAAGCTTGGCTGAGATTGGAGCCCGGCTCTAAATGTAGGGGAGGAAAGAAAAAAAAAAGCCAATTTGAGAAATAATTCATTTGCTCAAGAAGCACTTATTTATTGTGCACCTACTGTGTTTAAGGTACTGTGCTACCAGGAAATTCATAAAAAGTGACATAGCCACTGACTTTGAGTAGATCACAATCTGGCACAAATATGAAGTGGATTATCATTTTTCCAAATCAAGATACATATTTCAGAAAAGAAAATACCTTCCCTACCTTTCTTTTTCTTCATGTACATATTTTCTGCCTATTCAAGTGTTTCCAGTGCTCCATTATTTAAATTAGGCAGACTTTAAAAATCTTTTTTGAAAGAATTTTATTAAAATCTCTTTTAACCCATGCATACTCAAACCTGTGTAACATCTAACGTGTCAACATTTAAAGACACATCACAGGATGGAAATTATAGTTTTATTTTATAAATTACACCACTCCCTTACTCATCCGGAGGCCAATGTTCCAGTAACCTCAACCCCCTTTAATAACAGGTAAACACACCTGGCTGCACCATAAAATAGCAAGGCCCATGCCCTTTACTCTACTCTGTAGGAGCACTGTATTTTACTGAAATAAAAATATCTGGCCTTCTCCCAGGCATTGTATGTAAAATTTGGGCATCAATTACAATAGACCTTCAAAGTTTTACATATATGCTTTATCCTCTAATACTCCAAATAAGGTTAGATGTGTGTGTGTGTGTGTGTGTGTGTGTGTGTGTGTGTGTGTGTTCGCATGTGTGTAATGAGACCAAGTATTCACGTAACTGACTTCAAGTTATATGAAGAGGTCACAACTAGAACCAAGAGGGTCCCAGAGGAGCTACCATAGTTTAAAAAAATATTCTACTCCATGGGAGCTGGCGCTTAGTCTTGCTGATACAATGAGAAAATAGCAGTGAGTTAGCCAAAAGTCACATACATATGACTGGAATAAAACAGACAGACCGCAAATGTGTTGCTTTATACAAACCAATCACGCCAATTGTTTTGAAACTCAGGTAATGCCTAAGATAAAAAAAATAATATCCTCTAAATATACCTTTGATAATTAAGGAAGTTTTTTGACTTTGGGCAAGTGCTCCTGCTTCCCCTGATTTTAAAAAAAGAATTAAAGAAAAAAAAAAAAGAGATTCCGCTCCTACCTTATCCTTCTTATCCTGCCGGGCATAAGGGAAGCATGGGATGACTGCAGTAACCCGACTGGCTGAAGCAATCTTGCAGGCATTAATCATGATCAAAAGTTCCATTAGATTGTCGTTGATTTCACCACAGCCACTCTGAACAATGTAGACATCCTCTCCACGCACACTTTCGCCAATTTCCACACTACAGGACAAGGAAGGACAACAAAAACAATAGATTTTAAAGCACTATACTGTACATCTACAGACAGTAAGGTCTAAAAAACACAGCTTCCCCACTAGTATGCTATGAATGGGTTACAGCTGCATGTGGACTTGATCCCCTCAGACTTCAGGAGATTCCCCAGAGGAGTCCCTCTAACAGAAACAGTTTACTGCCTCAGTTTACTCCAGTGGACTATACAGATATTACCTGCTTTTATAGGTGACATGACATGAAAAAGATTGGCTAAGGCACTTAGAAGTAACTGGACTATAATTTCAGTAGGCAGGCTGTATCTCATTTCATATATTGAATGCAAATCTGATATAGCATCTATGACTGTCACAATCCATATATAACAAAAGAAGTAGAAAGCTCATATAAGGAATGAATCACTACCATTCTATAATGATGCCTTCTACAGAAGATAGTACTACATCTACCACATTGGCAGTTCACTGAACAAATATTAAATGTTCATCGCCAATCACTTTGCTTGGTGCCAGGGACAGGATGGAGAACAGATGTGGTCCCTGCCTTCATTCTATGCTAACTGTACTCTGGTCCAATCAGTAATTCTTATTTTTAAAAATTCCACAGGAAGTTACTCTAATTATGGAGTAACACTATATTTTGCCATAAAATGAAAGTTTTAACATTCATACTTGGATCCTTACCAAGAATAACTTATTAAAAAATAATAACCTCAGTGACACCTCAAAGCAACACCATTTCCCCAAATAATCCTCTAGGTGAGGTGGGGGGGTGTGTGTGGGTGTACCGGCATGCATGCGTGTGTAGCGTGTGTAGCGTGTGTAGCGTGTGTAGGCAAGTGGACCAGAACAGTTGATGACCTGTACTGATGAAGAGAAAAACTTCTTCAACAAGAAGTAATTCCATTGCCAGAAGCTGATATAAGAGCTAATTATTATTTAAAATTTACTCCTTTCCAATCCAAGTAACAATTGTTACTTAGTTCCCCGACTAGGGATTGAACCCATGCCCTCGGCAGTGAAAGCACCGAGTCTCCAATCCCAGGATCCTACTTTTTAAAAAATGGGGTTAGCTTATATTGTAAAGCAAGAAAAATAAAAGCAAATTGGTAAAAATCAAACCAGAAACCAATTAGAACAGAGAAGTTGAGATTCCTGGTAGCCAGAACAAAGAGGAAAACACATTTGTTCAGGATGTTTGGAGGTAAACCTTCAGGCACTGAAAAATGGGCAAAATAAACCCAAAGTAAGCAGAAGAAAATATAAACATAAGAGCAAAAAACAATGAAGTTAAAGACAGTAAAACAACAGAGAAAAACCACTGAAACAAAAAGCTAGCTCTTGGGGCCTCCTCTCGTGGTCCAGTGGTTAAGAATCTGCCTTCCAACGCAGGGGAAGCGGGTTCGATCCCTGGTCAGGGAACTAAGATCCCACATGCTGCGGGGCAAATAAGCCCGTGCACTCTAGAGCCTGCGTGCCACAACCAGAGAGCCCACGTGCACCACAACTACTGAGGCCTTGCACTCTGAAGCCCATGCACCACAACTAGAGAGAAGCCCGTGTGCCGCAATGAAGAGCCCATGCGCTGCAACGAAAGATCTCACATGCTGCAATGAAGATCCCACATGCTGCAACTAAGACCCAATGCAGCCAAATAAATAAATAAATTCTGAGAGGGACTTCCCTGGTGGCACAGTGGTTAAGAATCCGCCTGCCAATGCAGGGGACACGGGTTCGAGCCCTGGTCCAGGAAGATCCCACATGCCGCAGAGCAACTAAGCCCATGCACCACAACTACCGAGCCTGCGCTCTAGAGCCCGCGAGCCACAACTACTGAGCCCATGTGCCACAACTACTGAAGCCCGCGCACCTAGAGCCCATGCTCCGCAACAAGAGAAGCCACCACAATGAGAAGCCCGCAACGAGTAGCCCCCGCTCACCGCAACTAGAGAAAGCCCGCATGCAGCAACAAAGACCCGATGCAGCCAAATAAATAAATAAATACATTTTTAAAAATCAACCAACTGCACTGTATGGACTTTATTTGCATACCAATTCAAGCAAATTGTTTAAAAAAACCCACATTTATGAGACAGATGTGAATACTGGCTAATTATTTGATATTAAGAGATTACTGTTAATTTGTTTCAGGCAAGAAAATGGTATTGTGGTTAGTTAATGAAATGTATATGGGTGATATGATATAATATCAAGGTTTGCTTCAAAATAATCCAATTGTGGGGGGGGGAATAATAAATGAAACAAGATTAGCCGTGAATTGATAACTGCTGAACTGGGTGATGGGTGCATGGCAGGGAAATCATTTACTATTCTCTCTACTTCTGTATATGTTTGAAATGTTCTATAACAGGAAGAATGAACGAATGAATGAATGAATACCACTCAGGATTAGGCTGCCTCTTGCATCTGCTCACTTATGAACCTTCTGCAGGCCTGCTATTGTGAAAATTTAGAAGACTGAGGTTTATCGTCCCTCACAAAGTAACTCACCTCACACTAGAGGTAAGTGAGTCCAACGTGTTTCTTCCAACGGTTTTGACAGATCTGCTCATACCCTTTTACAGATACCCAGCTGACAGATATTTAATTTTGGGTGGAAGTACAACTTGATGGGTCCACCAGGATGCAATGGCTACAAAGAATTTTACGGCAGGATCCTGAAATAGTGATGCTGAGCAACATGATGAACCGAACAGCAATTTTGTGGCCCCCCCAAGACACAGCTGAACAGATATCTCTTAATCACCAAGATCAGCCTTAGGAAACAAGTAAATCTGTCAGCAATGTCAACTATGCTAATGCCAAAATTGCTTTCTGGAGACACTGTTTTAAATTCAAACGGACAGGCACGAGAGGGCCAGGGAGGGCTTCCCGGAAGAGCAACTTGCGTGCTATCCAAAGTGTAGGCCCTAGAGCGTCACTGGCCAATAAGGGAGTCACTGGCCTCAAGTGGTTGTTGAGCACTTGAAATGTGACTAGTGTGACTGGGGAGGTGAACTGAGATGCACGGTAAGTGTGAAATACCACACCTTACTGTGAAGCTGGTATAAATAAAATAAAAATATATCGATTTTTTATATTGATTACATGTTAAATTTTTTTAAAAAACCACTCAAAGGGACAGGACTAAATAACACCTTGTGGAGGTGAGCCTGCTCTGCAAGTTCCTCACTGTGGCGGGCCCAGACAGGAGGCTGCGGGAGTTTCAAGGGACTTCCAGATCTCCTTTACTAACGCTGCCTGCCCGTTGAGAGGTTCCAGGCTGAGTCCCTTCTGTGTTTTACGGCGTAGAACTCTAGGGCCCTGACTGAGTACTTCAAATAGCCAGCAACTTCAAAACTGAAGAAATTTTATTTTATTTTTCACTCCCTGCCCCCCCTGCCACCTCACCTCCTTGACCAAGCTCTCCACTTCTCTGGGGGAGAATGAAAGTCAGGCATATTGATTGCCAATAAAAAGCCAATCATGTCCTCTACACCTGGTGTGGGAAACCTATGGCTCTTGTTCCAGTCAGGAACACAGAATATCATCTGTGCTCCAGACATTCACTCACCAGTCAGACTGTTTGATTAGGAGCCAGGGAAGAGCAGTTTGATAATTGATCCAAGACAGTATAAGGGATGGGCTAATTATCTACTCTAAAGCTGTCTTATTATCAAGTAAGACCAGAAAACAACATATTTAAGACCATGGTGGCTTATCTCTTTTTACAAATGCCTCAACTACCAAAGTCAACATAAAAAATATTCACAAAACTGCTTACATTGTTCATTATGTTACTCGGTATCATTATTTAAGGACCCCACCCATAAAATTCGTAGAATTTTGTGCCTGGAAGTATCTAAAGAGTTTTATGAAAATGAAAACTACATAATCCATTGCATATGCCTTTATCCCTTTGGCTGCCGGGAAGCCAAGGGATACAGTTAAAGTGACACTAAATCAACTTCAGTAATCACTTTATGCCAAATTCTTGGCACAATTACTATAGTACTTTGTTCTAACAGGCTTCTGATGTATCTACTTAAACTTTTTGTACCTGTGACTATCATGAAACACTTTAAATCCTTTCTTGAAAGCAGGTATGGTATTAATTACAAAATTAAATTTTCACCGCCAACTTAAACATCAGAGAGCATTTGCTAAATACATAACTTTAGTAGAAGTGATTTTTTTAAAAAGTATATTCTAACATCACATAAGGTTTGAAAAGTCATTCTTAAAAAAAGTCACCAGCTCACCATCTAACAATCACCAGTACCATTTTTGTATTATATCACCTAATAAGCAACCAACAGTGCAGCCGTTTCCCAAAGCCACACTTAGGACTAGCACGTACCCTCAAGCACAGAAGGATGTTATGACCAGACATGCATCTAATAACTTAAAAAAGTTATTTAACTATATTAAAAATAAAGTGGTACACATAAACTAGGACACTGCCTTGTTTTACTGTACATAATTCTAATCTCACTAATCAAGACCAATCTTTCCCTCCAGTTAGTTCTATGACGTACAGACTTGCATAAAGCCTTTTAAAAAGCCCATGAAGTACACTTAGATTATACAGCTCGGTCAATAAACAGTTCAGTGAATCCAAAAAAAACCTTAATATCATTCTTATGGTTTCCTCTAAGAGATGATAAGTTAGGCAGTGATGGATGGTAGAAGAATTGATGGTGTGCCTGAAACTTGTTTGCTCTTAATATCATCTACCACCACAACGAAGAGAACGAAGAGTAGCGGCCAGCCGGCATGCAGCAACGGAGACCCAACACAGCCAAAAATAAATAAATATAATCATCTACCAGGTGGAAAGACCTGGTTTAGCAACTGAAAGGGTAACAATCCTTGTTCTTTCCCTCTAGCTAATGGTATGTCCTCCAAATGGCTTTGGGCCAATGATTCTCCCAGCTGTTCTGGGGAGGCCAGATGACTGGCTATGTCCATCCAGTGAGAAAAACTGGCTTCTCCTTTACCCTTTCCTTTAGCATCAGACATAATTGCATCTGACAAGCACAAAATGTTAAACATAGAAAGGAAATAAAGTGAATCTAAAAGTGCCTTTTGATTGGTGGTATTCTTAAGAAAATCTCAAGGATTTAGATGGATGTTGGCACGTGCAAAATACATGGGATTAACTAACAAAGGTTATAGTTCTTAGGAAAATCCTAGGCAACCAAGGTTAAAGTCATCCCCCTCTCAGCCTATCCAGAGTAACCAAATAAACCAAAGTTATTTAACAATATTGAAGAGAATTGAGTCCAAAAATTTAGTACATATAACAAGAAAGAAACAGACTCACAGATATAGAGAACAAACCAGAGGTTACCAGTGCGGAGAGGGAAGGGGGAAGGGGAAGACAAGGGTAGGGGATTTAAGAGGTACAAACTACCATGTATAAAATAAATAAGTTATAAGGATATATTGTACAACACGGAATATAGCCAATATTTTATAATAACCTTTAAAAATTGTGAACCACCTTGTTGTACACATGAAGCATATAATATTGTACATCAACTACACCTCAATAAAAAAAAAATTTAGTACATTCAGAAGTTTCAAAAGCCAGATGAATACTGTAACAGCAAAAGATTTAAAGAAAATACTCAGAGTTGGGCAAGTTACTTAACCTCTGAATCTTAGTTCCTTCATCCATAAAATGGGGATAGTAAGAGTACCCCCTCAGAGCAGTGTTGAGGGGATTAAATATTAGATGTGTATAAAGTGCACAGCATAGGAACTAGCACATTTTAAGCATTCACTATTTATTAATTATTATTCATATCATCATTGCTGATAGCAGAACTCGTTCAACTTTTCTAGAAAGCAAATTTGGCAACAAGTATTAAAAAGCCTGGGCTTCCCTGGTGGCGCAGTGGTTGAGAATCCGCCTGCAGATGCAGGGGACACGGGTTCGTGCACCGGTCTGGGAAGATCCCACATGCCGCGGAGCGGCTGGGCCCGTGAGCCATGGCCGCTGGGCCTGCGCGTCCGGAGCCTGTGCTCCGCAACGGGAGAGGCCACGGCAGAGAGAAGCCCATGTACCACAAAAAATAAAAAATAAAAAAAATAAAAAGCCTGAGAGGGACTTCCCTGGTGGCACAGGGGTTAAGAATCCGCCTGCCAATGCAGGGGACACGGGTTCGAACCCTGGTCCAGGAAGATCCCACATGCCGCAGAGCAGCTAAGCCCGTACACCACAACTACCGAGCCTGCGCTCTAGAGCCCGTGAGCCACAACTACTGAGCCCGCGTGCCACAACTACTGAAGCCCGTGTGCCTAGAGACCGTGCTCCGCAACAAGAGAAGCCACCGCAGTGAGAAGCCTGCGCAGCGCAACGAGTAGCCCCCGCTCACTGCAACTAGAGAAAGCTCGCACGCAGCAAGGAAGACCCAACGCAGCCAAAAATTAAAAAAAAAAAAAAAAGCCTGAGAAGTGGTGTATACCCTTTAACCTAGTAATTCCCCTTCTAGATATTTATCCTAAGGAAATAATCAGGAACAGTCAAAAGATTTACATTCAAAAGTTTTCATATAAAAGAATCAGGTCAAAACTTTTAAATATCTAATAGAGACTTGGTTATATAAAATTATAGTAAAACCATGACAAGACTATACAGCTATTTAAAACCATGTAGACTAAATATTAAGAGGAGAAACTACTCAAAATATATTGCTGAGTGAAGAAAGCTATAAACAACCTATCTTACTTTTTTAAAAAAGTATATAAACAAACATCTGGAAGTTCATAAATCAAAATGTTAAGTTTATCTTGGGTGGTGGAATTATTTGGGATGTCTTTTCCCCCCTCTGTCCTCTTCTATATTTTCCACATTTTCTGCAATACCATCACCACCCCTTACCAACACTGTGAATTTGTTAGACAATTTTCTAAGAACTTTACTCCTATCTCATTTAATTGTCACAATAGACTCTGGGTAGATGCTACTTTAGAGATGAGATTACTGAGGCAAAGAAAGGCTTAGGATTCAAACCCAGCTTCTCTGATTCCAGAGTCTGAGCCTTTAACCTCTCATAGCTATTTGTGTGCGTCATATACCTACATATATGTATGTATGTTTCCTCAAAAACAGGACAGCAGGGGCTTCCCTGGTGACGCAGTGGTTAAGAATCTGCCTGCCAATGCAGGGGACACCGGTTCGAGCCCTGGTCCAGGAAGATCCCACATGCCTCGAAGCAACTGAGCCCGTGCGCCACAACTACTGAGCCTGCGCTCTAGAGCGTGCGAGCCACAACTACTGAAGCCTGCGCGCCTAGACCCTGTGCTCTGCAACAAGAAAAGCCACCGCAATGAGAAGCCCTCGCACGGCAATGAAGAGTAGCCCCCCTTGGCAGCAACTAGAGAAAGCCTGCGCACAGCAAAGGAAGACCCAACGCAGCCAATAAATAAATAAATAAAT
>NC_041234.1:82823318-82841298 GCF_002837175.3 Physeter macrocephalus | reverse complement strand
TAATTAATTATATATATTTATATATATATATATATATATATATATATATAACAAAAAACAAAAAACTGGACAGCAAAGGATGATCCTGACTTCAGAAGAAAGCTACTCAAGAGAGCATCAACCCCTGAGATCCTGCCAAATTGCTGCAAAACAGTCTCATTTGAGGATGGGCTCTGCAGTTCCGCATCTGATGACCCAAAGCACCCACTGAGCTGCCCTGTCCATGACCTTTAGATCCCAAGAGTCACACAGGGCAGCAGTTACCACTTATGCAGTGCAGAAAAGCCAAAGGTTGGGGGAGGGAGGTGAGGGGAAGCTCCATAAGCAACATATTCGATTATGTTCAATGAAGATTTCAGAACATCTAAGGAACCAAAAAGCTAATGATTAAGCCAGAAACAAAGCAACTTAACCAGTCAGCAATTTTCCACATCGGGCTTAAACTTATCCAATGTTTCCAAGCATGCTACTGTCCAGTTGTTTAAAAATGAATTCAGCCTTTTATCTCAGGGAAGTACATTGGGACTCTTGCTAATTCAGATAAATCAATCCGTAGAACACTAAACTGTTCTCCCCCTCCTCGCTCCCAATATAGCCTCAGGTCCTGATATGTTGCACTAGGCAGAGGGTCCACAAAGAAAAAAATGTCTTTGTATTTTTTTCATGAAGCATAGGAAAAGGACTTAACAGTCACAGTTCTCTAAGGGGAACCAAAAAAACCTCTAAATGAAAATCATTCTTGTCCCCTAGCTATAGTGCCACTTGCAAAGTCTGGTCCTGTTTTGTTTTATTACAGCCCATGAGTCATAATGCTGTGGTTAAAGCTAAAGACAGCAGCTCGGCTAGCCTTTCCACTAAGGTACTGCCTGGTTACAGATGGCATCAGTGTTTGCACTATCATTTGCATCACAACCAATGGTACAATGATCAAGCATCCAGAAGGAAGCTGTCCACTACAGATGAATGCTTTTATCAGCAGGGTCTACGAAGGATAGGGGGAGTTACACTTTGGTAAACAGTTTAAAGGAAGAAAAAAGGGAACAAAAGCATTTAGGAAAAAATGTTCAAAGCAATCTTCACTAATTTAACTGATTCATTAGGTTTGGTGTAAACTTTCCCCTTAATAGACGACTGACTGTAAGACTGTGGTCACTGCTCTGATTTGATCAACAGGGTACCAAGAAACACAAAAAAACACCTAACAGAACCAGAAGATGCTATGCTTAGGTGGAAGGGGTATTGAAAGGATCAGGTGACCAAGCTATCTCTAAGATGGCCCCAAGGTGCAGGAGCACGGTGGAAGTGGGGGGAAGGTGCAAATTTAATTAGCAAAGCAATGAAAACAATTCACTGCAATGCTCTATGCATTCCCGGCCTTCCACTCCATGACCTTTTCTCGATTATCTTAATATTCAGGGATAAAACTGTTTCCTAAATCCCCCGCACAACGTTAGAAGTGGGCAAGTTCAGGATAGACTTTGGTACTGAAAAATACGCTTTTGTATTGTCTGCACCAGTAGCTACACCTGGGAAGGTCAAGGATTCCAGAATTAAGGTTCCCTAAGATTTTCTGGATGGCTCAAACTGAGATGCTGGCAATCAGGATGCAGTTAATGCATCATTTTATCCGAGCGACTAGATTTAACTTAAGTATGGCTCCGAGTCTAAAGATGTGAAAAGCCAACGCTTGCCAATCGAAGGGAAGTCCTCAGTATTAACTTTGGCGCCCTCAGTACATAATGTCAAATTCCCTCAACAGGAAATCCGACCGACACCGTTTCGAATTGAAAAGCTACTTCTTAGACTCTAGGAGAAGCACTACGAGGGCCAGTACGCAGTAGGATCTCCCAGGCAAGCTGGTCTAAGAGCTGAAGAGAACCCAATCTGGTGTGCATGGCTCAAAAGCGAAGCGGCAAAGCCACGTGTCCCCACTGCCGAGCCTAGGCGTCTTTTCCCTCTAGCCGCTCTAGGCAGCCACCATCCCCGCGTTGGGTCCTCCAGCCCTTGCCTTCAAACCCAGTAGCTTCGCCTCCTGCTCCATCTTGACTCCACCCAACCGCACGGTGAGAATGAACGTGACCCTCCCGCGAGAGGTAAAATAACGGAAACAGCCCGTGGGGCACGCTTGCCACAGAGCTGCCCCGTACCCCCCCCAAAGCCGGCCCTTCGGAACTCACGCGGTGGCCCCATCCCCCTACCCTCTGCTGCCCGTGTCGCCTGGCCGCCCCGGCAGGTGAGGCCGGTCGGGGTCCCAACTTCATCCTCACCAGGTCTCCTGGTTGCTGAATTTCTTAGTCACCACCTTGCCCAGCTCCAGGCCCAGGCGGTCGGCAATCTTCTGGGATAGGTCCTGGTGGGAGCTGCCGCTGAAGATTTTGATATTCGGCATCTTGGCCAACTACCCGAGGCACTCTTTGCTTAGTGATCGCTGCTGCTGCCGAGACCCGAACCGAGTCGGCCCAGAGACTCAGTACCAAGCACTTCGCATTGCTACTCCGCCATCTTACATTCCCGCCGGCGCGCGGCTCTAAATTGCCCAGCGCCGGGTAGGCGGAGTCAGCGGGGAAGTTTACACCCCGCCCTTTCCGATTAGCTGAGCGCCGACGAGGGGCGGGTCCTTGTTATAGTTCCGCCTACCGCCGGCTGTCTCAGGGATTGACTGGAGGCCCTGAAGGGGGCGAGGCTAAGGAATCGCCCCGCCCCCTGTAGCGAGGCAGTCCGAGAGGGCTGACTGAAAAACGCTGAGATACCCGCGCTTGGCTGGGGGTGGAGGGATGCTGGTGACGCGTAGGGCCAGATCTTTCCCGCAAGTCACGCTTTTTTTTTTTTTTTTCTTCAGCACCTGAAAGCAAGCCTGGCTGTGGTTTACAGTTTCTTTTAAAAATATCTGTTTATCAGGATGGCAACCACAGTTCGTCTGAATGAAGGGGAGATTTCTGAACGTGATCGAGTTTGCATGTTTCTGAACATGATTTTTGTCTTTTTGTAAGGATGGGGCTGAATTAAAGCACGTTTGCATCACAGACAGATGCCCATAGCACAGGCTCATCCAAAGGGCAAACAAGCAATTTCAGTGTCGCCTTTGCCTGGCAGACAAGTCCCAAGGGGAAAGTGACTGAGGGCAGGCTACCTGAGTCATCCAGGGACACTGCAAGAGAAGTCTCATTTTGTTTTCAGCGCTGGGACCAAGTATGTTCAAACAAGTGATGAAGTATGGATTTTCCACAATATCTGGGCAATAAAGGTCTGATTTATCTGACCCTTGGAAAGGAGAGAAAATTTAGAATACTTATGGGACTTCAGATAAAGAACCCCGGAGGAATCAGAAAACCTGGTTTTTGGTCCTGTCTGCCTCATGTTATCCTCAGCATCATATTCTGCGTGTTGCTAATGTGTCCTTCTACACCACTATTTTATTATTTTTATGATGATAACTGCTAATTGGACCAAAGAGGGCCTTTATTCTCACCGCATTTTCATTAAGCATATTCCAACCATGGGTTAGAAGTAAGAGAAAAATCATACAATTTTAGAATCATACAATTTTAGTTATGAGTGCTATAATGCTCATAACTACAAGCTGTAAAAATAGAAGGGACTTCAAAAATCATCTAGTCTACTGGCTTCATTTTACATATGGTTGAAACTGAGACCAGAGATGGGAAGGAATTTGTCCAAGTGGCAAAGGCAGAAAATATTTAAAGCGGCATCCTAGCTTTCCCTTCCTGCCATTTTCAGCAGTGTCCGCAGAGGACCTCTCCTTCTGACCTTTTGTCATAATTTTACGAGTTCAGAAATGTAACGTAGGCCCAGGTGTATAGGAATACTTGAAGAAGGAAGTAGACTGCAAGGCAGAATATTAGTAGTCTTCCATCACATTTCATTCATCAAATATTTACTGAGTGCTTCATTGCATACAAGGCAGTACACTAGGCACTGAGGGGACTATAAAGTATTTGCCTCCAAGGAATTTGTTCTTTCAATATTTATTGAAATATTTATTGAATACTTCTAATGCACCGGGCCATGTTCTGGGCACTGAGAATACAGCAGTAAACAATCAATTAGAAACCCCTGCTCTCATAGAGTTTATATTCTCAAACAATAAACATGTAAATGAAGAAATTGTATAATATATCAAGTGGTGATAAGCGATGTGGAGAAAAATCAAGCAAGGAAGTAGGAAAATGCACCATGAGGGTGATGGAGGGGAGGAGGAGTCTAATTTTAAGTAGGGTAGTCAGAGAAGGCCTATCCGGGAAGGTGACATTTGATCAAAGACCTCAAGGAGTTAAAGGAATGAGCCATGTTGATATCTGGAACAAGCAGAGGGCACAGCAAAAACCCTAGGACAGGAGTGCATCTAACTTGTTTGGGGAATAGTAAGGAGGTTGATGTGTCTGGTGCAGAGTGAGTGTTGGGGCCGAAGGGGTAGAGTACACCAGTAAAAAAAATAAGATCAGTGAACTAAGAGCAATTGGTGGGAAGGTGCCAACCATGTAGGACCTTGTAGGTCATTTTAAGGATTTTTGCTATTACTGAGGAAGGGTATTTACCAAAGAATGATATGATCTGACTGCTCTCTTAAAAGGAATAGAGTGTAAGCAGCAAGATAAGAAGCAGAGAGACCAAGTAGGAGATGGCTTCCTAGTAGAGACGAGACATTTATACAAATATTTATAAGACATGGCACAATTTAATACACTAGCCTAGAGAACCCTGTGTTTGGGTAAAGGGTAAGCTGCTGTAACACAGACCCTAACACACAGTGGCTCAAATAACACAGATTATTTCTCTCTTGCATAACATGCTCCCAGGCCAATGGGACGATTCTGCTCCATGCTAGGTCATGAGCACATCCATGTTCCAGCCTATGGGAAGGAGGAAAGAGAAGAGGCAAGGGATTTCTTTTTAAACAAGTCACGTGGAATTTGCTCATTTCATTTTCCATCACATCCCTTTGGAATGAGCTTAGTCACGTGGCAAGAGCTTAGTTGCAAGTCACACCTACCTGCAGGAAAGACTAAGAAATGTCTTGTTAGGTGGCCCTGTACTCAGGATGCAGAGGAAAAAGGGCTTTTAGAGGTACAACTAGACATCCGACCCAAACGAAGTCATATGCAGACTCAGCAGTAAAAAATATCACCTCTGCCTGGGACATCCTGGCAGTATTGGACATCCTGTCCAGACATCCTGGAGGTATTTCTGGCAGTGGAAGCACATGAACTAGGCCTTGAAGGATGGGCAGGGTTTTGACAGTGATGAAATAAAATTCATATATTGTGGCAAGACAAAATGTTTCTCTGCCCGTTTGGGCCTCCTCCCTCCCCTTTAGTGTGTACTGTGTATCTGCACTAACCAGACCTCTCTAGGAAATAACCTTCCTTCTCGATCTTGTAAGGGGTCACCATGACCCACTACTCACTTTGTATGCACAGATCAGGATTATGTAAACTGTCAGTATATGATTTGATGTATAACCCTATGTCTCAAAAACTTATATATAACTGTGCTTTGACCTTTAACGGGCCGAACAGTCCTCACAGCTTTGTGAAATATTGTCTCCCACATTATAATCCTCAGGTTGGTTTGAATAAAATTTTCCATTTCTTTCTTAGATCGATTAATTTTTTCTGACAACAGGCAATGATTGGCATAAGGTGGTTCTCCCCTGGCAGGAAGCAAAAGTGAAGAAGTAGAGGTTTTGAGGAAAGGGAAGTAGTCTGCTTTGGCTGGAGTATCAGGTACCATGTTGAGATTTTATTCTGCCTGTGGTGGGAAGCCACTGACTATTCTGGAATAAGGGAATGACATGATCATAATTGTGCTTTTGGTAAATTTAACTGTGTGAATTAATAATAGGGAAGAGATTGGAGGCGGGCAAATTAGGTTGGGAGGGTAGGTTAGTAATGTCCTTAATGGGGCCAGTAGCTGTAGGGTTTAAGAAGAGGGATGAGAGATGTGAATCTCAACCGTCTGGAAATCATGGACCCCTTTGAGAACTTTATGAACACAAGGGACCTTCTCTCCAAATAAATGATCAAAGAGCCCTGTGCTCATTAGATTAAAACTAATAATCCCATTAGGGCAAAAACTAAGTAATCTAATCAGAGAATTCCAGAATATAAATGTATGTGGGAAAAAATGCTGTTGTCTTTGTTCCTTTTGTCTCTGTCTAGAAAGGTAAACAATGTTAGGGCATGGGGGATGGATGTCTTAGTCCATATCTAAGGTAAGGTAGTCCTGAGGAGAAAGTTTAAAGGAGACTTGAGTTAAAGTCATCTAGGAAAAAAATGTCCTCAGACCTTTAGGGATGGGTGAATGTGGACAAATTAGGCCATCAGAATAGGAACAATGTGTGTGAGGCTGGCATAAGGATCCTAAAATGAGAGGTTTTGAAAAGAGTATGCTGAGTTATATGTAAATGGTGATGGGTTCTGTAAGTTTGAAATCATTCAAAAGAAATGTGCTGTGGGACTTCCCTGGTGGCGCAGTGGTTAAGAACCCGCCTGCCAATGCAGGGGATACGGGTTCGAACCCTGGTCCGGAAGATCCCACATGCCACGGAGCAACTAAGCCCATGCGCCACAACTACTGAGCCTGAGCTCTAGAGACCGCGAACCACAACTACTGAGCCTGCGCTCTAGAGCCCGCGTGCCACAATTACTGAAGCCCACGCGCCTAGAGCCCGTGCTCCACAACAAGAGAAGCCACCGCAATGAGAAGCCCGCGCACCGCAAGGAAGAGTAGCCCCTGCTCGCCGCAACTAGAGAAAGCCCACACGCAGCAATGAAGACCCAACGCAGCCAAAAATAAATAAATTAAATAAATAAATTTATTTTAAAAAAGAAATGTGCTGAGATCTTTCTATATGCCAGGCCCTCTGGAGGGTGGGCATACAGAGAATGAACAGTACACAATCCTTTCCCCCTAGCAGGCAAGACAGACAGTTACAGAAATAAGGTTAAGTATAGGGGGTGGGGCGTGAGAAATGCAATCAAATTGAGAGGATGTGGGAAGGGTCTTGCAGGAAATGGGCCTCCTAAGACCAAGGATTGCAACCTTGGGAAGAGGGTTGTTGCAGAGAAAGAAGGGGTGCAAAAGGATGGTCATGTCCCAGGTCTCAGGTGAATCCCTTGGACGAGCTGCCAAGTGTGGGTTCTTGGCTTTGCGCAGGAAAGAATTCAAGCCATAGTAAAGTGAAAGCAGGTTTATTTAGAGAGATACACATTGACAGAATGCAGCCCGTCTCAGAAAGTGAGAGCGGCCTTGGAAGAAACATACTTGACAGACAGAGTGTGGGCCCTGAAATATGGGGTGGTTAGTTTTATGGGCTGGGTAATTTCTAGGCTAATGAGTGGGAGGATTATTCCAACTATTTTGGGGAAGGGGTGGAGATTTCCAGGAATTAGGTCACCGCCCACGTTTTGGTCTTTTATGGTTAGCCCCTGAACTGTCATGGCGCTGGTGGGTGTATCTTTTTTTTTTTTTTTTTTTTTTGGCTGTGCTGCAGGGCATGAGGGATCATGCAGGATCTTACTTCCCCAACCAGGGATTGAACTGTGCCCCCTGCAATGGAAACGTGGAGTCCTAAACACCGGACCGCCAGGGAATTCCTGGGTGTGTCATTTAGCATGCTGACCTATTACAATGAGCATATAATGAGGCTCAACTTCTAGTGGAAGTCGAATCTTCCACCATCTTGGGCCTAGTTGGTTCTAACCAGTTTATGTTGTGTCCTCAATGGCTATGTCCTTCTTTTAAAGCTTGTGCCCTGCCCCCTTCCTGACTCAGGTTTATCAAAGGTCCTGGGGCAGGCGAATGCACAAGTGGGGTGAGGTGAGGTGAGGGAAGGCGTGTTGGGAGCTGAGGCAAGAAAGGCAACTAGAAGCCTATGATGGTCAGTTTTATGTATCAACTTGTCTAGGCTGTGGTCCCAGTTCCTGAATCAAACACTAATCTGGGGGTTGCTGTGAAGGTACTTTTTAAAAAATTTTGGCTGCGCTGGGTCTTCATTGGGGCTTCTCTAGTTGAAGCACATGGGCTCTACAGCACACTCAGTAGTTGCAGTGCGCGGGCTTATATTTGCCCCGAGGCAAGTGGGATCTTAGTTCCCCTACCACGGATCGAACCTGCGTTGGAAGGTGGATTTCTAACCACTGGACCACCGGGGAAGTCCCGGTATTTTGTAGATGTGATTAATATTCCTAATGGTTGTCTTTAAGTAGAGGAGATTTTCCTAGACAATTTGGGTGGGTCTGATTCAATCAGTTGAAAGGTCTTAAGAGCAGAACTGCAGTTTTTCTGAGGAAAAGGGAATTGCAGCCTGCTCTTCCTGATGGCCTGCCCACAGATTTCAGACTTGCTGAGCCAGCTCCACAAAGGTATAAGCCAATTCCTTACAAGAAATCCCTTAATATACACTTCCTACTGGGTCTTTTTCTCTGGTTGACCCTGACCTATACAAAACCAGATTGTGGAGAGCTTTGAATACCAGTTTCCAGGTGCTGAAGGTAAAGGGCTGGAATCCTGATCCCCAAATTGGAGAGGAAGGGAGGAGGAGAAGCACAGACTATTTTGTTCTAGAAAAGGCTGAGGAATGCCCTCTTGTCCATATTTCACATTTCCAACTAACTCCAAAGCTCAGACCACTGGGAGAATTTTGTAAACACCCACCTCCTTGGAAGGGCCCCCTCCCTTCCCCTCCCCACATAGGGCAGGTATGGCTTTGCCTCCTTCTGAGATTCTAGGCATTATAGGAGGGTCTAAATTCATCCATTTATTCAATCAGTCACTTCTTCTGCAGGTATTTCTTCGGCAGCAACTATGGGCAAAATAACAGTGCTCAGCCTTTGGATTACAGGAATGAATAAAACACGACCTTTTCCTTGAGAAGCTTTACAGTCTCATAAATGACTACTTTAACAGCAGGCAGAGAGAAAGAATTCCCCCTGTAGGACTAGAAGGAAGGAGTTGCAGCAGAATCTCTCTTTCCTGGGCCTGCCACTTCCTTCCCAGCGTGCAGGCTTGTGGGATCTTCCCCGACCAGGGACCGAACCCTCGCCCCCTGCAGGGGAAGCGGGGAGTCTTAACCACCGGACCACCAGGGAAGTTCACGCAAGGCTCCTTCTAGCGTCGTCTTTGACTAGCTGGACCTCCTTATCTTCAAGCAACCTTTCCTGCTCCTTCTGGGTATTAGCATTTCTTTCAAGACATTTTCTCTTTTCTGTCTACTGCCTATGTTCAGATTTTGCCCTCTCGAGGCCAGTGTGGCCTGTCATTGTTCATCTCCTCACCTTCGAATCTTCAGCCAACTCCTAATTCAATGCCAAACTGATGGCAGGTGGGCGTCTCTCTTTTGTAAGAGCATCAGAGGGCTTTCAGGCCACCAGAAAGCACATCACATCTGTAGAGACAGCCCAGTGTGCTGCAGCCCACACTGAGCGCACCAGCTCTCAGGAGTCAGCCCTTCCATTAGGCCCTGAACTCCCAAACTTATGTTCTCTGTCTTCAGCAAGCATGCAAGCTCTTTGAGGCCAGAGACCCTGCATTTCCCACAGCCTCTAGCACAGACCCTCAGAGTAGATGCATTTTATTTATTTTTATTTTTTTTAACTTGTGGGAGTTTTTTTAAAGGTTTTTTTTTGATGTGGACCATTTTTAAAGTCTTTATTGAATTCATTACAATATTGCTTCTGTTTTATGTGGTTTTTTTTTTGGCCACAAGGCATGTGGGATCTTAACTCCCTGACCAGGGATCGAACCCACACCCCTTGCATTGGAAGGTGAAGTCTTAACCACTGGACTGCCAGGGAAGTCCCTGGATACTTTTTATTTTATTTTTTTAAAACATGTATTTATTTATTTTTGGTTGTGCTGGGTCTGTTGTGGCATGTGGGCTCCTTAGTTGTGGCATGTAAACTCTTAGTTGCGGCATGCATGTGGGATCCCTGACCAGGGATCGAACCCTGGCCCCCTGAATTGGGAGCTCGGAGTCTTAACCACTGTGCCACCAAGGAAGTCCCCTTGGATGTTGTTTTTTGTTTTTTTTTTCTGTACGCGGGCCTCTCACTGTTGTGGCCTCTCCCGTTGCGGAGCACAAGCTCCGGGCGCGCAGGCTCAGCGGCCATGGCTCACGGGCCCAGCCGCTCCGCGGCATGTGGGATCTTCCCGGACCGGGGCACGAACCCGTGTCCCCTGCATCGGCAGGCGGACTCTCAACCACTGCGCCACCAGGGAAGCCCCCTTAGATGTATTTTAAACGCTTAAGGATTTGAACTGAAAAACTGGATTGACACTGAAGATATATTAGGAGGTGAGTATTAATGGCTTTTCAAAAGGATTCACTTTAGGAGTCCTTTGAAAGAGCAAAGGGCATACATGTAAATCATGGTTTTATTAACAAACGTGTATCTTTTTTGTGTGTGTGCTGCGTGGCGTGCCTTGTGGGATTTTTAGTTCCCTGACCAAGGCCCTTGGCAGTGAGAATGCAGAGTCCTAACCACTGGACCACCAGGGAATTCCCAACAAAAGTCTCTTAAAAGCAGCCCTGTTCCAGAAGATTTATCTCATGAAACAAAGTTTGCTGTTTTACCTTAGGATTTTGTGTGTGTGTGTGTGGTACACGGGCCTCTCACTGCTGTGGCCTCTCCCGTTGCGGAGTGCAGGCTCCGGACGCACAGGCTCAGTGGCCATGACTCATGGGCCCAGCCGCTCCACGGCATGTGGGATCTTCCCGGACCGGAGCACGAACCCGTGTCCCCTGCATCGGCAGGCGGACTCTCAACCACTGCCCCACCAGGGAAGCCCTTACCTTAGGATTTGCCTGGACCCTTTAGATGCATTTCACTCTCCTAGGGTTCCTGTGAGTTGGTTTCCTGTGAATATAAGCTTTATTGTACAAGTTCAGTATCCCAGTGAGTTAGAATCATCTGGGGATTTAAAAGAGATGGGAGATTTCAGCCCCCCCTTGACAGAAGGGAATTAGATGAAAGCAGCAGGGCCAAGCAGGCTCTATGGTCTGTTCTGGTGCTTAACTTTTATGAGTTGGAGAGTTCTCCCAGTTTAATTACTGATCTGAGGAGTGTTTGGGTGATGCTAGAAGTACTTGCCTTTGTCCAAAAAATGTTTAATGTAGAGAAAGTGTGCTTTTTTAAAGCTAAAAGGCCCTCTAGTTCAACCCACTCCTTTTATATGGCAAGACACTGATACTCAGAGAAGGGAAGTGAATGCCCAAGGTCACACAGCTAGTTCTTGGAAGAGCTGCAAGTAGAACCAAAATCTCCTGGCACCTAATGCAGCTCTGTTAACACAGCCAAGCTAGTGTGGGCTCAGGGCTGCAGAAACTGCAAGTCAGATCAAAGCCTCTTCCATTGTTCAGCAGGGGGAACATCTGTCTGTTTTCTACTTGGCTCTTTGAATGTTTCCAGGTCCCTGGAGGCATACATGCCTGCTGTACCAGGTTAGCAAAGGGGCAGGAATGCTTGTCTTTGCATCGCTTTCCTAGCAATTCCCCTGTCCTTGGGGGCCAAGAGTCATGCCATGGCCACATAGCATTTTTTCCCCTTTTTTCCTATAAACTGTACTAGGAAGCAGGAATTGTAGTTACCTCCAAGAAACTGCAAAACAGCTTGCCCATACTGCAGATTTATCTTCAAATTTAAATGAGGGGAATTCCCTGGCAGACCAGTGATTAGGATTCTGCACTTCCCACTGCAGGGGGCATGGGTTTGATCCCTGGTTGGGGAACTGAGATCCTGTATGCTTTGTGGCTTGGCCAAAACAAATTATTTTTTATATGAGGTAGGAGGAGACAGGTGGGCTTCTGAGTTTACAAGTGGGCAGGCTGAGGGATTGAGTGATTAGGGTTCTAGAGAAGGCAAAGAGAACACTGTTTACCTTGATGGCTTAGACACTCCCCACTGGCATAATCCCATAACTGACAGAAGGGATTTCCAGCAGCCACGTTACCAAGGTCACAGGCATGCATACCAATTAAAATATCAGATTCATTGCGCCCTGCTTTGGATATGACTAAATCTAACTTTGTAGGAAGCCCTGAGGCACAGCATAAATTGCTCTGTGTGTTAATCAGATGGCTCAAAACCAAACATATGCCTATAATACCAGTTTTTACTTGGGGAGAGGAAGAGGAGGAAGAGGTCATTTTGAAGGGAGAACAGGCCTAGAGGGTTATTACCATGTAGGGCATTGAGAAGCCAGAAGAATGCTTGAGGGCCCAGGACATCCTGGCGAGAACAGGGGGTAGGGAAGGAACCAGGAGGTGGGAATCGAAGCCAGCTTTGCCTTCTAAGCCATCTTGCCATGATCTGAGAACTGAACTACCCCTACCCCCCACCATGGGTCTTCAAAAATCGTTTCTCCTGCTGCCCTTGGCATGCTGCCATAGGTTGGCAAACCGCTAGGGTGGGAGTAGACGCACGGGAACTAAACACTGGGCACAGTAGCTAGAACTCGAAGCTGTCACCAGGAAGCTGGCTAAGAGTTTGGAGTTGAAAGCCGTTTCCTGTGACCTAAGCCTAAATGATGAAAAAAAAAATGAGAAGTTCAAGCCTCCTTGAATTATAGCTGCTTCTAGCGAAGAGGATGAGAATGAAGAGGAGAGGAGGGTGTCAGAGAAACAAGCTGGGATATTGGCCAAAGGCCAAGAAGAGCCTTGGGTCTGCCTGACTGTGTCCACCCCAGGACGTGGGTCTCTACTGAGGTAGCAGGTGGGCTTCCCAATTTCAAAAGAAAGGCCCAAGAGGGAGGAGCCCTCATATATGCCTTTTTTAGGGGGAGGTGGTTTTGATGGAAAATAATGGATATTTGAAGGAAACAGACACCCAGTTTTCTAGTGCTAGGATCTTGGTGCAAGCTTAATTAGTTTCTGTGGACCAGCTGCAAACGGGGCAGTTCGATTTGTATCTGTTAAGCTCATAAGGCTAGGATTTGGGATTTTTTTTTTTCTTTTGCGGTACGTGGGCCTCACTGTTGTGGCCTCTCCCGTTGTGGAGCACAGGCTCCGGACGCGCAGGCTCAGTGGCCATGGCTCACGGGCCCAGCCGCTCCGCGGCATGTGGGGTCCTCCCGGACCGGGGCACGAACCCGCGTCCCCTGCATCGGCAGGCGGACTCTCAACCACTGCGCCTCCAGGGAAGCCCAGGATTTGGGATTTTTATAGCTGTTTTATTCAGCACCACGTCATTAATCCTCCGAGCCTCAGAGAGAGGCTGAAGACTCAGTCATCTTCATTTTAGAGAAGAGACCCAAACAGGTGAAATGACTTGTATCCCATCATATGGCAAGTCAGCGGCTGGGCTGAAGAGAGAACCAAGCCCTGATTCTAGGGGGAACCGCTCACCTTAGCCCACATGGCCTCCCTGCTTTGCTTGCTCATTACAGATGCGGAAATCTCGGCCGGCACAGAATCTGGCTCCCCTCAGTCTGTGCCTGGAGCTGTCCCTGTGCTAAAGTGTATAAGAGGCAACACTGGGCTGAGAAGGAGGCTTTGATAATGCTGCCTCATCTCCTTCCTGGCACCCTGTCATGCCAGGTCTCTCATCCCCAAAGAAGTGCCTGACCCCCACCTGTGCCCAGATCCATGGAAATAGGCCAGTCCTAGATGTCCTCCCCTTGGGGCCCACACCACTAGTTAGTTCATCTGATGGACCCTGAGTGTGTCCAGCATTTCCACCAAAGCATCTCTGGGGTAGAGGAGAGTGAATCTGGACGCTGGGAAGGTGGACATGTGAATGAAGCCAGAAGTATCAGGCACAAGTCTCCAGTGTCTTTGAAATGACATGTTTTCTTTACAGGGTGTGCAACTTCTGCATTCCTCTCCATATCTTTACATAAAAACATTGAAGATATCATTTGTGTGATATTTGCCTCCAAAATCTTTCAGAAAAATGCAAATGCATAAGGAGTATGGGTCACAGCCTTGGGAACTCAGACCCCTATTTGAGGAACACAGCGGGGGGTCCCCTCATTTTGATGGTGCCTTTTCGGACACAGCTGCTCTACCCACAAATTTTCATGCACAGATACCACTCCACCCCCTGGTTCCGAGAGGCATGTGGCACTAGGGCCGCCTGGCGAAGAGAGTCAGGTGGGCTTGCAATATCCCACACCTCACACCCCAATGTTACCAATGTCTGGTTACCCACACGCTGCCTGTACCCTGAGCAACTGTTACAGGTTATCCTCTGATGAGTGTGGCTGCATCCATGCCTCTGTTTTCAGGGGAAGGGCTTCAGAGGCGGCGCTGGGCTGAGTACTTCAGGGTAGCAGGTGAAAGCTTGGGCTGGGCTTGGAAACCAACTGGCTTACCGCTTACCAGCTGTGTGACCTCAGGATAGTGATTTAACCTCTCTAGGCTTCAGCTTTCTCCTAAGAAAAGTGGATATGCTCATAGTATCTCTCTCAAAGGATTGTTAAGGAGAGTAAATGAGATCATGGGGAATTCCCTGGTAATCCAGTGGTTAGGACTCTTTTTACTGCCGAGGGCCAGGTTAAATCCCTGGTCGGGGAACTAAGATCCTGCAAGCCTCTCGGCACGGCCCCCCACCCCCAAAAAAGAAGAAATAAAACTTTTTAAAAAATGGAATTGTGGGCTTCCCTGGTGGCGCAATGGTTAAGAATCCACCTGCCAATGCAGGGGACACGGGTTTGAGCCCTGGTCCGGGAAGATCCCACATGCTGCGGAGCAACAAAGCCCATGCACCACAACTACTGAGCCTGCACTCTAGAGCACGTGAGCCACAACTACTGAGCCCGCGTGCCACAACTACTGAAGCCCATGTGCCTAGAGCCCGTGCTCTGCAACAAGAGAAGCCACCACAGTGAAAAGCCCGCACACCGCAACAGAGTAGCCCCCGCTCACTGCAACGAAAGAAAACCCACACGCAGCAATGAAGACCCAACACAGCCAAAAATAAAAATAAATTAAATAAATTTTTTAAAAGTGAGATTGTGCATGTAAAGTACTTAACACAGTGCCTGGCATAGGGTAAGTGCTCGTACACAGTTGTTTGTGCACATTTAAGGGCAGCAGTCAAGTTTTCTGTGTTATGGAAGGCTCCCAACTTACTACAGCCGCATATTCCTTTCAGCCGAAGCAGTGAACATAGGAATGAGGAGTCAACATGCAGAAGGACGGACATCACAGACAGGAGGGCAGGGAAGCTCAAACTGAGCACATTGCTAAGTGGTGGAGTTATTACTGCCATCCTAGTGGCTGTTTGGAGGAATCTGATCCTAAGACATTATGCTAAATTCATGCTTCTTCCCAGTGCTGGCAGTTGATCCTTACCTACCCCTTTGGCAGTAAAGCTCTGGCTGAGGCAGCTCCTTTCAAATCACTGTTGATGAAATTGCCTATTATCCACAGTGCCTTGACAGCAGCTTGGAAAAATGGTGACTGTTCCAGCACCACAGGCATCCTGGGCCCACACCAATAGCATGAACACATTTTCCTTGAATGGACTGAAGTTGGAAAGGCAGGAGTCAGGCTCTGGGGACTTGTGTCAGGTACGCGATGGCTGGAGAGCATCAGCTTCAGGCTCCGGCTCAGGCCAAAGCTGGTGAGCAAGATGCTAGTGGGAAAGATGTCCCTGCCAGCTCCCACTCAGGGCTCCCAGCTCTGCAGAGAAAGGCCCTGGGACCACAGAAAAGGAGCCCATCGATCACTTCAGGGGAGTTGGCAAAGCTTTTGGAAAGTAGTTGGTGAAACTCAGCTGAGTCCGTGGGACACTGGGTGATGGACCTGACTCCTCATCTTTGATAGGAGGATGCCAGGCTGCCTGGCCTCGTCCAACTGCACTGACCTGGATTAGTCATTCCCAGAGGAGAGAGGACCCTTTTCACGAGGTACAGAGGTCTGGGAGGACTCACTCACGGCAGTCATCTCATTCAACACTCATGCATTCAACAAATACTTATTGAAGAACTACTATGTGCCGGGTGGGTACCGGGTGGGTGGGTACCCAGAGTATAGAACCGAACCAGAATGCTTTCTGACCATAAGGAGTTACCGGTGTAGGTCAGGAGCCCAAGTTTCTGCGCTGTCCAGTCAGGTCGTTTTGAGTGGTGGCAGGCCTCACTTTACACTGGCACCAACTTCCTGAGTCCCAACGTGATGTTGTGGGACAGTATCCCTGGCAGACAGCATCCCTGATGGGCAGCTCCCAGTCTGACTGTGTTGTCTCTGGCTCCTCCTCCATGCTTGGCTTCCAAACCACTATATTTATTTATTTTATTTTTAAATTTTATTTTTTCATTCATTTATTTTTAATTTTTTGAATTTTTATTCAATTTTATATACCAGGTTCTTATTAGTTATCTATTTTATACATATTAGTGTACATATGTCAATCCCAATCTTCCATTACATCCCACCACCACCACCACCCTTCCTCCCTTGGTGTCCATACGTTTGTTCTCTACATCTGTGTCTCTATTTCTGCCCTACAAACCGGTTCATCTGTACCATTTTTAGAGATTCCACATATATGCATTAATATACTATATTTGTTTTTCTCTTTCTGACTTACTTCACTCTGTATGACAGTCTCTAGATCCATCCATGTCTCTACAAATGACCCAATTTTGTTCCTTTTTATGGCTGAGTAATATTGCATTGTATATATGTACATCTTCTTTACCCATTCATCTGTCGACGGACACTTAGTTTGCTTCCATGTGCTGGCTATTGTAGATAGAGCTGCAATGAAGTTAATATACGATATTTGTTTTTCTCTTTCTGACTTACTTCACTCTGTATGACAGTCTCTAGATCCATCCATGTCTCTACAAATGACCCAATTTTGTTCCTTTTTATGGCTGAGTAATATTGCATTGTATATATGTACATCTTCTTTACCCATTCATCTGTCGACGGACACTTAGTTTGCTTCCATGTGCTGGCTATTGTAAATAGAGCTGCAATGAACATTGTGGTACATGCCTCTTTTTGAATTATGGTTTTCTCAGGGTATATGTCCAGTAGTGGGATTGCTGGGTCATATGGTAATTCTATTTTTAGTTTTTTAAGGAACCTCCATACTGTTCTCCATAGTGGCTGTATCAATTTACATTGCCACCAACAGTGCAAGAGGGTTCCCTTTTCTCCACACCCTCTCCAGCACTAGTTGTTTGCAGATTTTCTGACAATCCCCATTCTAACTGGTGTGAGGTGATACCTCATTGTAGTTTTGATTTACATTTCTCTAATAGTGATGTTGAGCATCTTTTCATGTGTTTGTTAGCCATCTGTATGTCTTCTTTGGAGAAATGCCTATTTAGGTCTTCTGCCCATTTTTTGATTGGGTTGTTTGTTTTTTTAATATTGACCTGCATGAGCTGTTTATATATTTTGGAGATTAATCCTTTGTCCACTGATTCGTTTGCAAATATTTTCTCCCGTTCTAAGGGTTGTCTTTTCGTCTTGCTTGTAGTTTCCTTTGCTTTGCAAAAGCTTTTAAGTTTCATTAGGTCCCATTTGTTTACTTTTGTTTTTATTTCCATTTCTCTAGGAGGTGGGTCAAAAAGGATCTTGCTGTGATTTATGTCATGGAGTGCTCTGCCTATGTTTTCCTCTAATAGTTTTATAGTATCCGGTCTTACATTTAGGTCTCTAATCCATTTTGAGTCTATTCTTGTGTATGGTGTCAGGGAGTGTTCTAATTTCATTCTTTTACATGTAGCTGTCCAGTTTCCCCAGCACCACTTATTGAAGAGACTGTCTTTTCTCCACTGTATAGCCTTGCCTCCTTTGTCATAGATTAGTTGACTATAAGTGTGTGGGTTTATCTCTGGGCTTTCTATCCTGTTCCATGGATCTACATTTCTGTTTCTGTGCCAGTACCAGTGTCTTGATTACTGTAGCTTTGTAGTATAGTCCGAAGTCAGGGAGTCTGATTCCTCCAGCTCTGTTTTTTTCCCCTCAAGATTGCTTTGGCTATTCGGGGTCTTTTGTGTC
>NC_041234.1:82810205-82822721 GCF_002837175.3 Physeter macrocephalus | reverse complement strand
GTTCAGTCTTGGAAGGTTATACCTTTCTAAGAATTTGTCTATTTCTTCCAGGTTGTCCGTTTTATTGGTAGAGTTGCTTGTAGTAGTTTCTTAGAATGTTTTGTATTTCTGTGGTGTCCGTTGTAACTTCTCCTTTTTCATTTCTAATTTTATTGATTTGAGTCCTCTCCCTTTTTCTTGATGAGTCTGGCTAAAGGTTTATCAATTTCGTTTATCTTCTCAAAGAACCATCTGTTAGTTTTATTGATCTTTGCTTTTGTTTTCATGGTTTCTATTTCATTTATTTCTGCTCTGATCTTTATGATATCTTTCTTTCTACTAACTTTGGGTTTTGTTTGTTCTTTGTTCTCTAGTTCCTTTAGGTGTAAGGTTAGATTGTTTATTTGAGATGTTTCTTATTTCTTGAGGTAGGCTTTTATTGCTATAAATTTCCCTCTTAGAACTGCTTTTGCTGCATCCCGTAGGTTTTGGACCTTCGTGTTCTCACTGTCCTTTGTCTCTAGGTATTTTTTGATTTCCTCTTTGATTTCTTCAGTGATCTCTTTGTTATTTAGTATCGTTTTTTTTAGCCTCCATATGTTTTTCTTTTTTACGTTTTTTCCCCCCTGTAATTGATTTTATTTCATTTATTTCTGCTCTGATCTTTATGATATCTTTCTTTCTACTAACTTTGGGTTTTGTTTGTTCTTTGTTCTCTAGTTCCTTTAGGTGTAAGGTTAGATTGTTTATTTGAGATGTTTCTTATTTCTTGAGGTAGGCTTTTATTACTATAAACTTCCCTCTTAGAACTGCTTTTGCTGCATCCCGTAGGTTTTGGACCTTCGTGTTCTCACTGTCCTTTGTCTCTAGGTATTTTTTGATTTCCTCTTTGATTTCTTCAGTGATCTCTTTGTTATTTAGTATCGTTTTTTTTAGCCTCCATATGTTTTTCTTTTTTACGTTTTTTCCCCCCTGTAATTGATTTCTAATCTCATAGCGCTGTGGTCAGAAAAGACGCTTGATATGATTTCAATTTTCGTAAATTTACTGAGGCTTGATTTGTGACCCAAGGTGTGATCTATCCTGGAGAATGTTGCACGTGCACTTGAGAAGAAAGTGTAATCTGCTGTTTTTAGGTGGAATGTCCTATAAATATCAATTAAATCTATCTGGTCTATTGTGTCATTTAAAGCTTGTGTTTTCTTATTAATTTTCTTTCTGGATGATCTGTCCATTGGTGTAGGTGAGGTGTTAAAGGTCCCCCACTATTATTGTCTTACTGTCGATTTCCTATTTTATAGCTGTTAACTGTTGCCTTATGTATTGAGGTGCTCCTATGTTGGGTGCATATATATTTATAAATGCTATATCTTTTTCTTGGATTGATCCCTTGATCATTACATAGTGTCTTTCCTTGTCTCTTGTAACATTCTTTATTTTAAAGTCTATTTTGTCCTTGTTTTAAAGTCTATTTTGTCTGATACGAGAATTGCTACTCTAGCTTTCTTTTCATTTCCATTTGCATGGAATATCTCTTTCCATCCCCCCACTTTCAGTCTGTATGTGTCCCTAGGTCTGAAGTGGGTGTCTTCTAGACAGCATATATATGGGTCTTGTTTTTGTATCCATTCAGCGAGCCTGTGTCTTTTGGTTGGAGCATTTAATCCATTCATATTTAAGGTAATTATCAATATGTATGTCCCTATTACCATTTTCTTAATTGTTATGGGTTTGTTTTTGTAGGTCCTTTTCTTACTTTGTGTTTCCCACTTAGAGAAGTTCCTTTAGCATTTGTTGTAGAGCTGGTTTGGTGGTGCTGAATTCTCTTAGCTTTTGCTTGTCTGTAAAGCTTTTGATCTCTCTGTCGAATCTGAATGAGATCCTTGCCGGGTAGAGTAATCTTGGTTGTAGGTCCTTCCCTTTCATCACTTTAAATATATCGTGCCGCTCTCTCCTGTCTTGGAGAGTTTCTGCTGAGAAATCAGCTGTTAACCTTATGGGAGTTCCCTTGTATGTTGTCATTTTTCCCTTGTTGCTTTCAACAATTTTTCTTTGTCTTTAATTTTTGTCAATTTGATTACTACATGTCTTGGCGTGTTTCTCCTTGGGTTTATCCTGCCTGGGACTCTCTGCACTTCCTGGACTTGGGTGGCTATTTCCTTTCCCATGTTAGGGAATTTTTCGACTATAATCTCTTCAAATATTTTCTCGGGTCCTTTCTCTCTCTCTTCTCCTTCTGGGACCCCTATAATGTGAATGTTGTTGAGCTTAATGTTGTCCCAGAGGTCTCTTAGGCTGTCTTCATTTCTTTTCATTCTTTTCTCTTTACTCAGTTCTGCAGCTGTGAATCACCATTCTGTCTTCCAGGTCACTTATCCGCTCTTCTGCCCCAGTTATTCTGCTATTGATTCCTTCTAGTGTATTTTTCATTTCAGTTATTGTATTGTTCATCTGTTTGTTTTTTAATTCTTCTATGTGTTTGTTTTTTAATTCTTCTAGGTCTTTGTTAAACACTTCTTGCATCTTCTCGATCTTTGCCTCCATTCTTTTTCCGAGGTCCTGGATCATCTTATCATTACTCTGAATTCTTTTTCTGGAAGCTTGCCTATCTCCACTTCATTTACTTGTTTTTAAAACTTTTTTTTTTTAAATAATGTAGGTATTTTATTTTATTTATTTTTGGCTGCATTGAGTCTTCATTGCTGCGTGCGGGCTTTCTCTAGTTGCGGTGAGCAGGGGCTATTCTTCATTGTGGTGCATGGGTTTCTAATTGAGGTGGCTTCTCTTGATGCGGAGCACGGGCTTTAGGCATGTGGGCTTCAGTAGTTGTGGCACGCGGGCTCAGTAGTTGTGGCTTTCAGGCTCTAGAGTGCAGGCTCAGTAGTTGTGGCACACGGTCTTATTTGCTCCACGGCATGTGGGATCTTCCCGGATCAGGGATCGAACCCGTGTCCCCTGCACTGGCAGGCAGATTCTTAACCACTGTGCCACCAGGGACGCCCCATTTAATTGTTTTTCTGGGGTTTTATCTTGTTCCTTCATCTGGTACAAAGTCCTCTGCCTTTTCACCTTGTCTATCTTCCTGTGAATGTGGTTTTCCTTCCACAGGCTGCAGAATTGTAGCTCTTCTTGCTTCTGCTGTCTGCCCTCTCCCAAACCACTTTAGCCACGACTTTTGCAAACGTGAGAAAAAGCATCTGTGCCCAAGCTGTCCAAGGAGGTGACTCATAAGGGCTACTGTAAATGGTTGTATAGTTTGTACAAGCGGCCATCAAAGTAAGTGGGGCTGAAATTACCAAGACGTGTGCCCACAGGTCTAGCATCACCCAGAGGACTGTTTTTTTTTTGCTGTTGCTGTTGTTTTCTAATTCATCATGGTGGGTAGGTGCAGCAGGGAGAATATTTTTCTAGTTGGCACAAAGGCATCTCATAGGCTAGAGGGGACCTGTGATTACCAGAAGGACCTAGGAGAAACAGAATCATCACCCAACAGTAGGTAACTCTCTGAAAAGCCAGAGAAGTCAGCTCTGCTTAGGGTCCTGCTGCTTCTATTGTATGGAAATACCCCTCTCCCAAGAAATCGCCAGAGGGCATTGCAAGGGATTGGCTAGCCTGAGCTACAAGGCAGTCAAGCTACGTTCTGAGGTGACTGGGCACGTTTCAGAGGGAGAGGCCCCATTTCCCAAAGCAACTTGAGAGCTGACCTGAATCCCTATCTCCCAATTCCCAGGCTGTCCTGTGCTGAGGAGCACATTGTTTTTATGTGCCCAGCCTGTCCCATCAGGTCTGAGGTCACAGCCATGGTGGCCAGGTGAGCCAAAGGACCCAAGGTCAAGAGAAAGGAGTAGACAGTATCCAACTCCCGTGACCAACAGGAGACTTCTCAGAGGGGCAAAGGGGAGGCGGGAGGAGCAGGGTCCTCATCTCTCCTCAACCACCGGGGCCCAAGTAGATGGGCGCAGAGGCCCGGGGGAGCACCCAGCAACCAACAATTCAAGGACACAAGGACAACCACAGAGAGGCACTGCAAGGTCTTATTGGGATAGTAAGATGAATAGATTTAATCATTCTTTTTTGAAAAACAAGACATAAATTAGTATATATATAGAATTTATATATTTTATGTAGTATATATACTATATACAGACATTAGAAAATGTGTTCTCTCCGTGAGGCTGAGGGAGAGGTGAAGGATGGCGGTGGAATGAATGACACAGGTGGGGCCTGAGTGGTGAAGGGGCAGGATCAAGAAGTTGGGACAAGAGGCAGACAACGTCAGCACGCAGGCTCGCGGTATTTGCGGGGGCAACGGTTCCCCACTGCCTGCATCTCTGGCCCATTAAACAACTTGGTCCTGTGGGAGGAGAGGCAAGGAAGAGGGGGGCTGGCTTTTGTAGAAGGAGCTCCCCTAATCCTTGCCGGGAGGAATCGCCACTCAGGGGGTCCTTTATCGCACTCGGGGATACCAAGGATGGGCGGGGGTTAAGCACAGTGTACATCTTTATAAAACTCACATAAGAATGGGAGGTTTCACATGAGCCTCTCACGGAATGATGAAAGAGAGGCAGACACAGGGCACGAGCTTGTGGGAAATGGGGGGTATGGAGAGGTGGATGAGAAGCAATCTATACAGAAGAAACATTGGCTTTCTTTGTTCCCTACAATGGGCAATTAGTAGGGACTCCGTGTCTTCACTCCCAGGAACGTTGTAGTGGGGGCGGTGACGGCAGCAGATGTGTGTCAAGGAGGATGCTAAACAGTGTGGATTCCCTTCCAGATGACTCCAGGGGAGTGGGGAGAGAGAGAGAGGGGGAGAGAGAGAGAGGTGCCGGACTGCACCGGGTAAGGCGCTCAGCTTCTTTTCGTAGAGAGACAAATCCACAGGGTCAATACACAGCCAAAAGCATATACTCAGGATTAACATATCACGCTAGCTTCCAGAAGTTTAAGATATAGTCATCAACACCCCCCCGACCCCTCCCCCCCACCCCCCACCCCCCCATCTGTAGCTAAGTCGGACTCCTAAGGACAGTCTGTCTGGTCGAGAGATGTTGAGAGGAGCCGCACGCCGGCAGCGACAGCCCCTGCGCTGGGCCGGGCCAGGCAGGCTCTGAGGCCTGCGCTGGGTCTCCCCAGGGCAGACGTGTTCACCAGGTCCCTTACCCGGAGCGAGCAGGGTGATCCCAGATGCTTGCTCCCTAGTGGACTGAGCCGCCCTGCCCGTCAGCGAGGGGGCAGGGCACTTTGGGGATGGCTGGTGTGGAGCTACTGGGCCCGGGGGCGAGCGCTCCCCGAGGCTGCCAGCCTGCCGGGCCGGCCACAGACAGCTGAGTGTGGCTGTTTCCTGCAGACCCACCACCTGGGCACAGGCCCACCGGGGTGGCTCCTGCCGAGTGAGTGTGAGCCCAGGGTGGGCGGGCACGTGCGGACCGCGTGGCCGAGCCTCTCCGCTCGCTTGGCGCTGTGGCCTGCCGCTACTGTCCCTGCTCCCCAGAGGGGCACAGGAGCCAAGAGGAGCTCCAGGCCCACGGGCCTCCTGCTTCAGGCCCGCCCCCCTCCGGCTCCCACGATGGAGCAGGAAGCGGACCTGACGTCACGTCTCAGCCCTAGAGAAGAGAGGCAATACAGCTCTGCGGCGGGCGTAGTGACCGGGGTGGGGTGGGGGGGCCTTGGCCCTCACAGTGACGCCCAGAGGCCAGGGAAGGGGTGAGGATACCCAGGGTGGCAGCTGCCGGGAGCCCTCAGGGACAGCCCCAATGCACGGAGCTGTCACTCCCTGGAGACTGAGGACTCTGGGACCCCGACTGGCCCAGCAGACACCTATACTCACCACAAGATGCAAAGACCACAAAGCTCAAACCTGGGGCCACGGTTGGGGAAGGGGGGCAGGCCCTGGCAAATGGCCTACTTAATAAGGGTTTTTAAGGAGCGGGTGAGTGTGCTCGTAACAGTCGCTGAAGCTGGGGGGCCCGGTGTGCGCCCCGCGGCCGCTGCCTGCTGCTGCTGCTTAAGGCTCCGGGCGGTGGACTCCTCGGCTGCGCGCAGCAGGAAGGTGTAGTTCCTCACCACCTCTTCCACCTTGGCCAGCAGCTCTTGGCGCTGGGCCTCAGAGCGCACGATGAACACCAGCCGCACGAACGTCTCAATGAGGCTGCTCAGCACCTGGAAGCTGCCCGTGATGGCCGCCAGCATGTGAGTGGGGCTCTTGTCCACGTTGGCCACGCGGCGGCAGGAGGCCCGGAGCTCCTTGAACTTGAGAGCCAGCTCGAGCTTGTACTCAGAGATCTGGGAGACGTAGGGCTTGGGGGCGCGGGCCTCGGGGCTGGCCACGCACTGCCGCAGGACCGTCAGCAGCTCGTTGGTGTCCAGCCGGGCAGCCAGGAAGCCGTCAGGCAGGCCGTAGGCATGGGCCCGCAGGGCGTTGATCTTGGCCAGGCTCCCCTCGAAGGTAGACACCCGCAGGTCGATCTCCTGGGTGCGGGAGGCCTCCGGGCTGCTGCAGGTGGCGGCATCCAGCACCTGCAGGGTCCTGCTCACCACGGGCACCACCTGCTCGTCCAGCTTCATGCCGGGCAGGATCTTCATGGGGATGGAGTAGGAGAGCTCATCCTTGCCGTCGCTGGTGTCATCTGCCATGTCGCACTTGCGGTAGTAGAAGCAGTAGCGGATGGAGCAACACTTGCCGCTCTCGCTGTCCTCGTCCAGCTCCGCGGGCTTCCGGTACACCTCTTCCGGCAGTGAGAACACGGCCATCTGCCTGGGGCCTTTGGTCTCAGGGGCAACGTGGACGTAGGAGGGGTCTCCCAGGGTCGGGGATTCCAGCGACTTGCTTTTGGGACCCACGCCTAGGGGGAGGCCTGCCTCTACCTCCTTGGCCTCCCTGGGCAGCATGCCCAGGGGTGGGTGCGGGTAGACGTCCGAGGTCAGCGAGGCCCTGTCGCCCTGGTCCAGCTCACTGATGCTGTAGCGGCGCATCAGTTTCCTATAGTTGGGAGCTCCTAGACACTCGCCCCCCGAGGCACATGTGGTCAGGCATGAAACCCCGCTCTCAGGGTCCGATCGGCACTCGCGGGATTCCAGGCTGGTGGAGCGGATGCGCCGGACACTGGTGGGGCTGCCGAGGCTCAAGCCTGGGCCGGCCTCTGGCTGCCTCTGGGTAGGGGGGACCCTGTCCCTCTCCCTCTCCCGGAGGCCGGGCACCGGCGTCTGGGGGGCCTGAGGCCGGGCCCCCCGGCACATGCGCTTGCAATCACAGCTGCGCCTCTGCTCTCGGGACATGCCGGGCCCCTGCTGCACGGGGCTGCTGCGGAGCTGGCAGCTGCAGCGGCCTGGAGCTGGGGGTTGCAGGTACTCGGTGCCCGACAGCTCCCCCTGGCTTGGTGGCTTGAGAAGTTCCTCAAGGAACTCCAGCTCATACTGCTTTACCTTCTGCAGCTGGGCCTGCCGCTCATCTGTCTCCTTCTTCTGGCGGGTTGGGAAGGTGGCAGAGAATAAGTTGCGGAGCCGGAAAGGACCCCGGGACGATTTGGGCTTGGTGGGGCCTTCGGAGGCCAAGTGGGCTCCATCCAGGGTCGTTTCGATCTTTCTGGAGGGCATGGTGCTCACCTGCCAGCTGGCAGCCTGAGGCCTCAGCGGGCTCTGGCCTCGCTGCTGACAGCTGGGGCTCTGGCCTTGCGGCGGGCAGCTGGGGCTCTGCAGAACCATGGGGTAGCCGGCTCGGGGGACCAGGCTGGTGTCTTCAAGCTTGCTGCTTTGGGGGGTGCTCTCCAGCTGCCCCTTCTCCCCCTGGCCGGAGACGTTGCCCTGCTTGTGCAGGGAAGGCTTGGCACCCTCAGGCCCGCCCTTGCCCGCCACCTCCCCGGTACCTTGCTTGCCCACTGACTCTCGACTCGCTCGAGAAAGATAGCTTTTGGGAGGGAAACTTTGAATAGACAGCCTGTCCTCTTGTGAGGAGAGGTGCAGGCTGTCAGCTCGGCTGCCTGTGGGTGCTTTGGAGCCGGAAGACACCTCTGGGCTCAGCTGCAGCTGGGAATTCCGTGAGGCCTCTGGAGCGCTGGGGCCCATTTTGAACTTAAGATTCTTATTGGCACTGCCGCTCATCATGCTAACTTCTGGCCTTCCCATGCTGACCTCCGACCTCCCCGTGCTGGACTCTAACCTCTCCCCACGGTTGGGGGTGGTCCCCAAGGCCCCGCCAGGGCCAGATGGACTCTTAGTATGAACCACCTGCGGTAGGGCGGCCGAGATGATGGCTGGGGTCACACCACCCTTTGAGTCCAGAATGAGCTTGGGGCTCAACCTGACCTCCTTGGGCAGGCTCTCCCTTAGCTCAGAGACCCGCTCCTCACTGAGGGACGGTGTGGCCGCCCCCAGTGACATCTCTAGGCCCACCCGAGTGTGGCCAGGCCCTTTGTCCTCAGGAGCTGGGGACAGCAGGCTCGGATCTTTCTGATCACTCAGCTGAGGGGACAGTGCTGGGTGCACAGCCAGGGCGTATGTTCGCCCGTGCTGGGGCTGGGCCTCTGATGGGGGCACCTTCCTTCGAACACCAGGGGCGCCAGGACTCTGGCCTGTGACAGCTGGCTGGAAGGACGGGTTGGGGTCCGGGCGCCCGAGAGAGTAAGGGGCCGTGAGAACGGCCTGGGCTGCACAGCTCTGGATGCGGAAGGGGAGGTCCTTGCGGGCCAGGAGGCTGTCCTTGTTGAGATGCTGGGCCAGGAAGTAGGTGGTATTCTGGTGTTGCTTCATGGCTGACATCACCTCCGACATGTCCGTGAGCTCCGAAGAGTTGGTTTCGTGGCCCGAGTCCAGCGACGATTCAGGGGTGATTGTGGCCAGCACAATCAGACCTGGAGGGACAGGGATAGGGTCTGCAGCATTTACTCGCGTCAAGTCCTTTCCAACCATATGTAGAGAGTCTATGAGGGTCAAGGTTAGTCAGCAGGATTTCAAGCTGGAAAAAACCAGTCAGGCCTGAAGGGCCTGCAGGGCTGAGGGTGGGAGGACGGGAGGGGAGGGGACAAAGAAAGGCAAGCTGGGAGAGGGGTGATGAAGGGCTGGAATCCAAAAGAGAAAGAAAAGAGGCCTAGGGAAGATCTGGGAAGTTTGATGGCAAATTAACATGCAAATCACAGGCAAAACAACATGCTAATCATCACTATTTTTAGATTCAACAGCTAGGACATTTTTGTTAATTGTCCTGAAGAGAGCCAGCAAAGAGAGCTCCCTCTCTCTGGCCCTCCTCATCTGGCCAGACCTGCCTACAGTCCCTGCAGCTGAGGCCATTTAGCTGAGCTTGGCCTCCCTCTGGCTATCACATGGGCCTCTAGCCTGGGAGCAGCCAGTGCTTGGAGCTCCAGACTCTGAGCAAAAAGAAATGCCAGGTCTGGAGGCCGAACACATGGGGGCTGCCCGACACCAAGGATGCGCTCACATACAGAAAAGGCAGGTACTCGCCCTAGTCAGCGAGGCTCCCTCTGACCCCAATTGCTTCACCCTCTCTGTCCACACTTGCCCTCGTCTCACAGGCTTTCTCGTATGCCTTATTCCTCCCTACTTCCTTCCTGTCACTGTATCACTGACCTCTTTGTTTGAAGGCGTATGTGTGTGGAAAGATGTATGTGTGACTATGGGTGCATGTCTGACATCCGTGTTTGTCTACAAGATGGATGTATGTGGGTCTATAACAGGGAATAGCATGCATGCTGTATAGTTTGCCCACCGAATAATAATAATAATAATAATAGTGGCTACCACTTACTGAGTCCTTACTACATGCTAGGATGTACTTTGCATGAACGATCTCATTTAATCCTCACAACAACCCTACGTGATAGGACTATTGTTCTCAAAACCATTTAAGAGGACAAAAGTGAGGCTCAGAGAGGGTTAAGTGCCTTGCCAAAGCAAAGGTGACACTGAAAGTGGTGAAGAAGCCAGGACTTGGATGCGTCTGACTGAGAGCCAAAGCTCTTAGGCGGATAAAGGCCTCAGCCCTGAGCGGTGAGGGCTCCTGGCTCCCCTGATCCCAGGTCCCTAGGTGGTTAGTTGGTCATTTTGTTTTTCTTCCAGTCATATGCATGCTGGATGTTCTTTGCCTGTCTTCTATATCTCTCACAATCTTGCTCTGATCCTCCATCCTGGCCTGGCTCCGTAGCTTTCATGGCCCCAATCCCTGGGGTCCATCGGCAAGACATTTCCAAAGCGATGGAATGGTGAGAGCCAGAGCTCTAGCGGGGGCTGAGCAGCAGATCCCTGCCGCAGCTTCGTCGCTCCCCCGACCCTATCTGAACTGCCTCTGGCCCATCCACTGCCCTGACACACCACGCTGACTTTGACCTCTGCTTGGGAAGAAGAAATGTCACCTGCTGGGCCTGCCTGGCCAGGAGAAGGAAGGGGAGGCAAGAGGGAGGAGGAACGCGCTGTTACCTGCAGTCTGAGGGGCTGGGGGGTGTGGTCCATCCTCTGAGGCTGCCAGGGCTTCCAGAGCCTGCAGAGTGGACACCAGGGCATCATCTAGCTCCTGGGCATGATCTCGGACTGTCCGGGTCTGCACGCTGTCAATCAGCGTCACCGGAATCTCATCGTACAGGAGCCCACGCAGGTGGCGTCCTTGCTCCTGGCTCTGGGCGGCCCGGCGCTTGGGGTCCTCTTCATCAGAACTGTTGTCTCGGAAACCAGGAGGTGGGGCAGCAATGGCAGGCAACAGCGAAGTGCTCTCATCTTCCTCCTCTTCCTCCTCCTCACTCCCGGGGGGTGGGAGGGACATCAAGTCTACCATATTGTCACGAGAGGAGCCAGACCTCCCACCTTTGCGAGGGCCCAGCTGCTCCTGGAGTCTGGCTTTGCAAGAGTCACAGTAGAAATTCAGGGCTTCAGCCCCAAGGGAATTGTCCAAAGTGTAGGACCGGGCCCTGCTGGCACAAGGTTCGTGGTCTAGACTAGCTGCATCAAAGTCACCAGGGATCACATCATAACCTTGGCCAGAACTCTTGGACGTGGGGTCAGACTTGGTCCGGGGCCTGGTCTCCTCAAAGAAGATCAAGTTCTCATTGACATCTGTCCGGCTTTCCTGATCCTTCCTTTGTTCCCGCATGTGGAGGTAGCAAAAGCTGACAAGCTCAGAGTCGGCAGGCGGGGGCGTGCAGCGGCTCGACTTCCTGGGGCTGGTGCCCACGCTGCCCACATAACTACTCTCCTTTTTCCCCAGGTGGCCCCCAGTGACAGGGCGGTGGGCGCTGTGCATGTAATCTAAACCCAGAAAGAGAATCAACACATGAGCCCTGGTGCTGAGGACTGTGGCTGAGTTTCCTTGGCGTCTCGGGCCTGGGTCTCTGGTGCCCAGCTGGGTGGTAGGTACTGAGAGGGAGCATTATCTGGCTGCTAGAGAGCAGGGGAAGGGGCAGCCTTGCTGCTGCTGCCTCTGAAAGTAAAGTGAGTAGAATCAAATGGCCCCATCACCTGTGAAACGGGAAAAGGCATGGGCTGGGGTGGGGGTGAACACCTTGGTATCTGGGCACAGCTGGACTCTTACACGGGTATGTCTGGTCTGAGAGTCAGCTGTAGGGTGAGGCTTGTGTTATGTCCCCCCTGGAACTGTCCCTGTCTCAAACCCCACTCTATTCAGAGTCTGTCCCACCCCCAGGGCTCTGTTACACTCGTGTTATGCTGGATCTCTTGAGGCAGAAGGAAGTGAATCTGACAGGTTAGTAGTGGTTCAGTGGGCAAGTGTAAAATAGGCTAGTGCAATCCCAAGAGTGTGTATTTCAAAGAGGATTTTCGATGGAGGGACCCTAAAAGAGCAGAGCTCTACTAGTAAAATTCAGTGCATCTGAATGTGTAAAGCATATGAGGGATACGCTGGGATGTGGGAGGGTGGGGGGAGCATTTTTGTCAATTCCTCAAATCACGGCACTTCTCTGTATTCATACAGGGCTAGCCTGCCTGCTCGACATACATGTGGCAAAATGTTCTAGTCAACAGTTTTTAACGATGGTTAAGTGTGTGCATCTGAGAATTACCCATAGCAAATGCTTTCTTTCTGGTTTCTCTCTTTTCGTCTGTTTTGGGGACCCCTTCCCATGTTATCTGTGAGAATATACTCAGACAATGCCAATTCCCTTTGCTATCAGCAGATGGACAGACAGATGGCAGGCATTAACTTAGGCTAAGGTCATACACATGATCCTATTTAATCCTCACAACAACCCAGTGAGGTAGGTGCTATCATTATCCCCATTTTACAGACAAAGAAACTGATCCATTTGTTTTGTGACTTACACAAGGTCACATGAGTTGTAAATGGCAGCATGGATTCTTTTTTTTTTTTTGGCTGTGCCACGTGGCTTGTGGGGTCTTAGTTTCCCGACCAGGGATTGAACCTGGGCCCTTGGCAGTGAAAGCACAGAGTCGTAACCACTGGACCGCCAGGGAATGCCCTGGCAGTCTGGATTTGAGCCCAGGTTTGAGGGTCTACAAAGCCCATTTTTTTTTTCTTAAACATCTTTATTGGAGTATAATTGCTTTACAATGGTGTGT
>NC_041234.1:82791696-82809398 GCF_002837175.3 Physeter macrocephalus | reverse complement strand
ATATCTCTTCCCTCTTGCGTCTCCCTCCCTCCCACCCTCCCTATCCCACCACTCTAGGTGGTCACAAAGCACCGAGCTGATCTCCCTGTGCTATGCGGCCGCTTCCCACTAGCTATCTATTTTACGTTTGGTAGTGTATATATGTCCATGCCGCTCTCTCACTTTGTCCCAGCTTACCCTTACCCCTCCCCTATCCTCAAGTCCATTATCTAGTAGGTCTGTGTCTTTATTTCCATCTTGCCCCTAGGTTCTTCATGACCATTTTTTTTTTAGATTCCATATATGTGTTAGCATATGGTATTTGTTTTTCTCTTTCTGACTTACTTCACTCTGTATGACAGACTCTAGGTCCATCCACCTCACTACAAACAACTCAATTTCATTTCTTTTTATACAAAGCCCATATTTTTTAACCATTACCCTATAGTTCATCATGGTTCTCAAGATGCTGGGAAAAAGACCTCTCAAATGCCCTTCAAATTCCAGCTGGACAGGGTCAACGTGTCAGTGTTGTTTTTTGTTTGTTTGTTTGTTTTTTTGTGGTACGTGGGCCTCTCACTGTTGTGGCCTCTCCCGCTGTGGAGCACAGGCTCCGGACGCGCAGGCTCAGCGGCCATGGCCCACGGGCCCAGCCGCTCCGCGGCATGTGGGGTCCTCCCAGACTGGGGCACGAACCCGTGTCCCCTGCATCGGCAGGCGGACTCTCAACCACTGCGCCACCAGGGAAGCCCAGTGTTGCGCCACCAGGGAAGCCCAGTGTTGCTTTTTATTAGTGCTTACAGCCATCACAAAAGCATGGTGCTGTCACTTAACAGTGGAGCCCTGAAATACATGAAGCAAAACCTGACTGAATTGAAAGGAGAAATACACAAGTCAACTGCAATAGCTGGAGACTTCAATACCCTACTTTCAATAATGGATAGAACAACTAGGCAGAAGATCAACAAGGAAATAGAGGACCTGAACAGCACTATAAACCAACTAGACCTAATATAAATCTATAGAATATGTCACCTAACAGTAGCAAAATATACATTCTGCTTAAGTACACCTGAAACATTCTCCAGGACAGACCATATGTTAGGTCATAAAATAGACCTCAATGAATTTAAAAGGAATGAAATCATATAAAGTATGTTTTTTGAGCACAACAGATAAATTGGAAATTAATAACAGAAGGAAATTTGGGAAACTCATATGTGCGTGGAAATTAAATAAAACATTCCTAAATGACCAATGAGTCAAAAGAGGAATCAAAGGAAATTCGAAAATACTTGGACATGAATGAAAATGAAGACACAGTATATGAAAACTTATGAGATCTAACTAATGTAGGCTTTAGAGGGAAATTTATAAACGCCTACATTTAAAAAAGAAGAAGGATTTCACATCAATTACCTGACCTTCCACCTTACAGAACTTGAAAAAGAAGAGCGAACTATGGGAATTCCCTGGTGGTCCAGTGCTTAGGACTCAACGCTCTCAGTGCTGTGGCTCAGGTGCAATCCCTGGTCAGGGAACTAAGATCCTGCAAGCCACACAGCGCAGCCAAAAACAAAACAAAACAAAGCAAACAAAAAAACAAACTAAACCTAAAACAAAACAAGCAGAAGGAAAGAAATAATAAAGTATAGAGGATACAAAAATGGAGAAAAATGAATGAAACTAAAAGTTGGTTCTTTGAAAAGATCAATAATAGTAACAAACCTTTCTTTAGCTGTACAGACCAGGCAAAAAAGAGAGAAGATTCAAATTACTAAAATCAGGAATGAAAGAAGGGACATCACTGCTGACTCTACAGGTATGGAATCATTTATAAGGTGAATGTTTTGAATAAGCTTATGCCAACAAATTAGATAACCTGAGATAAAATGGACAAATTCCTAGAAATACACAAATTACCAAAACTAACTTAAGAAGACAGAAAATCTGAATAGGCCAATAACAGGAAGATAAACTCAATTAGTAATTAACTCTCCCCAAATCAATCAAGTCAATCAGTCAGTCAGTCAGTCAGTCAGTCAGTCAGTCAGTCCAGGCCCAGATGGCTTCACTGGTGAATTTTGTCAAATGCTCAAAGAAGCATTTATAGTAATTTTTCAAAAACCCTTCCAAGAAATGGAAAAGGAAGGGATACTTCTCAACTCATTTTGTGATGCCAATATTACCTTGCTACCATAACCAGACAAAGACATCACAAGAAAACTACAGACCAATACTTCTTATGAATTTAGATAAAAAATATAATATAGATCTCAACAAAATACTAGCAATCTGAATCCAGAAACATATACCAAGAATTATACACCATGACCAAGTGGGATTTACTGCAGGAATGCAAGGTTGATTTAACATCCAAAAATCAATTAACCTTATGATAAATCTCCCCTAAACACTTAAGCATGCTTTTCCTAAAAATAAAGACATTGTCCTACACAAAACCAATATCATGACGCTTAATCCTGGAAGGAGAGAAGGAAGATAGATAGAGATAGAGACAGAGACAGAGACAGAGACGGAGATGGAGGTGGAGATGGAGATGGAGTTGGAGATGAAGTTGGAGATGGAGATGAAGATGGAGATGTGGTTGGAGATGGAGATGGAGATGGAGTTGGAGATGAAGTTGGAGATGGAGTCGGAGATGGAGATGGAGAGGGAGAGGAGAAGGAGAATTAGAAGAAATTCAGCCATTTTTCTCTCCAGTTTCTTGGCTGCAGGTTGCTTTTTTTTGTTGTTTCCAAGAATGGGTGCTCTGCCTCCCATTCTTGGAAACAATATAGACACCTCAGAGTAAAGTTACTATCCAACCCGCGTAATGCAAACAAACAAACAAACAAAAAATCAATTAATGTAATATACTATGTTAATAGAACAGAGGACAAAAGCCACATGATCATCTCAATAGACACAGAAAAATCACTTGACAAAGACCAACACCTTTCATGATAAAATTCAACAAAATAAAAGGGAACTTCCTCAACACGATAAAGGTTAACTATAAAAAACCAAAGGTGGGCTTCCCTGGTGGCGCAGTGGTTAAGAATCCGCCTGCCAATGCAGGGGACATGGGTTCGAGCCCTGGTCCAGGAAGATCCCACATGCCGCAGAGCAACTAAGCCCGTGTGCCACAACTACTGAGCCTGCGCTCTAGAGCCCGCAAGCCACAACTACTGAACCCGTGTGCCACAACTACTGAAGCCCATGCGCCTAGAGACCATGCTCCGCAACAAGAGAAACCACCGCAATGAAAAGCCTGCACACCTCAATGAAGAGTAGCCCCGGCTTGCCGCAAGTAGAGAAAGCCTGCGTGCAGCAACAAAGACCCAAAACAGCCATAAATAAATAAACAAACAAATACATAAAAACAAAGCTAACATCATACTTGATGGTGAAAGACTGAAAGCTTTCCCCCTAAAATAAGGAAAAGTCCAGGATTTCCATTTTCACCACTTCTATGCAACACCATATTTGGATTTCTAGCCAGGACAATTAGACAGTAAAATGAAATACAGTCATCCAGACTGGAAAGGAAGAAGTAAAACTATCTCTATTTGTAGATCACAGGATCTTATATAAAGAAACATCCCCCCCCCCAAAAAGAAAAATCCCAAGGAATCCACTAATAAGGTATTAGAACTAATAATCTCAGCAAGGTTACAGGATAAAAGCTTAATATACAAAAATCAATTGTATTTTTATGCACTAGCAATAAACAACCTAACAGTAAAATTAGGAAACAATTCTATTTATAATAGCATCAAAAAGAATAAAATACTTAGGTATAAATTTAATAAAAGAAGTACAAGACTTGTATACTGGAAACTACAGAACAGTTGTGAAAGAAATTTGAAGAAGATTTAAATAAATGGAAAGACACTCTATGTTCATGGACTGGAAGACTTAATATGGCTAAGATGGCAATACTTCCCAAATTGATCTATAGATTCAACACAGTCCCTATCAGAATCCCAGCTGACTTTGTAGAAACTGATAAGCTAATTCAAAAATTCACATGGAATCACAAGAGACCCAGAATAACCAAAACAATCTTAAAAAGAACAAAGTAGGAGGACTCATACTTCCCAATTTTAAAACTTAACTACAAAGCAATGGTAATCAAAACTGTGGTACAGGCATAAGGCTTAGACATTATAGGTTATATGGAATAGAACTGAGAGTCCAGAAATAAACTCTCTTTTATGGTCAAATAGCCCAATTTAAAAATGAGCAAAGGATTTGAATAGATATTTCACCAAAAAAGATATGCAAATGGCCGATAAGCACACGAAAAGATGCTCAACATCACTAATTATTATGGAAATGCAAATCAAAACTACAGTGAGATACCACTTCACATCTGCTACAATGGATACAATAAAAAAAGATGAACAATACAAGTGTTGGCGAGGATATGTTGAAATTGTAACCCTCCAACATTTCTGATGGGAATGTAAAATGATGCAGTCACTTTGGAAAACAGTTTGGCAGTTTCTCAAAATTAAACATAGAACAGCAATCTTACTCCTAGATATAAATACCCAATAGGAATGAAAAAATGTGTCCCTACAAAAACTTGTACAATGTTTATAACATCATTATTCATAATAGCCAAAAGATGGAAACAACCCAAATGTCCATCAGCTGACGAATGGATAAACAAAATGTGCTCTCAGCAAACTAGGAATAGAAAAGAACTTTCTCAGTGTGATAAAAGGAGAATAGAAAACTCAAAGATAACATCATACTTAATTATGAAACACCAAATATTTGTTTCTTAAGATTTGAAACAAGGCAAAAGTGGAAACAACCCAAATGTCCATCAGCTGACGAATGGATAAACAAAATGTGGTCTATCCATACAAAGGAATATTATTAGTCAACAAAAAGAAATGAAGTACTGATACATGCTACAACACGGATGACCCTTGAAAACATTATGCTAAGTGAAAAAACCAAGCTACAAAAAGACCATATATTATATGATTCCATTTACACAAAATGTCCGGAATAGGCAAAGCTATAGAGACAGAAAAGTCAATTAGTGGTTGCTTAGGGCTGAGTGGTGATTTGGGGGTGGGGGAATGGGGAATGAGTGCTAACGGGTACAGAGTTTGTTTTAGAAGGGGTGAAAACATTCTAAAACTAAATTGTGGCAAGGGGCTTCCCTGGTGGCGCAGTGGCTGAGAATCTGCCTGCCAATGCAGGGGACACGGGTTCGAGACCTGGTCCGGGAAGATCCCACATGCCACGGAGCAACTAAGCCCGTGTGCCACAACGACTGAGTCTGCGCTCTGGAGCCAGCAAGCCACAACTACTAAAGCCCGCGCACTGCAACAAGAGAAGCCACCACAATGAGAAGCCTGTGCACTGCAATGAAGAGTAGCCCCCGCTCGCCGCAACTAGAGAAAGCCTGCGACCCAACGCAGCCAAAAATAAACAAACAAATAAATAAATTTATTTTAAAAAGTTGTGGCAAGGATTGTACAACCCTGTGAATATATTAAATATACTCAAAAACACTGAGTTGTGAACTTTAAATGGGTGAATTTTATGGCTTAGAAATTATGTCTAAATAAAGTTGTTTATTTAAAAAAAAAAAAGCACAGCCCTGGGTACATGAACTCCCAATCATTATAAAAAGAGCAACAATGTGCTCTGTACTTTAAAGGACCTTATGGGGTTTATCTCACATGATTCTGTCAATCCCTCATGAGGTAGGACTATTATTATCCTCATGATCACACAGCTGGGATATGGTAGAGCAGGGACTAGAACCCAAGTCTTTCTGACTTCAGATCCCAACCCCTGTTGCTTTCCATAAACCATGTTGCCTCTCTGTACAGCCAACGTAACCACATTGAGTGGGTTCAATTTAGATCATAGTGGCTGTATCTAGGGAACTCTGGGTCAGCTGGGGGAGTAGTATGTAATGACCTCTGTGCCTTAGGTAAGAAGTGCTCTAGGGGAGCACTGAGCCAGGAGCACAAACTATCAGTTCAGGAAGTCTCTACCCGCAGGCACTGTCCCTGGGTCCTGGCCATTCACCCATGCTAACTCCCTGTGACACAGCTGAACAATCAGCATAGCCAGCCTGGCAATAAGCTGCCATCAGAGGTGGCTCCCAGGGGCATGTCCAATAAGCAGGTGGTGACTTCTCTCAGACAGGATCTGGAAGTCTAAAGGTGGCTTCCCTCCCCGCAAGATGGAAACATCTTCCAACATCAGGTTGTCAAGGCCAGGTGATGCACAGCCTGCCACTCGGTACTGTGATTTGCAGATCCAAAGAGCAGCATGGGGCTGTGTGGAGGAGAAAATGTGCCTGGAAAAGCCCAAATCTCCTCCGGACAGAAGGTTAGAAATGCCAGTAAAGCCAGGTGCGGTAGGCTGATGGCTGGGACAGTGTGCCCCTCAGATTGTGAATCTGCTGTAAATTGTTCATCAGCCTTCCCCAAGAGGGATGCTCTAGTCTATCGCTCTGTACTCAGCCACTCGGAAGGCTGACTTAAAAGAAATGCTTGCAAAGAAACAGGACGGTGATCCAAGTAGATCAGCATATATATATGCTCAAATATATATCTCACACACACACACGCGCACACACGCGTGCGCGCACACACACACACACACACACACACACACACACACACACAGAGCACGATGTTGACCCAACCAGCTTTCAATTACTTGGCCTTGCTGTATTCTATAGTCCGATGATCATTACTGGTTATAATGACCTAGAAGACTTGGAATACGTTCATGTTCTTTCTGAATCATCATTTAAAAAAAAAAGAGTCTGTTATGTTCAGTCTAGCTTCAGCACTCTGCATGTTGTGGAGTTTTAACTTCATGAAAATCAGTAAGCCATGCATGGGCTATGTAGTAGCCTTTAACCAGAATATTCGATTCACTAGACCGAACTGTTTTCTAACCATGGGAGAAAATGTAGAGTGAGTTCCTCCAACTGTGGTCCCAGTTGGGGCCCCCAAAGCCTTATTTTCCTGGATTTCCCCAGGACACAAGCGAATTCAAGGCTGGAGAGATGGTAGCTGCCTCTGGATTTCCCACCAGCGGTACAGCTGGAGAACTGGTATTTGTCTGAGCCTTTCTCAAGCCCAGGTGTTGTTCTGTTGTGTCAGCTGAATTTCCCCTAAATAAATGCAAATGTACTTACTGCATTGACATTATCCCTTTAATCATCTGTCCGTATTCCCCCACTAGACTGTAAGCTCGGTGAGGGCAAGGACCACGTCCGTTACTCATGGCTCTATCCGCAGTGCCTGGCATATAATGAACCCTCGAGAAATAGTTGTTGGGTGAATAAAGGAAATACCTACTGTGGGGAAATACCTACTAATACCTACTGATTAGGAAACTACTCAGGATCCCCTAAGAGGTAATCCCTTCCCTCCCACTTCCCCATTTTCCTTGTTTTCTCGGTCTCAAAGGAGAGGTGATGCTTTCCCTTTTCCACTTGTGGGTTTAACAGCATCCTTTTGGCCCAGCCGGCTGAGCACTGAGTTGGCTAGCTGGCAGCCAGCAGCTGCAGAGGAACGAGAGTAGAGGGCCAGCCAGAGAGACCAGGCCCTGAGTAGGCTGGAGTTTTGGCCCCCGAGAGAAAAGCCCAGCTGAGGTTGGCAGGATTCCCGTTCCCTATAGGCCTTTGCTAAACAACAGTTAGCACTGGGGCTTCTGTTCTGAAATGAAAGTGCAGGCCAATGGAGAAAACCCATCTCAACTTTGTACCAGGGACTGATGGCCCCTCACTGTAACCTGGGCAGAGGTCTCCTCAGTGGTGCCGCTTGCTGTCCCCCTTGCCCGTCCTTGGGGCCATGGGATAAGATGTGCATACCAGCCCCCAACAAGCGGAGCTGTGAGGCTCACCCTGTCCCACTGGCCAAGAGCACTGGGTGGCTGCTGTTGAACCCAGCATCTAACAGTCCCAAATGCCACACATCTGGGCCCCAGCGCGGACTCAGGGCCTTGGCGAAGTGAAGCACTGCAAACAGCAGGGACACCACCGTGGTCCATGTGGCTCCTGTATGGACAGAGAGGCCTTGTGCTAGAGGCAGCCTGAGCCCCCGTCACTCTGCAGGCCCAAGGGGGCTCTCAGGAATCAGGGAGGGGCTCTAAAGCCATACCCAGCGTTTCTAGAAGTCTCCTTTCCAGGCTGCAACACCTCCAAGAGAAATCGATTTGCCTTTGGAACAGCTTCCCTTTTCCCTTTCTCCCTCTCTATCCTGCTCAGTAAGAGGTATCACTGGGTGTGATGACAGAGAGGAAGACCACAGGCGACACTGACAACGCTAATGCTGGCCTTGCCTTCCTTTGGCCATCAGAGGTTTAATAGTACAGATGGCCACCCGCTTCAGAGCTATTCACCTGGAGGTGTGTGGCAGCTCAGCCCCTCGGCTCCTTCTATTCTAAATCAGTTCCTTTGCTTCTCTATGTGGAGTCTCCTTCATATGCTTTGAGGCCACCTATCCTTTTCCACATCTGTGGTGGATTGCCTTCTAATTCCTGTGGACGTGATGAGATGTAAACGTGGGCCTATCACGACGTTCGTGATGAAGAGATCATGAGGTGAGAAGGTGGGTGTAGGTACACGGCCCACGGGGTGCTGGGCATCCATCAGAAGTGTGTTTCTAGGTGCTTCCCTGGCGGTCCAGTGGTTAGGACTCCACGCTTCCACTGCAGGGGGCCCTGCAGGCTCGATCCCTGGTTGGGGAACTAAGATCTCGCAAGCTGTGCAGTGTGGCCCCCACAACCCCGCCACACCAAAAAAAAAAAAAAAAAGAAAGAAAAAGGAGTGTTTCTACTCTCAAACTCTTCGCTCTAGATCACATGTGACCAGGCCGTAAACCAAGACAGCCTTGAAGAGAGAAGAAAGAGTCAAGCGGCAAGGCAAGTGGATGGAGCCATCAGCACGTGAGGAGGGTGACTCCTAGGTGGTCAGTCTCAGCTTCCGCCTGTGATGTTTGGGTGCTGGGATGGGGAAAGCCTCGGCTGTAATACGTAGAGTACCTATTATTTGGGTCTCCCCCTTCTCCTACTCTGGTTCAGGGCAGCAGCATTTGGACTGTGCCGATGTGTCCTGAGGCCCCTGTTTGTGTCATCACCAGGATAGCCCTGAAGGGTGGCTGTACTGAGCTGCCTAACTGGGAAGCCTTCTGCTTGGGGGCAGCACTTGACCCTGTTTGTTCTTAGTGATCGTCCCCTCCTATCTCCAAGCCTCCTGCTGGACTGCATTCTGGGCCTACACAGCCTTTCCTACCCCAGCCTTCCATGGCCTCTTACTTCAGGCAGCTCTGTCAATGCCGACTCTGATGGACAAAGAAAGGTTTTAGCTTCATTTTCCACCTCCACTTTCAACTAAGCCAGAACACCCGTGCATCTCTCTTAGATCACTGTAGCTCTAAAGCTTTGCCTTAGATCCAATGCAATTCTCGAACTGGCTCTATGTATTGCTCATTTGCTATTTTTATCTTATGTTCCTTGATCAACTCAGACACAAGGTATTGTCACAGGCATCCTTTGTGGGACAGGCCCATCTGAAGGCCAGCTGTCTTTTCCACTGGCTTGTGCCACGTAGGACGCAGTGGTACAGCATGGGCTCCTGGTAAACCAGGCGCTGGCCGAATGGGGTGAGCATTCCTCCATGTCTCCAGGGTCCAAAGGGCCTCTGTTACACTGAAAACCGAGACTGAGCCCTACCTGCCTTGATCATTGGAGGTGGAAGAGGCTGGCTAGCGGGCCTGGAGAAGACCATCTTCCTGGAATCCAGCAGGAGGCGGCAGTACCCCGCAATCAGGCAGGCGAAGTTGGTGGCTTCAGGCCACTCCATCAACAGCACCAGAGGCTGGGGGAGACATGGGAGGAAATGTGAGGACACAGGAAGGAGCGGAGCAGGTGCATGTCCAGGAGAACAACAGCAAAGGCAAGGTGACTTGCGTAGTTATGAGAACATACTTTCTGAACCCCAAATTAAGGCACATAGCCTGACAAATAATTTCTTCTGATTGGAGAATTTATTTATAGTAAACTCGTACCCAGGTATCAAAACTAAATCAACCTTTAATTACACATTTAATGAACCACTTTTACTGAAAAAGACTAAAATAATATAATATCACATGACTGCTGTGTGGCTGTTTGGGTTTTTGGGGGGCTCAGCAGATGTGCAGGCCTGCCAGGAGAGCAGGGCTGAACCTGGGAGTCTAGGCTAGGTTGGGGAACATCCTTGACAGGAAGTTCCTCAAGTGCACAAACTATCTCTTGCTCATCGCTATAACCCGCCTAGGGTACCCACAACAGCTCCCCGGACATGGACACTCTGTGCAATCTGGTTCTCACTGTGTCTTCTGGGCCAGTGTCTTCTGGGCCACAAAGTCTTTATGGTCTGCAATCCTGCTCAGACCTTCATGGTCTCCCCCCGTTTTCCTCTGTTTCCCAAAGTGCTCTCACGATGTTAACTGGTGCTCCTTAAAAGAGTTCCTTGGTCAAATATGTGTGTGAAACGCTGAGTTAAACAAAGCTATGCAGATAGTTATACTTATGGGAATTCTCAGATCCTTTAATATATTAACGTGCACTGTGAAACTTCAAGAGGGCTTTAGTATTCCAACTTTTTCCAATTATTTGATCGAAAAATCTATTTTCATAGAACATCTCATGGTAGTAGGGTTGCTTTTTCTGTTTCGTTTTGTTTAACCCACGTTGGAAAATACTAGCATACCCTGTTGACTTCTGTTCCTGACCCTAAATCAGTCAAATTAATCCTGGCGTTAGCTAGCTGACTGCTTCAGAGACCTGGCAATGATTGATATACCAAAAAAATCAGCATCTTTTTAAGAAACCTTCCCAATATCTGCATTGTAATTTTATGGTTTGAAAATAAATCCAGGTCAGACTGAAGTCAGCCATGAGAGGATTCTCCCTGCCATAGGGCAGTGGCCTCCAGATAAAGACCACTGAAGACTGGCTGAAGAGGGAGCCACGGGGTCGTGGGGCATCTTGTCTTTTGAGGGTTCCCAGACCAGGCATTAAGAGCTAAAAGAATTAAGAGCAGGGAATGAGTCCCTTCTCTGACTAGTGAGGGGTGAGGAGTGAGGTGAGGGGTGATTAGGGCCCCCACTAGGGTACTGGCAGTAAAAAGGGACATAATGAAGACTTGATGGAACTTGGTCACCAACTAGACTAGCCTTCTTTGGCTGGATCATCACCTTGGGAACAATTCTGAATCCAAACCAGCTCAGCTTTTAGCTAAAGTTGTACCAGTTTTCTTTGCTATCTCTCAGGATCCTGACACATAGCTTGAGTTGAATATTTTCAGTTCATATAGACCAGGGGTTGGCAAACTTTTTCTGCAAAGGGCTAGATCGTAAATATTTTAGGCCTTGTGGGCCACAGGGGCTGTGCTGCAAGACCTCTGCTACTGTAGTGTGAGAAAAGCCATAGATCATCTGTAAGCTAAACAAATGGATGTAACAGTATTCTAAGAAAACTGTTTCCAGAAATAAGCAGTGGCGGGTCAGGTTTGGTTCATGGGCCACAGTTTGCCACCTGATCTAAGAGAAAAGCTTCTTTCCAGTTAAATACAATTGTCTGTATTCATTTTCACACCTCTCAGCTTGTTTCATTTGTCAACAGTGATCTCCTTGTCCACTGGAAAGTCTTCTCTTGGCTTCTGTTTCTGTGAGGTGACACTGTGCTCTGGGTTCTATAATCTCTGACCACCTCCATCTCTGTCTCTCTCTTCTTGTGCAACCTCCCCACCTGATGTCCCAGGCTCAGTGCTCAGCCCTCAGTTCTCCACAAGGGCATCAACTTTCACTTTTGAGCTGGGGATCCCAAAGTCACCATCTCTAGTCTATTTCCCCCTTGAACTCTTCCTATCTCAGAGCTCGTACGGTGCTGGGTCTATATCATACAATCTCGTGCTGGATCGAATCCTATCTTGAGTTGTTTAAGCTGGAAGGAGCTTCTTTGAGGAAATGGCATTGGCTGACAAAAAGAATGAGAGACCACTGGACCAAAGCACAGGCTGACCGACTGATGGACAAACTGACAGACTAGCTGGCTGCAGAGAAGCCTGACTCACTGATGTCCTGGCTGACGAACTGTCTGCAGGACAGGCAGAATGCCTACCAGCCTGACATCCTGACTGGTTAGCTGCCTGGCTGGCTGGTCTGCTGGCCGATGGACAAATCAGAGGCTGAGTGCCTAACTGGCTGATTGACTTAACTGTCTGCCTTCAATTTCCCCTCTTCTCTCTTACCCCCAATACAGCCCAATGTCGGTAATAAAACAGCATGAAGGCAAAACCTTGTGCCCAGAGAGGGCCGAACACAGTCCAAACTGGTTCAGCACAGCACATCAGCAGCCTCTCGTCTGCATCCACCCACAGCCCACTGGGCCCCAGCACCGGCCAAATGCAGCTGGCAAAAGGGACACAGCAGCAATTTTTGCCAGCAGGGGTAAAAATCAAATCCAAGGCAGGCAAGCAAAGAGACCGGATAGGTTTTCTTAGAAACCTTCAAAAACAACATTTTACTTTAAATACAATTTTAATGATCATGACGTCTAATGCGATGCTTGTCCCAACAGAAAGCACGAGAGCAATAAGGCTCAAACACGAGAAGAGGAGACACACTGGACCGCAAGAGATCCCTTGGGACTTCCCTTGGATGGTTTCTTTTCCCCCCTTACGGGCTTCTGTGGTAATGGGGTATGGTAATGGCCCAGAGCTGTCTCAGTCCCAGACTGTGCTGTCTCCTGAAGAAAGATATTTGCATACTACCTCAAGTTTGCCCCACTAAAAGCAAGTAAGCTGAGTGAAAACTGTAACTAAATATGCCCAGGCCATCTTCAAATGGAAAAGGAGAAAAGGAGAATGGAGTTGGAGGCACGGCCAGCCCTGAGAAGGTACAGCAGGCATTAATTTGACATGCTCTAGCCCCATCATCTCCTTCCTGGGGTGCCCTGGGAGCTCAAAGGCAGCCAGCACTTTGGGATGCCAGCTAGGGAGGGGACTGGCTTTGGGGTAGCCTTACCTCATGCTAGCATCCCTGAAAACAGGAAAAAAAAAATCGGAATCCAGGGACCTGGAGGAGTAAGGGTACAAGATGATGGTCCTTGAGTCCCAGGGGACCGGTACCTTTGAGTTCTTGCCTCCACAGCACTCACTCAGCAAAGTGCAACCTTCTCGTAGCCGCCTCCATGCACCAACACGATGTCCTGTTTATCCTGCGATGTAGGCTCTCACCTCTTCACCCACCCACGATTTGGACCGTCCGTGTGCTGTGTGCACAGCACTGTTGTTCAGTGCACTCAGGATATAGGCAGCAGGCAGTAAGGGTTAGGTATGACTTGTGCTTTGTGTGTGCAAGACAGGAACGTGTAAGGGGATACGCATGCACTCTTAGTGATTCTATGTTTCATCCTCACTCTTTCTTTTCCATTACCACTGCTTTTCCTCCAGCTCAGGCCCTGCCCTTGTCACTTCACTCCTGCGCTAGCACTACGATCCCCTCCCCACCTCCCTGGCTTGGCACTAGCCTTGCAAACATCCATCTGGTACACTGGTCCCAGTCAGCTTTCATCCTGTCACTCCTCTCTTCAAGGGCCTACAGTGGATTCCCACTATCCTATCACATTGAATCTCAATTCCTCGGACTGGCCTTCGAAGCTTTTCACCAGCTTGCTCTGCCCACTGCCAATCTCTCTTCAATCTCTTTTCTCATTATTCTCCTCTCCAGCCAAGCAACTATGCTTATCGACCTGTACATATGGCTTACTTATTTCTGTGCTTACTCTCTTCCTGTGAACACATCCCACTTCTCCCTGCTAATCCATGCCTATCACTTCAAGATCCAGCTTCAAATACCCTCTTGTGGGAAGCCAGTTCTGGTTAACCCCTTCCTCTTCTTTTGTTCCATGTTCCACACCACACTTACCTACACAATTTTACTTCATATGAACTTCTCCTCATTGCTGTTTTGCTTTGGCAAAAATAACAGATCTCGTTTGTTGACTACTTACTCTGTGTCAGGAAGTGTCCTAAGACATTTTACCTACATTTTCTCATTTAATCCTGAACGACAACCTTTGGAGGAAGGCGCTCCATTTTGCAGTTGAGGAAATCAGGGTTCAGAGAAGTTAAGACACCTTTTCAAGGCCACACAGCTAGGAAGTGGTAGAGCTGGGATCTGAACCTGGTCTGTCTGATTCCAGAACTCCATACATGTTCCAATGTGGTGTGATTAAGGCAGGTCATGTGCCTTTGTGAGTCTCCCCAATAAGAGCGAGACCCCTCCTGGGCAGCATTCATGCCCACAACTGTGGCCAGATCACTCCTAGAAATGAGAAGAGTGTTCCTCACTCAGGTAACATCCACTGACCCTGCTTGGGCTGGTTCCTCCCAGAGCTTTGGACCCAGAGGTCAGTGGTTCTCAAACCTGGCTGTACTACAGAATCACCTGGGAACTGAAAAAGAAATAAATCCTGACGCTCAGGCTGCACCCTGACCAATTAAATCACAATCTCTGGGAGTAGGGTCCAGTCATCTGTATTTTCTAAAAGCTCTCAAGGAAATTCTATTGTGTAGCCAACATCGAGAATCACTCGTAGAACATAGGAGACTTGGTTGGAAAGCTGTTTCTCAGTTTTAAACCCTTTTTATTTCTCAGGAAGCCGTATCTCCCCTGCATCTCCCCTGCACGTCTTGTCTTTCCTCCCATGCTTCCCTACCTGTCCGTTTGGCTTTTTACCCAGCAACATCTGAGGAGGGCAGCAATCATTGGTTGAGGAAGTGGCCACAAGCCAATTAAACACCAGCTCCGGGCAGGTTCCTAAACCAATGGGAAGCCTGTGAATCACAGGTGGAAAAAATAACGTATTAAAGCTTCCTGGGTTTCACAAAGACAGAAATAAATAATTTGCTCTTTTAGAAACAGCAAACATTCCACCTGTTAATCTGCTAACAATATCTCCCCCTGGGAAATCCTTTAACAAAGGAAACTTGCACCTCCTCTAACAGCATCCGCCAGCTGGCAGTCAGGCCTTCCGCCACCCACACTGGTCACTGGGTGTTCAAACAGGAGAGCCATGGAGGAGGCGGCTGACCACGGCTGTCAGACTCTGCACAGGCGACAGCTGCTTGCCAGTGTGAACGAGCTGATCTATGGGAAAGGTTCTAAGATTCGAGAAGAGCTGGACTCTGGGAGGTGAAATAGGGACGAGGCTCTGCCTGCTCCCTGTCTCCCCAGGCCCCCTTGGTTCTGTCCACATACTCAGACACCCTCTCCTCCATGGATCCAAGTGTGCACGCCTACGGCAGGGCTCCCTAACTGGCGTGCACATATCCCTTCAGCCTTGGGGGTAGCCAGGTGGGGCCTGGGGTGGCCAGAGTCCCCGGGGCTGGTCCATTTAACCCAGTGTCCCGCATGAATATAATTTTCTCTGTGTGCTGTGACACGAGAAAGATTGGGAAGCAATGGCCTGGGAGGTAGCTCCAAGTTCCCCAATCCCCTGCCCATTGCTGAAAACCTGTCACAGGTTGATCAGACACTTTCTAGCCTTCCCTAGCACCGCCTGACCTTAATATGGGGTCAAGACAGTGTCCCAGAGGATTGAGAACAGAAAGAAAGATGAGCCCCCAAAGGCCCAGGGTCTGAACCACTTCAGAATCACTGAACCTCACCTAATGGGTCGACACTCTGTTTCTCAAGTTTACTTCTTCCTCTGTTCCCAAGGCCTGTTCCTGGGAAGAAGTAGCCCCTCGAAGCCGCACTTACCTTGGCATCCATGATGCTGGTCTCCACCCGGGCCACGCCCTGGTTCTCCCGGAACAGCTGGATCTTGCTGATCTTGCTGAACTCGGACAGCACAGTGGTGAGGTTGGTTTTGAGGTCAATAACATGGCTGATGCCGTGACGGGGTCCCACTAGGAGGGTGGTGGCCGACTGCTTCTCATCCTGGTGCCCCAGCGTGGCGGGCAGCATTCAAAGAAAGAAGGGCAGAGGAAGTGAGGAGAGGAGGCAGGAGGAGGAAATAGAAAACAGGCGTTGGACCGGTTCTGCTGGAAGGTCTGGAAACATCTGGAGCTCAGTGCCAGGGCCAGAGGACAACCTCGCGGGGAAAATGGTCTGGGATGCCCCTGTTCTCAGGCCAGGGCCCCGATCATCGGTCCAAATGGACACATTAGCCTCAGCAGAAGGGAGAGTGAAGAGGGCGGCAGCAGGGCTGGTTCTAGCAAAATCGTCAAATAGGTGAGGTTTATTTTGGTGCCTCTGAAGCACCCTCTTCCTACCAAGCCCCAGGGATTTTCCATTTGTTGCCTCAGGCCACTCAAGGCTCCCACCCGGTGCTCTGTCTGAACAGGTGGCACCCTGTGTTTGGTCTTTACCCTCCCTCACCAACAGCCACTGGAACTTGCACTTCTCACCTGGTGCTAAAAGCTGAAGTGACAGAGTAACTCTGCCCAAGGTGTTAAAGGTTGGCTGGGCGCTTAATGACTGGAGGCGTGGAGGGGGACCTCCCTCCCCAAGAAGATATTTGCCCTTTAATAGGCACTACAGCAGTCTTACCCCAGAGGAAGGACCTATAAGAATTTCAGCAGTGGGCTTTCCGTAATCCTCAAATCCCAGTATGTAAATGGCCACCTCTGCGCCTCATGGACTGGATTCCCTTAAGCGGTCCTGACAGGCTCCTTGGCGCCATCAAGCCGGAGCCCTGTGCCGGCCCATTTCCTGGCATTAGCATCATCCCGAGGAACCTATCCCATCTGCTCTAGATGCTTCGATAAGCGGATTTCCATCAGTTGCCCCACGAGCATGACAGCATGCTCCCCAGAGCATGATGAGCACCTGGACCCAGTCAGCAAGATGATTTGAATTTCCTTTCTCCGAGGCTCACTATAGGGTAAACTAGCCTGGGGCACAGTCTCAGGGGGACCATTGTGCCCCTCTGGAGAGGAGCGTTGCTATAGTGAAGGCCCTGGCAGGGAGGGCGGACGTCTGGGCTAGGGGATTGAGGGAATATGGGTAAGAGCAATGAAACAGGGCAGGGGTCGGCAAACTCTGGCCCACAGGCCAAATCCAGCCCTCTGCCAGTTTTTATCCAGCTCACGGACTAACAATGGTTTTATACATTTTTAAATGCTTGGAAAAAATTCAAAAGAACCGTATTTTGTGACATGTGAAAATCACATGAAATTCACATTTCAGTGTCCGTAAACAAAGAGATATTGGAACACAGCCAGGCCCATTTGTCTATGCGTTGTCGAAGGCTGCTTTCATGCTGCAATGGCAGGGCTGAGTAGTTGCGACAGGGACCTTCATGGCCTGCCGGCCAAGCCTAAACTATTCACTTATCTGGCCCTTTATTTTTATTTTTTAACATCTTTATTGGAGTATAATTGCTTTACAATGGTGTGTTAGTTTCTGCTTTATAACAAAGTGAATCAGCTATATGTATACCTATATCCCCATATCCCCTCCCTCTTGCGTCTCCCTCCCACCCTCCCTACCCCACCCCTCTAGGTGGTCACAAAGCACCGAGCTGATCTCCCTGTGCTATGCGGCTCCTTCCCACGCGCTATCTATTCTACGTTTGGTAGTGCATATATGTCCATGCCACTCTCTCACTTTGTCACAGCTTACCCTTCCCCCTCCCCATATCCTCAAGTCCATTCTCTAGTAGGTCTG
>NC_041234.1:82754078-82791680 GCF_002837175.3 Physeter macrocephalus | reverse complement strand
TTCTCTTTCTGACTTACTTCACTCTGTATGACAGACTCTAGGTCCATCCACCTCACTACAAATAACTCAATTTCGTTCCTTTTTATGGCTGAGTGATATTCCATTGTGTATATGTGCCACATCTTCTTTATCCATTCATTCAATGATGGACACTTAGGTTGCTAACCTCTGAAATTGAGAAAAGGGGGCACAAAAGAGCCTAGAGGGATACTGTAAACAAATATAGCCTCCTAGTTTACATTTTATCTTTTCCTTTTGTCCGCATCACGCAGCTTGCAGGATCTTAATTCCCCAACCAGGGATCGAACCCAGGCCCTGGGCAGTAACAGCGCGGAGTCCTAGTCACTGGACTGCTGGGGAATTCCTGAAACTTCTTATTTTATTTTTTTGCCTCCTACTTTAACCATTTTACCAGAGGCGGGACCAGAGCACCACGGGAGGGAATAGGGAGAAGGAGGAGGAAGAGGAGGGGAGGCCTTTAGAAATATCTGCTGACAGAGCATGCCACCTGAAAAGATCTAATGGCGTCCCACCTGTCCCCCCAGCCAAGGACAAGCGCCCCCGAAGGGTTCCCTCCCCCTCACTGCCCTCACTGACCAGGCCCACAGTGTTGAACAAAACGCCCGTGAACGTCGGAAGTTCATTCAGAATTCGAAGATACTGGAGTTTGGCCTGAATTGCAGAGCCCTGTGGAAACAACCGACTCAGACATATGAGAAACTTGAGGTGCACAGGAAAAGCAAACCCATGTTTGCAGGAAGGAGGGTCAACAGCTTAGGACAGGCACTAGTCAGACCAGTCAGCAAGCCCCACTGTGGGACGCTCGGGAGAACCACAGGAAGGTTCCAGTTTGGACAGCTCTTGCCAGACTCTAGCATCTCATCTCCCTTCCTAAACCCTCCTCCTATCCCCTGATCCTCGCTCCTGAAGAATCCAGCTTACTCATTTTGTTCCTCGGTTAATTTAGACACCTTTCCCCAACTCCAACACCCCACGACATCTATACCTCTCTCCTGAGATCCCTGATGGCCACTAGGTACTGGCCCTCCCCAACTGGGGATCGCACTCAATACCTTTATCCTGAGCACCTCTAAGTCCCGAGCCTGCTCCTCCTCTGGCAGAAAACCCTCCATCAGTGGTACCCGCATCCCCCAGGCACTTGAGCCAGAAACCTGTGAGTCACACTGGACTCCCCCCTCAGCCTCTCACCTGAGGGCCACCAGTCACCAGATCATCTTGATTCTACCTCCTAACTCCCTCTCCACCCTACCCATCCCTCTTCTCTAGCCCCGCGGTCATTGCCTGGATGTCTGTCCCCCACTTGCATCACGGTGGCAGCCGGGTTACCTTCGGTACTAACACTCCTTTTCCTCCACCCCTCCGCATTTGCAGTTAGAGGGAGCAGCCTAAAACATAATCACACCACTGGCCGCTTAAACCCTTCAGTGGCTCCGTGCTGCCTACAGGGTGAAGGATAACCCCTCTCCACGGCACACGAGGCCCTCCGTGAACAGGTTCCTGCCAACCTCTTTGGCCTCCTCTCTTGCCCGCACCCCACTCAGGCAGGTTCCTTGAACCCTCCGCACTGGTTTATGCTGATCTATTTGGATCTCCCTGCCTGGGAAAGTCTTCCTCCCCGCAACTCATCTAGACAAACTTCGATCTGTCCTTTAAGACCCAACTCTGGCATCAAATGCACCGATTCCTGGCCTTTTCCATCTCCTTCAGGCTGGGCTGGCTGCTGTTCCTCCGCGCTTCCAGGGCACCTGCACTGGTCGCACTGTGTTGTGACTGCCTCTTGTTTCCCCACCAGCCTGTGCCTGACTTGAGGGCAGAGACCGGGCCTTCTTCATCTTTGTATCTCCAGCCCAATCACTGGGGGTGGGGGGCGCTCAGAAAAAGTGTTTGCTGAGGAGATGGTTGGGAGCCCTGAAGCTCTCGGCTGGGAAGAAAACAATCTGATTAAATATGCACAGCAAGGTAGGAAGGGCTTAACTCTCCGGGGAAATCTGCATCTTAAAAGAGAAGCTAGTTGGTAATGCAGGGAATCTGGCATGGGTGGAATATAAGGGGGCAACTGTGTCCAGTGTCTCCATCTGCATGTGGATTCTGGTGCCCCTCACCACCCGCCTGCCTCCTAGGCAAGCTGACTGAGTCTTGCAAGCCTGAGAAGGGCCTGCGGGGCTGGGAAGGCAGGGAGTGGGAAAGTGCAGGAGAGCACAGCAGTGACCTGAGTCCTCCACCTGCCACCCGGTGACCCATTCTCCAGGTCAGGCTTTGTCCCATGGGGCTGGGCTTTTATCTCCCAGAATTCCCTATACCAGGGCTGATGAATTAGAAAGCTGATGAGGGACAGAGCAGTCGTTTCCATGGGAAACATGTCTCCCCAGGGTCCAGTGCTGTCCACACGACAAGTGCTTCATCAGCACTGACTAAATGGATGGAATGACCCAAGAATATTCTCCTCCTGCACCTTGGTCCCTTTGCTTTGAGGACCCTGGGCTCTCCCAGTGACTTGCCACTGAGCAGTCTCTGGGGGTGTCTCAGGCTTGGGGAAAACCCCTCTCCACAATCATGCCCCATATCTGGCCAAGCTAGATGTGTATCCAAGTCAAAAACAGTGGGGAGGGTTCCCCAGAAGACCACACCTGCTGGGAAGCCACACAGGAGTCCCCCATGGCCACTAGTGCCCGAGCAGGGTGCCCGGTGGCCTACTCTGGATACCTTGTTGCTGCTGGAAGGATGTGTTTGGTGCGCCTTCAGCTGCTGAGAGAGAGATTTCCGGAGGTTCTTCTCTTTGATGCCCTGTAGGAGGGAGGGGGGGAGAAAGGGTTCCAGGCCCCACTCCTTCCTAAAAGCAGAAGAAAAGTAAGAAATTAGAGAGACAAGGTGAGACAGAGAAAGCAAAATGGTAAGACAGAAACTAGCTGAAATCTGAGACAGAGATGGAGGAATGGAGATTAGGAGAGAGAGACAGAGAGGGGCTGGAGGCAGGCGAGTAACATTGGCCACAGTTCTCTAGTAGAAGCTGTAGCTCAAGGGCATCCTGGTCTAGGTGTGAGGAATTCCAATTCTCACTCCCATCCCAGGCCCACATTCCTAAAAAGCAGAGCAAAGCTCAACCACTGCACCTTCTCCCTACACAGCTATTTGCCCCCATCCTGAAGGGCCCTGGCGCAACTCACTCCACATTCTTGAGTGAGATCTTCTGACTAGGTCGAGTAGCTGAGACAGTGATATAGATGTGGAGGGCAGCAAGGCCCAAAAGCATCTCTGGCTTGGGGTCCATTCCAAAGCGTTCTCGGATGACATCGTTCCGACTCTGTGAGAGAGGGCAGTCCAAACCCATCAGTTAAAGGAGACGTTCCCTCCCCACCCTCCCACCCCCCCACGGACTCCCTTATATCCTAGAAAAAACTCGTGGTGTAAGTAAGCATCCTAGATCAAGAGGAAGAGGAAGATTCTGCCCTTGGGGAAGAGGTAACAGAGGAACCTCAGGTCTCAGAGACACTATTTGCTTCATTCAGCGGATATTGGACAGCCCCCTTCTCAGTGACAGGTACACACAATGGCAAGGCACAAATGGTCAGAACATCTAGGGCGCTGCAAAAGTGAGACATGGCACCACTCCCTTTCTTTCCTCCTGTTACAAGAGACCTTTCTGCCTTTTCTCTGGGGCCTATACTCACCGCCCCCCAGCCCCAGCCACAGGAGGCTCCTCTACCAGCTCAGATGGGAACAAAGGGAAGAGAGACACTGGGAGGGATTCTCTACAGGTCTCTGGCCCAGAAGCCCACAGTGAGAGATGGATTGCAGGGATAGGGCAGATATTCTTTCCTTGAGGTCTGAAGATCAAAGTAGTGATGAGTCAGTCTTCCCTATGCTATCCTAAAAAGGGTCTCCTGGAACTACTGGCCAAAGGTATGACAACCCCCAAACCCTGAAGGTCAGAATCCCAGCTATCAAGGATTCAGCCTTGGTTAGACCAGTTGCCCGTTGTGCTGAGGTGAAACCAGGATGAGCTAAGAGACTAGAAAGCCACAGTGGTATCACTACAGCATAGGAGAGAGTGTAAAAGGAATGCTCCATCAGTGATCATCTATGCAGAAAATCCAATGGAATCTACAAAAAAAAAAAAAACTACTAGAACTAATGAGCGTTAGCAAGGTTGCAGGATATAAGATCAATATACAAAACCAACTGTATTTCTACATGCTTGCAACAATCAGAAATTAAAGTTAAAATCAAAACCATTTACAATAGCATCAAAAAAATGAAATAATTAAGGATAAATCTGTCAAAACATGTGAAAGACCTGTACATTGAAAAGTAGAAAACACTGCTGAGAAAAATTAGAGAAGACCTGAATAGATATATATTGTGTTCATGGGTCGGAAGACTCAAACCAATGTATAGATTCAACCCAATCCCAATTAGAATCACGGCAGGTTTTTGGCAGAAATTAACAAACTAATTCTAAAATTCACATAGAAATGCAAAGGACCTAGAATGGCCAAAACAACTTTGAAAAAGAACAAAGTTGGAGAACAAACACTACCTGATTTTAAGACTTATTATAAAGCTACAGGAATCAAAAGAGTGTGATGTTGGCATAAAGATAGACAAATAGATCAATGGAATAGAATGGAGAGTTCAGTAATGACCCACACATATACAGATAACTGATTTTTCACAAAGGCGCAAAGGCAACTAAATGGAGAAAGGATGGTCTTTTCAATAAATGGTGCTGGAACAATTGGATATCCATATGGAAAAAAGAAGAACTTTGGTCAATACCTTGTACCACATATAAAAGTTAACTCAAAATGGACCACAGACCTAAATGTAGAACCTAAAATGGTAACACTTCTAGAAAAAAATAAGAGCAAAATCTTTGTGACTTTGGGTTAGGCAAAGACTTCTTAGATATGACATCATAGGCACAATCCATAAAAGAACAAATTGACAAATTGGACTTCATCAGAATTCAAACCTCTGCTCTGTGAAAGACACTGTTTGGAGACTGAAAAGACAAGTTAGAGACTGGGAGAAAATAATTGCAAATAACATACAAATGACTTGTATCCAGAATACACAAATAACTCTCAAAACTCAATAATAAGTAAACAAACAGCTCCAATTTAAAAAGTGGGCAAAAGATTTGAATAGACACTTCACCAAAAAAGCTGCATGATGACAAGGAGGCACATGAAAAGGTGTTCAACATCATCAGTCATCAGGGAAAGGCAAATGAAAACCAGAGTGAGATACTCCTGCATGCTATTAGAATGACGGAAATTTTAAAAATACTGCTAACATCAAGTGCTGATGACGATGTGGAGAAACTGGGACTCTAACACACGGCTGGTGCTTATATAAAATGGTACAGCCACCTTCGAAAACAGTATTGGAGTTTCTTCAAGAAATTAAAGAAAGCTAGATCTACCGTATGATCAGGCCATTCCATTCTTAGGTATTTACCCAAGAGAAAAGAAAGCATATGTCATACAAAGACTTGTACGTGAATGTTCACAGAAGTTTTATCTGTAGTAGCCAAAACATGGAGACAACCCAAATGTCCATCAGCAGGTGAACTGGTAAACAAATTTTTATACATCCATACCATAGAACACTACTCAACAACTAAAAGGAATGAACTACTGATACACACAACAACATGGGTGGACCTCAAAATCATTACGCTGAGTGAAAGAAGTGAGATCAAAATAAGTGCTCATACCGTATGATTTCATTTGTATAAAACTGTAGAAAACGCAAACTAATCTACAGTGACAGAAAGCAGGTCAGTGGCTGCCTGGAGATGGGAGTATGAATTACAAGGGAGCCTGGGGAGGCTTTTGGGGGTGTTGGATGTGTTTACTATCTTGAGCGTGGTGATGGTTTCATGGATATAAACATATGTCAAAACTTATCAAATTGCCATTTTAAATATGTGCAGTTTGCCGTGTGTCAATTAGACCTCACTAAAGCTGTTCAGTATAAAAAAGGAATACAGCTGAACACATCATCACAAAGGGGAGAGAGAGGGTGCACAAGGTCTTGTCACCAAATTCCAAACTATTTGAACTAAACATCCATCTCTGCACCCAGCAAACATCCACTTATCTTTCAAGGCTAAGAGCATGCATGTAATCACTTCCTCTGTGAAGCCTGCACCGTGCCCCTCCCAGGGAGAGTTGGCAAATTGCTTCCTGAGTGCCCCTACTGACATTGTACCCTGCCATCCTCACAGTACCTGTCACACTGTCTTTATTTGTGCACATATCTGCCTATGAGCTCTAGCGATCTAGGAGAGTTCTTTGACCACCTTGATTGCCAGCACCTAGCACAGGGCCTGGCCCAGAGTAAGTGCTCAGCAAATGCTTCTGGATGAACTGAATTGGGAACCATCTCCTTAGTGGAGCTCGGGACTGGGGATTGGGACCTCCTGTTACTCAAATGCACTTGTTAAACCAGGGTATGCTGTGAAGATGCCAGAGTTACTGGGGTTGCTTCCTCCTGAAGACTGATAAGATCTGTTTAGACAGACAGACAGGACTTGGGAGCCAGAGCCAGATCAGGTTGCCAGGCCAACCAACTTGACCATGGCCTACAGCGGTAGCAGAAAATGAGAGAGCCTTCAGAGCTACCTGAAGGCTGGAAAAACTTACATAGCGACTTCAATGTGATGGCAGAACAGCCTGCCAGCTTGTCTGTCCATTGGTCTGTCTGTCTGTGTATCCCCAAGCCAGACTCTACCTGGATGTACAGGTACTCGAAAGCAGCAGGATCCCGACGCAGCAGCTCCACCGGGTCTTTGGGAAAGAAACTTATCCGGAAGAGGCATTTCATTCCATGATAGTGTGTCCGCTGCACTACCTGAATCCCAGGGGTTAGAGGTGGGAGGAAAAGAGAGCTGGGATCAATGGCTGGGTGCCAGGAGTCAGCTTGGCGGCTCTCCAAGGCAGGGCCTGAGGCAGAGCTAGGGTGCTGTTTCCTATTCTGTCTTCCGCCCGGCTGATTCCAATTACCATTGGGGAAAGTGATGAGGAGCTAAGTCTTTTCTGCTCTTCTGACCCAAAGTGACTAGTATTTTCAAACCACTTATCCACGACTTGGCCTTTATCAACAACCTAAGGCCCAGGACATGAGGTAGGAAGCAAGGGCTCCTGGCAACTTCTCTGACTCTTCTTGCTGTGGGGCTAATGCCTTTGCCTTGCAGAGGGGCTCAGCCTCAAGCAAGGGAAGTTGCTTATGAGAAACCAAATCAAAGACTTAAAATCCCATTTGGAGGTGTAGCTGAAACCAGCTGGCAATATGCCAGTAACTGCTGAAGCTGGACTGGGTAATGAGGGTTCATTATCCAATTCCTTCTACTTTGGTGTATATTTGAGATTTTTTTGTAATAAAAGTGCTTAAAAATCCCATTTGGAACAAGAGACCAGTTGGATCCACAAGGCCCCTTGAGGGTCGGGGAGGCGCTTAGGCCTCCCTCCAGGCAGGACACCCACCTTTCCTTCACAGGTGGGAACCTGTGAGTCTCTGGACTGCATCTGGCTGAGAGCTAAACTTGAAGAATTCTTCTTTCCTAAATCCTTTCATTTTTGTGTGTCTGATTTCAGCTTTTGTTTCACTTCCTTTAGACATTTCTTCCCAGCCGTCCCTCTCCAACTCCTTCCCTCCCTCCCTGGGAATATTTTTTTTTTTTTTAAGCAACTGAGAAATTATTTATTTATTTGGCCACGCCATGCGGCATGTGGGATCTTAGTTCCCTGACCGGGGATTGAACCCCCGTCCCCTGTATTGGAGGCACGGAGTCTCAACGACTGGACCACCAGGGAAGGAAGTCCCCACTTCCTGGGAACATTGATTGGCCCTGGTTGCCTCTCTTACTCTTCATGGTGCATCACCACTGGCGAGATACTATCCAGCAGTCCTGGATTTCCTTGGCCTTTTTCCAGAGGCTGGGAAGATAAGACACTTTCTCCTACTCTACTTTGGAACTTGACACGGGTGACATGCTGTCCGTGCTTGGTCCCACTCAGCCCGTTCCCAGCCCACATGTGTCCTAGCCTCAGGGGTCCCACTAGACTCCACTCGCTGACCCTTCCATATTACAGCCTTCATCTGAAGGTAAAGTTTCCCCTCGCAGGACGAAAAGTCTAGCAGGGCCTCCAGGAGACAGTGGAGTTGACACTGGTCAATTCAGTCTTGCACACCGTAAATCACCACCCCATGCTTTCCCTACTAGTGACCGCCAAGACTAACAACTGTCATGCCTTTCTTAGGTCACAAGAGACATTTTACAGAGTTTTTTTTTTTGGCTGTGCTGTGTGGCTTGTGGGATCTTAGTTCCCCAACCAGGGATTGAACCCGGGCCCTTGGCAGTGAAAGCACAGAGTCCTAACCACTGGGCCTCCAGGGAATTCCCAAGAGACATTTTAAAAGGCCTCTGTGGGTGGGTCATAAAGATCTTGATTGAGAATTGGGACTTCTGGGAGCCGGCTGAGCATATCATGATGAATTTTCCAGAAAGAGAGTATCTGGTGGCCTCTTCTCTACTAAAGGCCATCTGCAAAGCTATCAGGCCAGGACAAAGGAGTTACTTACGTAAGCCAGGGGCTGCTTGTCCTGGAGAAGCAGGAACTTGTGGTTCTGTTCTGGCCCGGCATACTCAAGGACAAGGGCAAAGTGCTCAATGTACCTCAGGGAAAGCCGGTCCTGTAATGTCACCATGACATCCTGTGGAAGACAAAAGAGCCTTGAGAGAGAGAGCCCCTCCAGCTCTAAGATACTCTAAGCACCCAAAATGGGAGAAGGGGACTGAACATCAAGAAAGATAGTCCTGGGGAGAAGGCTGAGGCTGGGAAAGTGGGCCAGACAGAGACACTGGCCTTTATGGTAGCCCAGGCACGGTGCTCCAGGATGAGGAGAATGACCCAGGAGTGCTGTTCAGAGGCCTGGGACCTGGGGAACACCACAGGTGCAGGGGGTGGAGGGAGGTGTTTCTGAACTTGGCCGGGCCAGACATATGGCAAAAGAAGGTCATGGCCCTCCCTCCCCGTCTCTCTCCTTTCGTTCAACAGATCGTCTCCTGAATGTGTCCTAAGTGCCAGGCACTGTGTTGGTTCTTCCCTCAGCTTCTCACGTAAAAGTCAGAAGGTTCACTCTGGTTTGTCCGGCAACTCTTTACTTAGGAATTAACAAAAGCCAAAGCCACAATTACATGATTAAAAAGTAGACGATTTCTGGATTCATAAGCTAAATTGAATGACTGGAGTTACTGGCAAAATGTTCATCTTTGATTTAGCTGGCTTTTAGAGACGATCAATTTAGCAACTTGAAACATGCATCCACGCAGAGGAACAATATCATGCGTTTTATGTACACTCATGAATTTGACTACTTCTGTACTCTGTCTGCCCTGCTGCCCTACTTTTAATATCAGGGTGTCTGGAAGCAGATCCATGGGGGCTGCCCACATGTCAGTTTTGAGACTTCTACCATTTGTTTGCTGTGACTTCAGCATACACCGGCCTCCAGCGTGTGTGTTCGTAGAATTGGCATCGCTCAGCACCCGAAGGCCGGAAAGAAGCAGGCTTGGGAATGAGAAGCTCCCTTCCAGCCAGGGTTGCCAAACAAGCCCCTCGGTGCACATTGACAGCCGTTTAGCTATTCAAATGTTAGGCTGGAAATTGGTGGGTACTTGAGAACATCTCTTTGTATTATCCAAGTAGTCACAGAGGCGCCAGTGTTGCTGAAGTGCTGGCAGGGAGAGATGAGATTTTTCTCTGCAGTTCGGCTGCTTTGGGACTGTGGACAGCCAAGCTGGTGACTGCCAACCAGTGTTACAAGTCTAACAGCTCCCATGCCAGGCTGTCAATTCACCCAGGTACCTCTCTGGGACAAGCAGCCTGGCAGCCTGTCCAAGTTCCAATGAACAGCCAGTGCACCCTCCCTGAAGTCATGGTAAGGTCACAAGCCAGGGGACGCTGCTGCCCTGGAAGGCTGGGGCTACCTGGAAGCACTAACGGCGGTGACATTGTGAGGTGGGAGGACGCTCAGAGGAGCCTCCACGGGGAAAGAGAGGAGTAAATGCTCCAGTGTGGAGAAAGATCGACAACGGACATACCGGGCCATGATTTAACGCAAAGGAGGATTCTGACACAGAGAGATACCCACATCTGGAGGAGGGGAACTTGGACACCCCTGGGTGGCCTAGTTTCAATGTCCCTCCCATAGGTGGAAACCTTCAATAGTCAAAGAGACCATTCTGGGGTACCCTAAGGAGTGTGTTCTGGTCCTAAGTCCCCTGGGGGACCCACCCAGGCCTAAGCCTTCCAAAGAAACTCTCTGTTCAATCAACACGGGTTAGACCCAGGCTTTTGCAACTCGGGCGCTACTGGCACTTTGGACAGGACAATTCATCATTTGGGGACTGTCCCATTCCTTGCAGGACATTTAGCATCTCTGACCCTGAGACACTAAAATGCCAGTAGCATGCCAAACCATGGGGATGACCCCAAATACCCTCAGACCTTCCCAAAAACTACCTGGGAGGGGGCAGTGCCAACCCCGGCTGAGAACCGCTGGCAAGGCCAGTTCTGAACACCTGATAACTCCTCTTAGGGAAAGTTTCCTGGCCCGAGGCTTGCTTTATTTATAGGGTTATCTTAGCCCCAGCAGGGGCACCTCAGGACATTCGTGGGCCAAGGTGGGTTTTCTGGGTAGGCAGCACTGATTGCACGGAAACATTCATCCTGGGGATGGCATTCTCTTTCTGGAGAGAATCCAGAAGAAGCAGGAGCAGGTATTTCTATCCCGGAGCAGAGCTGAACCTGGGGGTTAATGGTACATCGCCTCTCCTCCTCAGGACTAAGGGAATAACTATAACTTCTAGATGCCCGGCTGAGCCGTTAAGAATCAGAGCTCATTAATTGCTCTTCCTGTGAAAGGAATAGCCAAAGGGACTGTTGGTGGACTTTTGAAATCTTGGTTCAGTGCTTAAGAGCTGGGTCGGTATTTAAAAAGCAAGCCATGGCTAAGCTAATCTCTTGAGAGATGGTTTGTTGATTTCTGTGTGTAAACTTGCGTAGGTGTTATCGTATCAATTTAAATCATTTTTGCTTTATAAATGGTTTAATGATCGTCACACTCCTTAGCTCCTAAGAGTCTTGAAGGACGCAGTGTAACACGGACACGAAACAGTTAGCAGATGTGTGCACACACACACACAAACAGTCGCTAGCACACACTTGGGCATTCAACTTTCCCTCACCACAGTCATCCGAGGACTGTATGTTTCTGCAACAGGGTGCTCCCAGAAGCAGGAGTTCAAAGACCAAGACCACCTTGCTCTGGTAGCAAGCGGCTTGATGCAGACTCAGAGGAACCCAAGGACCAGCAGTGGTGTGTGCTCCAGAGGAGAGCACCTCCTAAGAGAGGACAACACCAATCCAGGAGAGGAGACCCTGTGGGTACCTTAACAGTGGTCCGGCCATCAAACGTGAACGACTTGATCTGCCCATTTTCTAAGAAAACCTTCAGGACGTTGGGGATGAGGAGAAGAGCTTCTTTCTTCATCATCTTCTGTGAACAGGCAGGGAAAGGACAAGGGGGGGGGGACTCATTTAGAAGGAGGAGGGAAGCCAGAGGAGGGGCGTGGAAAGGAAGAGAAAGGAGTGAGTGAAGGAGACAGGGAGCCAAAGGTATGGAAGGACAGAGATACAGAGGAAAGAACCCATCAATGATAATGTTACGTGGAGACCAGAACCGAATTCTCCAAGAAGACACTGGGCCATATCCAAAGCTCACCCTTCATTCGATGTCAGCACATCCACAGTCTACTGTGGCTCAAAGCTCCACAGCTCAGAGGGGGCTTGGCCCATAGCGACCACCCACACTCTGAAAGGCTGATGGAAGATCTTAGGAGCCTGCCTCACTCACCTGCTCCTATCTCCTGACTCCTGCCTTTCCACCTTCCTAGATGAGGTGAATCGGATTTTGATGTTAAAGGAGGTGGCAGGTGTGGACTAGTAGAGAGGTCAGACAAGAACAGTCCAGATCTAGGGACTGTCACAGACAAAGTATGAAAACATAAGCAAGTCCTCCTGGGTCAGGGTGTGGTAGGAGGAGCGGGGTGGTGCTATTGTGACATCAGATCATTTCGTGATGGAGTCAAGCCACAGTGGGGAGTGATGGGATCTAAAGTTGGAAAAGTGACTCCCCGGTTCTCTCCCTGATCCCGAGACGCCTAGCTCCCGCCAAGCCCAGAGGCCCCGATTCCCAGGCTGACGATGGTCAGCGGTGGCTGGTTTTATTTAGCACACTGGGTTGGACTCAGATAATTACTTAATTGATTTTGCTTAAAAATAGAGTTGGCAAGGAACACCCACAGGATTTATTTTTGCTCTGGCTGCTTAATAAAGCCCTGGAACACCAAGAGAAAGGGATGATAGGGTAGCTGGGAGTCACCTGGGACTGGACTCCCCTGGGACCTTACCAGTGGTGAAGCTACTACGGTCCACACTGGGATGGTGGTGGTGGTGGGGGGGTGTATTGTGACATCATTTGCTGAGCACAGCGAGAGTGAGAAGGTTGATCCCCGTATCTCTCCCAGACAAGAGCCTCCACCATGCTTGGTGGCCTGTCCGGGAGCGACAGAGTAATCCTGGGGGGCTTCCAGCTACTCTGGGGCATTTATGTGCAGACTGGTCTGCAGTGGGGGTGGCTTCTGCCTGTGGCTAGATGTGACATGTGGAGAGGGGAATCATGGTGGAGGAAGGGAGTGGGGAAGGGAGAGGAAGAGAGAGGGAGAGAGGAGGAAAAAGGAGGGAAAGAAGGGGAGGGGGAGGAGGGGAAGGATTCTTCACTGGGTGGCCTGGCCTTGGTGGGTTACTCGGTGATGCCGAGACGGGATAGGTTGTACCTATCTGTACTCTCCAAATTCAAGCCTCACTTCCTCTGGGTGTTCAAGGGCTCAGGACACAAATGTCCCCTGAGTGACCTGGACCTCAGGATCTGCTTTACTCTGATCCACAAGGACTCCACACTGTTCCCTTTCCTCTCTGCTCACTGGCCCCGGCTTCTCTTCAACCTCTTCTTCTGTGACTGACACGGAGCCCAGCCACCAATTATTCCAACGGCTTAGCCAATGGGGCCCAGTTGTCACTTGGGCTTCACAGCCTTCCTTGAACAGGGATGGAGGAGGGCCTAGGTGGAGTTTGGGTATGAGTCAGGGAAATGGAGACGGAAGACACCTCTGCCCTCTACCCATCCCTTCGTCTGGGTGGCTCTGCCTCAAAGAACTATAGGGGTGCCTGGTGCCCCACTGACTTCTCCACTCAGGCTGGGCCTCCTAGCTTGTCTCAGCTGCAGCTGTTCCTCACTACAGAAGTGCCATGGGCCTCCCGAGAGCCCAGCCCAGGACAGCCTGTAAAAGCACACAGCGCCTGTTAGCTCCGGCTGTCCTTCCCTCACCCACCCCCACGGGATATCACCAACTTCTGCGGATTCCTAGAGGACTCGGAGTTATCATCCATGGCCGCTTAATACACATCTTTCTGTGCTCCACCCACCTCTTCTCATTTGCTTATCTGGAACAGATGGCTCAGTTCATGTTAACCCCACAAAGCAGTGAGAAAGAGTGGGCTGGCCATGACCCCCCAGATTGGCTGCTGCATGGCATGGGCGGTCAAGCATCACCTGCTCCTGGAAATCACACCACCCTGCGGTGGATTCTATACTGTCTCAGTCTGAGTCACTTGTACTCCCAACATCACTGAGAGGTATCCAGAGGCAGGGAACAGGCATTTATTTTGCATCCCTTGTAATGCTGGGAACACAGCCGGTGCCTAATAAAAGCTCTGTGACTTAATGAGTCTATATCATTTCCCCCAGGCTGCTTCACCCTTCATTGCACAGTCTTCTCCAATTGAGACCTGGAGCTGTGGGATCACTTCAACGTGAAGAGAGCTCAATATCACCGCATCTTCAGAAAACCGCTATTTCCTTCCTTCAAGTAGCCAAACGATGTTTATGGAGCACTGTGCTAGAGATGGAAATTTCTTGAAGCACCGTGAGGATTCTGAGTGTATTGATACATATTCCTTCTCCCCACAATGCCCAGGGCTTCTCTGGACGCCACACACCCCTCACTCAATACCCACCCAGAGCCCCGAGGTGCCCCCTCCAACCCCTTCATAATGCTGTCCAGGAGCAGTAGATGAGCAACTGGCCCAGAGCGAGGCCTCGACGGCCAGGCTGACTCTGGCCAAGGGCCGAGGGGAGGAGGCTGAAGCTGCACTTACTGCATTTGTTTCTCCAGTTGCCACCTGCTCAGAAAATCGGACCTTCACAGGATTGGATCTCAGCTTGGCCTTCTTCGCAGCACTGACGAAGGCAGATTTGGGGGACTGGAAAAAGAACAGAGAGGGTTGGTGAGTTCTCCATCCCTGGGAAAAACCTGACCATGGCTGCATGGGACTTAAGATGTCTCCGTATGGGTACCCTTTGCCTTGCTGATCAATAAATAAGTATTGATTAATAATAAGCCAATAAATAAGTATTGATTCCCTACTAGGTGCAAGGCAATGTGCTAAGTGCTTCCTTAGGTGATTGGTATGTTCTGTGTAAGCTGGGCATGAATCGAATTTGAGTAAGTTGAGTCCCATTATTAATGCTCTAGGCCTAGGGGAGTTTGCAAAAATTCTTTGTAATAACAAGCACTGAAGTTTTATATATTTGATTTCCTTAATGTGAGATATACCTAAATGGTGGTTTTTATTACATCTGAATATGAACATTGCAAAGGATTTACAGAAATAATCTTATTCACTTCAAAGATATGCCCTGCCCCTAGGATGGAGGCTCACAGAAAATATTATTTTAGATGTGGAAGAAAGGAGGCCTAGCTCTCCAAAAGGATTTCTCCACAATTTCTACACTATTTGGGAATAGAGACATTAGGGATTTTACCCAGGTGTCCTGGCTTCCTAGTTCTGGGCTCTCCACTACTTTGTTCATCCAATTCTATAAGAAATGCTCAATCAGCTGGGCTCTCCAGTTTTCGAAAACTCCCACAAATTCAGCAGGACGCATGGTTAGCAAATGCTGGAAACTAAGTCTTTCCTGGGTGGGCCATGGTTTTGAGGAAATGCAGGAGTCCTGGTGAGGGGCACCCTCATGTGTTTGGGGGCATTTATTCATCCGTGTGACAAACTTAGGGAGGGCCCACTCTGTGCCAGGCACAGTTCTAGGTGATGAGGGATCCAGCAGTGAACAAGATGGGCAAAACTCCCTGGCCTCAAGGAGCGCCCATCCTAGCAGGGACAGACAGACAGACAATAAACACAGAAATATCTCTTAGGTAGCAAATAAGGACACGAGGACAAATCGAGCAGAGTGAGGGACTACAGCAGAGACTGAGGCCATGAGGGTGGGGAGTGGCCGGGGTGTTATTTTAGACGGGACGGTCAGGGAAGACCTCTTCCAGGAGGTGACATTTAAGCAGAGGCCTGAAGGAAGTGAGGTTGAGACCGCCATGAAGATATCTGGAGCAAGAGCCTTCTAGGAAGAAAGAACAAGAAGGTCTCTGAGGCGGGAGAAGGACTGGGGTGCGTGGGGAACAGCCAGGAAGCCCAGTGTGGCCGGAGCGGATTGACTGAGCGGGGAGCCGGAGAGGAGTCTGGGGGCTGGATCACGTAGGGCCTTGTAAGCCGTGTCAGGAACTTCGGATTTTGCTCCACCGGAAGGTTTTGAGCAGACAGGGTCTGACTTGCATTTAAAACAGATGCCTCTGTCTGCTGTGTGGAAAATAGTACAGGAGGGTGGCAGCCAGAGGAGGGAGACCCGTTCGGAGTCTACTGCAGGAATACAGTTTAAAATATGATGGAGGCTTGGGCCAGGATGGTAATAATGGCGCTATGATCCCAAGTGAGTGGATTCTGGCTAGATTCTGAAGATAGAACCAAGATGCTAGGCTGACGGACTGGTTGTGGGAGGTGAGAAAGAGGGGTCAGCTGGAAGAATGGAGATGCCATTTACTGAGATGAGGAAGGGGGAAATCAGGTTTGGGGCTCCTTCAAACTGTCTCCCCTACCAGCCTTGCCATGGAGCCTGCGAGCCCTACAATCAAGCATTCCTTTCTTTGTGTTAAGGCCCTGAAGGGTCCCCACCAGCTGGGAAGGCAATACATTAAGCTATTTTCTGCCACTAACGCTGCGGTTGGGATTCATTTACTAGATCAGCCACAGGAGGGCAGGGCCCTAAGATAAAGACACACCAGCAACAAACGTCCTCGTCAGCTCTTGGGCCCTGGTCCCAGCTGTGTTCTCTTCCGGAGCCAACAGTCTCACTCCCCACAGAGGGCAGACTGCAGAAAGCCAGAGTCCAGCAGAACGTCAGGCAGTGCGTCTCAGTGCTGGCTAGAGGGCTGAAACACCGGAGGGAGGAGCTTTAAAAAAACCCCGGGGTTTAAAAATTTTTTTTTTTTTTAATTCCTGGGGATGGGGCCCAGGTATTGGTATCTTTTTAAGCTTCCGATGATTTCAAAATGCAGCTAAGGTTGGGAACCACTGAGCTAAAGGAACCTTAGACTTCTCATCCTGAGCCACAGAGACAATTTGTTGGCAGCAGACAATATAGCACAAGGAAATCCAGGGCTGGAGACCACTGCAGAAAGTGATTACAGTATTGATTGTTCATGGAAGTCGAGAAATGTCTTTGTGTTGCACAGCTTGGTGCTCAAATCTTGGGTGGAGGCTGTGGGCTGAGGCAGGAGCAAAGGGAGGGGGCAAGATAGAAGGATCTGTACTTCTGTTCAGGCAGCTCTGCTTGACTCCATCTCCACAGTGGTCACATTTCCACCGGAGGTGCCAGACACAAGGTAGGTGAACTCTGTTCTACCTGACAGCCACCCTCTTTTCTCTGTGATCATCTGTCATCGAATGCCCTCATGCACAGTGCGGAATGAGGCATCTCTAGAGACCTGAATGGGCCATTTAGTCCACCCTTCATTTTTACGTAAGAAACGGAGGCCAGGGAAGAGGATACGGTTTACTCAATCCATCAAAATAACTTGAGTAGTGGAGCAAAAAACAGAACCCAGATTTTCTGAGTCTTGGATTAGCCATCATCCCCCACAGTGGACTGAAGCTGGAAGTCCATTCCTGGTCTTTCGTTCACTGGTCTGGTTCTACCTTGGTCCTAGTGAATGGATTTGAACAAATGAAGAACCCTAACTGGTACCCTCTTATGTATCATGTATGGAGAGGGGACAGCCTCCTTGCTATCCTCAAGGATTATAGTCTTTTCCATTGTCTGTTGTACAGCTGTTTTCAGCTTGTTTGTGCCTCATTCCTCATTGACCCTTGTCCTGTTGGTTTCTAAGACTCCATCCTATTCTCCGTCTTCAGCCTCGATCACTGATGGTGACTCACTCGTTGCCAGCTGGTCTCTACTACATGTCACGAAGTTACGTCTAGCTTTATGCTTTGACACAGGTGACACCTACCTTGCAGTGTGACTTGAGGGGCTCTCAAAGGTCGCCCTGTCCCAAAGCATCTTCAAAGTGCAAATATGGGGCCTGAAGTTCTTGATACTAGAGTCGCTCATTTGAATTCAAGTATTGAGAATTGGGAAGGCCCTGGTCAACATTCAAATGTGGTACCTAGAAGGAGTAATGAACCCACTTCAGGGGCCAGCAGACTATGGTCCTATGTGGGCCAGCTCCTGCCCACCACATATTTTAGTAAATAAAGCTTCATTGGAACACAGCCATTCTCTTCATTTATGCATTGCCTATGGCTGCTTTTGTGCTACCACGTATGGCCTACAAAGCCTAAAGTATTTACTATATGGCCCTTTACAGAAGAAATTCACAGAGTCCTGCACTAACTCATTAGCATGCACTCACCCACTATGTCTAAAACTTACCTGATGATAAGAATCACTGAGAAATGCTCGTTAGAACACAGATTTCTAGGCCTACACCAGTCTTCAAAGGTCAGAATCTCTGAGAGGGTAGTGCCCAGGAATCGTTGGAAACGTCCTAACACACTAAGCATAGACTGAGTACCTTAAAGCTGGGACATCTGAGCTCCTGACTGACCCCATTTTTCCTCCAAGCAGCTGAGAGTCTCATTTTGCAATGGGCACCCTTTCTGGCTGAAATGAATTTTGGCCTGAAACACGGGACTAGAATTGCTAAGTACCTCCGGGGCCATTGCAAGCCCCTTGAAGTAAATATGAAGCCAGTGGCTCCGTGGAATAAGCAACAGAAGAGAGAGGCTGCCTTTTCCCTCAGGACTGAATTAAGCAGCTGGTGATTCTTCGACCGTTTTTTAATTTGGTGTCTCTATTAGTACAGATTTCAGGGTTGTGTTCACTTATACCTTGGCCAAAGGCAGGTATACGGCCAAACGTTTTAGTGTATGATAGGGCCGCACTTTGATAATTGTGAAAGGATTTTAAGAACATGGAGCTCAGGTTCCTGAAGCTTTGACAGCCTCCTGATTTCCCTTTCTGCTGCCTCATTTTCTTTGACACCTGAGCCTACTTATAAGCAATTCCCATAGCAACCACTGTGGGAGCCAGAGACAATGGAAGGCCATCCTGGTGTCAGGGGCCCACTGATAAGGGACCCAGGGGTCTTTCCTTCCTGCATTCAGGACAGCCTAGAGGGGAACATGTCCTCTCCCCGGCTTCCAAGGTCCCCCACAAACCACACATAACCCTCACTCCCCATCTATCGCCTAGTTGGGTGTTCTGCCCACAGCTCCCTGGACACATGGGGCTTCTTCCCACTTCTGTGCCTACCTCATGCTATCTCTTCACCATCCCCATCCTTCAGGGCCCCCAGCGTCCCTTTTGCTCAGCTAAATGCCACCTCTAAAACCAGCTCAAACTCTGCCTTGGTCCTGAACCCTTCCCCAACCTTGCCATTCCCCTCCCTGGATTTCCTGTAATACTCCTTGTGAATCCCACACCACCATTGCTCATCTCCCTAACCAGGCTGTAAAAGAAGAGATGACATTTTATATTGCTGTGTCTTCCCCTAGCACCAAGCGCAGAGTAGGCACAGAATAGAAGGCAGTAGTTGATTGCTAGGGTTAATATCAAATTACTTCATCAATTCAGCAGATAGGGTTTGAGTACCTACTCTCTGCCAAGCAGTATACTGAAGAAGCTCTGTGGAAACTAATTCTTCTGCGGTGGTTCCCGTTATTTTAGCTTTTTTTCTGGACAGGTGGTTCCAAGCAGAGGGAACTGAGACTCTTTGCGTACAGGCTAAGTTTTCAAAACCACAAAACTAGGGTTTCATTTGAAGGGACTGTCTGCTTGCTTTGCCAGGGCTATTCTAGGTCACAAGCCAGTACTTTATTTTAAAAATATTTATTGGGCTTCCCTGGTGGCGCAGTGGTTGAGAGTCCGCCTGCCGATGCAGGGGACATGGGTTCGTGCCCCGGTCCGGGAGGATCCCACATGCCGCGGAGAGGCTGGGCCCGTGAGCCGTGGCCGCTGAGCCTGCGCGTCCGGAGCCTGTGCTCCGCAACGGGAGAAGCCACAGCAGTGAGAGGCCCGCGTACCGCAAAAAAAAATTAAAAAAATATATATAAATATTTATTGAGGGCATACGATGTGACAAGGTCTAAGGGTACCAAAATGAATACATATTCAGTCAATCATGGGGAATAGTTGGTCACTCAAAGATTAAAGAACACTGTTAAATATATATAGACTTAATAAGTGGCTATCTATGCAGTACGGTTTGAGGGCCCCTGGGAAAGGATCCCTATGACTGCCCAAAATACTCCCCAATGATCTGCCATGGTAACAGTCACTCCTTTAAAAGGAAAATGCCATCAGAAAGAGACTACACATTAGACCGTGTACCCTGGCTACATATCAGAATCATTTGGGGAGAGTTTTCAAAAGATCAATGCCTGGGCTCCATCCCCAGAGCTTCTAATTCAATTGGTCCGAGGCTAGAGCCCAAGGATCAATATGTTTAAGAGCTTCTCAGGAGGTTCAAATGTATAACCAGTAGAAAACCACTGTATTAGACCATTATCAGCCACAGAATGTAGCAGTGGCAGGGGCCTTAAAGATTGTCTGGTTCAATGTTTCCCAAATTCTACTGAGCATCAGAATTACTTGTGGCTCTTATTAAAAGTACAGATTCTTGGGCCACAACCTGGACCTATCAGGAGATTTTCTTCTGGAGACTGTCAAGCTTGAACATGAGAGTCTGGTAAGAGGCACCCATGAGACGCCAAGTGCTACCATGTTCTGTGATGTAGGAGCTGTAACAGTGAACATGTGCTGGGGGTCTTCAAGAAGTTTTCACTTTAGCGCAAGAGAAGATTCTCTCAGTTTATTTCTGCTATTCACAGTTGTGTGAGCACTGAACTAATGAATACTGAACAGTTGTTCCTGGGGGAAATGTGTGTGTGTGTGTAGCTCACATAGATTATAATCTTAAATTCTAAAAACAACTCATCCTGGTAGATTCGATTTTCTTTATTTCACCAGGAGAAAATGAGGTTCTGAAGTGTTGTGACTTGCCTGAAGCTGCCCCATTAACAGAGTTGGCATTCAAACCCCATCCAACTGTCCCCAGAGCTGGAGCTTCCTGAACTACACTGCACTGCCCCCTACCATCTCCATCCTCTGGACGGCTCTGCATGACAGCTAAAACAAGAAGACAGAGCATCGTCTTGTTTGACCTCAGCTGGGAATGTGCATTGGGAGGCTCAAAATGTTCACGCTGTGCGCATGTCAGCAAATGACCAGGAAACTGCCGTGAGTATGGATTTTGGGGTCACAAATAAATTTTAGGCAGTGGACGAATTTGCAAATACGGAAGCTGTGAATACTGAGGATCGACTGTACGGGTATGCAAGGCTGACATTTGGTTGGGATGCACTGGTATGGCCGTACCTGTTGTAAAATATTGAGGGATTCTCTCCCACTGATTGGTAAGTAGTTAGTGCCCTAAGCTTCCTGGGTGCCACCTGACCTCTCCCCTGGGACCTCTTTATAAAAGATCAACTAAAGGGTTAACACCTGGCACAGTTAGGCGGCCTGCAAGACTATGCTCCAGTGCCTGTGGCTGGCTTACATTTTGATTGGAAGGCCCCTCCTGTACAGGTTGCTAATTGTTTTACCTATCACTCCTGTGTGTATGTGCTCACCCACTTTTCAATGTTTCTAGGGTTTAGAGAGCACAAGGCCAAGAACTAGAATGTAAGCTCTCTGAGAGTAGGAACCATGTCTGTCCTGTGCACTGCCATATTCCCAGCCTGGAAGAGTGCCTAGAATAGTAAGCATTCAGTAAATGTTTGGTGAACAAATGAATGAACTAGAAACTCTCATTGAGGTTAGTCAGGCAAAGGTGTTTGGAAGACATGAGTCTCAAGCCAGGTCTTCAAGGAAACAGCCATGTGTTAGAAGAGATGTGGACTAGGACAAGGACAGAAGTCTGCAGGGCAGTGAGAACTAAGAAATGTACAAAGGAGAGAAGGAAAGCAGCCTGGCCATGGCAAAGAGGCCATGGGGTGGGCGGTGGGGGCATAAGAACTGGGGGACAAAGGGGTGTTGGGGGTACTAGGATGAGAGTTGAGACAGAGAAGCAGGGGGGTGGTGTTAGGCTCTTCATTCTGCACCTAAGTTTGGACACTCGAGTTTAGTTTAGTTTTAGTTTAGGTTGCCGTGATGGCTGGAAGTTGGATCTCCTTCGTTCCTCCAACAAATACTTATTGAGTGCCTATTCTATGCCAGGTGCTGTTCCAGGCACTGGGGATACAGCAGTGAACCACAGCCTCTACCCTCGTGGAGCTTACATTCTATTGAGGGAGATAGACAGTAAATACCTATAAGTATAATATTTCATGGGAATGTAAAATGATACAGCCACTCTGGAAAGTAGCCTGGCAGTTTCTTAATAAATTAAACATACATTTAATATATGACTGAACAATCACACTTTGGGGCATTTGTCCCAGAGGAATGAACACTTAATACTCACACACACAAAAACCTGTACATGAATGTTTATAGCAGCTTTAACTGGGCTAGCCAAAGTCTGCAAGCAACCCCAATGTCCTTCAATGGGTGGATGACCAAACAGTGGTACATCCATACCATGGAATACTATTCAGCAATAAAAAGGAGCAAACTATTAATACAAGCAATGGCTTGGATGAATCTCAAGGGCATTGTGCTGAGTGAAAAAAGCCAACCACCAAAGGTTACATACTCTTTGATTCCATTTATGTAATATTCTTGAAATGATGAAATTATAGAAATGGAAAACAGACTAGTGGTTGACAGGGATTGAGGGTGGTGAGTAAGGGCACCATAAAAGGGCAACATGAGGGATCCTTTCAGTGATAGAACTGTCCAGTATCTTGACTGTGTTGATACATGAAGCCACACGTGATAGAGTGACACTGAAACTTACGCACACATTGTACTGACATCAGTGCCCCAGTTCTGATATGGTACTGTAGGTATGTAACATGTAACCACTGGGAGAAACATGGTAAAGGATGTCACTGTACTAGCTTTGCAACTTCCTGTGAATCTACAATGATTTCAAAACAAAAAGTTAAAAAATATAATATTTCAGCTCTGTTGGGAAAATTAAGCAGTATCAGGAGATAGTGGCAGGTAGATTCTACCTTAGAAAGGATAGTCCAGGAAGGCTTCTACAAGGAAGTGACATTTGAGGAGACCTGACTAACAAAGTAACCCACAATGGGTCTCTGATCAGAGAGGTAAATTCCAACCACGCCACAAGCATCATTTTGGGGGGGAACTGGTAGCCATTTTCATGGCAGGTGATTGGGGAGTGAGGGCTGACTGCCCACTGCCCACTAGGCAACTAATCATGTGTGGTAAGGTGGGGAGGGAGGTGCCGATTGGTAACACCCACTGAGGGGTGGAGCTTGCAAGCCCTGAGACAGGAGAATTGTAATTGAGAAAGGCCTAAATAACAGAAAGCGTGTGTGTGTGTGTGTGTGTGTGGTTGGGGGGGGTTCACATTGACACAGAAGATGGCTGGGGGCCATAAGGAGAGGCAGTAAATGCCAGAGTTTGATTTGAACCCCATCTTCCAGACTCGTGAGCCCATGCCTTGCATCTATGCACTGCCCCTTGCTTTGCACAGAAATGTCATCTCTCTCTGGATAATCTTTCCCTCCATCTGTGCCTGGGAAATCCTGCCCCATCTCTCAAGGTAGAGCTCAGGTGCAGCCTCCTCTGTGAAGTCTCCCCTGATTTCATGTCTCCCATCCCCAACAGATGTGACCTCCCCTGTGGCTATGGGATGGGGTTGGGACATAAGTGCTGGGGTGCAGGGTAGAGTTGGGGACACTGGAAAGGGACAACTAGGCTGGAGGTGGAAGGAGGGCTCTGGGTTTTGCATGCAGAAGTTTTGCACCTGGGTTTGTGAATTTGAGTTAAGGTGACTATAAGGATGTGACCTAGTAATGGACACGGTGCCTTCTGATTTCAACCTTTGAGAAGAAGGGTCTGGGGACTTTCACGTTTAATAAACAGTCCTGGTGACTATTAGGATCAGGCCAAGTCCAGGGAACACTGTTCTAGTCTAAATCCCTCAATTTACAGATGACGAAACAGGTTCAGAAAAGGGAACTAACTCAACGCAAGGTCACATAGCCAGTTAGTGACTGAACCTGGACAAAGATGAACCTGTTTGTCCAACTGTACCTCCCCAGCAGCTTTACAGTAAATCCCCCAAAACAGTGCTGTGTCTCACATATCGTAGGCCATTCAGTAATACACCTGTGTGAATGAATGAATAAGATTAGCACCCACCGTCTGCAAGGATTAAGGGAATCGGACACTGGACAGGGAAATTTTGATGGGGCACAGCAACAAGGAGGTAGAAAATATGTCTGGAACTGGGGCAGCGGTGGGGCAGCTTAAGTGGGGCAAAGCAGAAAGCACAAGGCAGAACAAAGCACTGTGTAGCCCTTCAAAATCCTCAAGTCTGGGACCAGAGCGTAGACAAGATGTTCCGAAAGTATGCTTTTAAGTTCACTCCTAAATCCTTGGCTCACAACAATGTTGGTCTTCGTCTCTCTCCTCCCCTTCTCCCATGGCTATAACTTTCCAACATGGGGATACTCTTGTCTCAGTCAGGAGGAAGGGCGGATGGCAAAGAGGCTCACTCACCTGATGAGTGTGCAGAACTGTAAGAACGATGAATTCCTTAGCGCTCCTACAGAAAGAGGGAACAGGAGAGTAGTGTATCATGCACTGGGTACTCATCTAGCACAAGAAGCAACACCAGAATTCTCCCCTGGGCTGCATTCAGGTATATAGATTAGGACAGAGGATAATCTAAAAATGTGCATGGCTGCCTCGCCTGCCATCATTTGTGGCGGCTGACATACACCATACATATAGGTTCACACAGGCGTCTGAAGATGGTATTACCATTATCTCTGGGGTTGTCATTTTTCAGGTCTTTAAAAATATTCCTTCTCACATTCTCTCTGTAGAAATCCTCAAACCCTAGGAGCAATTTTATCTATAGGCTAAAAAGTTCTCAAGGAAAACTAAAGACCTGAATTATGGAACTCAAAGGGAGCACAGTCAGAGTCCTGGGAAACGTGTACCATGATTATTGGCAATTTGGTATTTAAGCAAGAGGAGAAACTGAAAGGAAAAACCCAAAGGAGGTCATTTGGTCATCATGACTCATACTCAGCAGATTTGTTTTAATTGAAGGACCAAAAAAAATGAGAGCCAGGGAGCAACAGATGGAAGGCAAGACTCTCCAGATAGCAAATATTCAAAAGGATGAAGAATTTGAAACTCTTCAGACAAGAATCATGCCAATGATCCAACAAGCTGTGAGGTACGAAAATTCTCTTCCAGGAATACATAATCCTTTAAAAGAACTAAAGGAATGGAAAGAGTTCGCCTTGAAGGAGCTTCCCCTCTCTTTGTTGGCCGTTTTCAAATGTTTCTGGGAACAAAGGTGTTCAGGAAGCAAAGTCAAGATGCCCTTGACTCTGGGTATTCAAGAAAGGCCAAGGCTCCCTGCTCAAGGACTTGGACCATTTCCCATATTCAATGAGGCAGAGTCCAGGGATGAATCATCTGCAGGGTCTGGGAAGCTCCCAGGGGAAGGAAGGAGTTGTATTCCAGGGAAAACACCATAGAAAATCCTGTCTCTTGACCAGGGCAGGTGCCTAGTGTAAATCGGATTATGTGACTCCTGTGCTCCGGCCCCTGCCACGTCTCCCCGTGTCATGTAGAACAAAGCCAAAGTCCTTGCAGTAGCTACAACTCTGCCGCTTCTTTACCCAACTCCACATGCTGGCTTCTCCCCTGTTCCCCAAACACACCAGACACACTCCTGCTTTAGGGCCTTTACACTGGGTTCTTCTTGCCTTCTCTAACATCCTCATTTCCTTCAAGTCTTTTTTTGTTTGTTTGTTTTTTGGCGACGCTGCGCGGCATGCAGGATCTTAGGATCAAACTTGTGCAGTGGAAGCATGGAGTCCTAACCACTGGACCGCCAGGGAAGTCCCCAAGTCTTTCTTCAAATGTCACCTCCTCATTGAGGCCGACACTGGCCGTGCTATTTAAAGTTGCACTCTGCACCCCTGTGCCCAGCATTCCTGATCTTCTTTATCCTGACCCCCTTTCTATTCTTCAATAACATTCATCAACTTCTAGTATACTGTACAATACTTATTTATCATGTTTATTGCTTATGGTGTGTCTCCTTCCACTAGAATGTAAACTCCAATGGGCAAGGATTTTCATCTAGCTTATTCACTGCTGTATATTTAGCGCCTAGAACAATGCCTGATGCACAGTAGACACTCGTTATAATAAATATTTACTGAATGAATGAATGATCTGCTAGCCCCTGAGGTTATCAAATGAGTGAGCTCTGTCTTGACCCAGAAAATGCTCTGGGCTCCCTCACAAAATCAGGCTACCTTGTTCTGGGGTGCAAAGATATCCACTAGAAGCAAAGCAAAGACTTCCGAGGGGTCAGCCTGAAAGAACGCCAGCATACCCTGATGGGATTGAAAGAACTCACCCCATATTGGTGTGGTGGTGGAGTGTGAAGGGTAAAGGGTGAAGGGTGGAGAGTGGGGGAATGCAATGGACAAACTGAACTTGGAGAAGAGACAAACTAAGGGTCATGAGGGACCGGACACATTCCAAGATATTAAGCTAGAGGGGAAGCACGTCAAGGAAGACCTGCTCTGGACTTCAGGAGGGAGCACTGGAAACCCCTCCAGAGCTAGCAAGGGGGTACCGCTCCTCTGCCTTTGAAGGGGAGGGAGGGGGTCTGGAGGCAGGTGGGCTTTGGGAGAACAAGAAAGACAAGTGGGATGGAAACACTCCAAATCAAGAAGGGTTGAGGAGACGGATGCAGAGATGGAACAGACTACAGCAGGCAGAGAGGGAGAGCGGGAGGGCGGGCACAGGGTTCCATTTGAGGGGAGACAGCCCAGGTCCTCCAAACTGAGGTCAGCCCGTGGAATCTAGAGCCGTCGTCTCTACCATCTCATTCCTTCTCAACACGTGTATGCAAGGGGGCGTGGGGGTGCTGTGTGTGCACGTGGTGGGCATGTGGGAGTGCCTACGGTACACGCGTGTGTGTGTGTGAGCAGGCATGTTTGTAGTGCATTGTGTGTGTGTGTGTGTGTGTGTGTGTGTGGTATGTGGTGTGTGTGTGTGTGGTGCCATGTTTTGTGTCTGTGTGCGTACGGTGTGCATGTGGGCGTGTGTTTAGTATGTGGTATGCATGGTGGGTATGTATGTGGTATGTGGTGGCATGGTGTGTGTGTGTGTGTGTGTGTGTGTGTTATGTGGTGGCTTGGTGTGTACAGAGGTAAAGGAGAGGAAAAGTCAATGTGATTACTCCACGGACAGAGGGTGGTGGTCCTGCTAACACCCCTTTCTCTCTCTCACCTGCCCCCATCTGGGGAGGCCACTAAGGGGTCACACACACTGTGAGCAAAATCCACAATGGCAGGTTCCCTCCTTCAACCCACTGGCCAGGGATTTGGATTTTCTTCTTGGGTTTTTTTTTGGGGGGGGGGGATGGGAAACAGTGACTTGCTCACACTGTACTTATCTCAGAATGTCCTTTGAATGGCTTGTTTGGTTCTCACTGGTCACTCGGTGTATCTCATTGGTCACTCATTGTTCTCATTGGTCCCTCACTTGTTCTCATTGGTCACTTACTGCACAGCAAGTCGAAAACCAAAGGGCATATGGGTAAGGGGAGTAGTTGGGTGGAGGGAGGTGAGGTGAGCTCTGGCAGGAGGCCATCCAGTGATGTCAGCGGTGATGTCTGTTCACATCACTGGACGAGGCTAAGCCAGAGTGTGTGAGGGCCCTTGGGCCCCGGATGTCCTGGGTAGCCAGGAACCCTGGCTCGGGCTGCCCTTCCTGGGAGGGCTCCTCTCTCAGGGCCAGGGAGAGCTTTGGCAGCCATAGCTACGCCACCGGTGGGATGGGGAGGGCTGTACTCAGCTCTTGCCAAGGCCCTATTACCTGATGAGTTCTATGAACCTCTGCCTGGGGGCTTCGCTCACGTCCTCCTTATTAATAGCCACAATCTGGTCACCAGCCAGGAGCTTGTCCTCAGAGGGGCCTCCTGCAGAGGAGAGGAGACTGGCGTGAGGGTTGGGAAAGCGCAGGCCTGGGTGGGAGGGAGTTGACACTGCCTGAGGGAGCTGACGTGGGTGCAGGTGACGCTACGGGCCGAGTGGTGCCAGTGGCAGGGCCGCTGTTTGAGGCCCGGGCCACTGCTGCCTGTGGTGGATGGAGGGTAGAGGACTGGAGAAAGAGATTGGAGTGGCCCTCCTTTGGCTGGGAGTGGTGTGGTAGCAAAGGCCTGGTGCTCAGACGAGGTTCATGAGTGCTTCCTGGCTTGGGTCTAGAGGGGAGCACAAACTTAAGTTTCACCAGGAGGGATCTGCTTGGGCACAGCGAATGGCTTCCAGACTACTGGAGGGGCTACAGGTGATGGGAGGGGGCGAGGAGTCTTCTTACTTGAACAATATCCAAACTCACTGGTCTGGAAGGATGTAGGCACTCACTTGCCTGGAGACAGGGGGATGGACTAAAAGACCTGAAGGGTTTATTTTCTTTCACCTCTGAGACATGCTACTCTCCAAGAAATGAGGGGAACAAGGCATAGACCCTAAATCACGGGCACCTGGAAATTTCCTTTCCCTCCTTCCCATCTCTACTGTCAAGGTTTAGAAAGCAGACCTGCCTGAGGGCCTTACCTTCCTGGTTGGGGTGAAGGGTGGGTTTGAGGGCTGCCCTGGGCTATGCTGCTCCTGGTGTTTAGCAAAGACCTTCTTGGAGGAAAGCTTTTTAGAGATTCAGGGAGAATGACAAGTTGGCCCCAGCTTAACTCAAACCTGAAAGAGATGTTTAACGACATGCCTCTCTCAAACCACCCTGGACGCTTATTGGGATCCACTCAAAAGGGCCAGATCCCAACTATTCCTCTTCTACAAAGAAGTGTGCTGTGCAAATTCCACAAACATGAACAATAACAAGGCCACTGTGTCACCTGAGCACAGCTCAGTGGCTCTGGAGAGTGGGGCCTGTGTGCTAAGGGTGGCTCAGCCAGCAGGCCCAGTCTCCTGACAGCACAGTGACTTCAGAAATGGGGAGCATGGTGGTGAAGAGTCCACTCTTTGCAGCCAGCCAGCCAGGCCCGGACTCTTAACCTCATATCTGCAATTCACTAGTTGTGGACGAGACATTTAATCTCTCTGAATCTTTCTTTCCTCATCTGTGAAATGGAAAAATAACATCATAAGAATGTTGGGAGGATAAATGGGATGATGAATGTATAGCACTTAAAACAGCTGATTGATGTTGGTAAGAATTCAATAAATGGTAGTTATCATATCCTCCAAGGGACAATTCCTTCAACTCATTTCATTCCTCGTATCGACTTCTGCCAATTATGCCAATCTTTTAGGTAGAGGCCACTCTACCTATTCCCTCCCTCCCTTCTTTCCTCCCTCCCTCCCTCCCTTCCTTCCTTCCTTCCATCCATCCATCCCTCCTTCCTTCCTTTTAATGGAGGAGGTCCTCATGGAACTCAATCTCCATCACAAGCCTTGGCTCTCTGATGGCAGGAGTAAGCTCAGTTTACTACTATTTTCAGGAATGCTTTGCTGGCTTGTTCAACCATAACTGTTCCTCTATAGGATGCGTCTTATCTTTTCTTGCGCTCTCAAAAACAAGTTATCTGCAATCAGCCTGCCGGCCCTGTGGCCTCCTGTGGTCCCCCCTGTGGCTTTCCTTCTCTCCACTTCTCCAACCCCTTCTTCTACATTCTCATACCACCTGCAGCAACCCTATGAATTCTGTCTCCTCTGAAGTTAAACCAGGGGCTCCTGGTGGTCTGTTACTGTTTTATCTGGGTCCCTCTTTCCCAGGACAAATTTGATTTCTGATCGGAGAGACTCAAAAACCTTTCGCCAAACTGCATGACTGACTCGGGAGCCTTAGGTCAGCCATGAACTCTTGTACTGAATTGTTTTTTTACTTTATGCCCTCTAGTTGAAGAGCGAGCTTACAAAAATCTTTTTCTTTCCCTTGGAGGATTGCAAAATTCATCAAATTTCTGCTAGACCAGTTTGTACTCTGGCTGCTCCTCTTGACTGAGCGAGAAACTGTTGTAAACATCTAAAGCCTCAGGCCCAGCAAGTCAGGAATAGAGCTCCTTTCCGTCTGTCTTTTCTGTCAATGCCTAGCAAGATTCAGAACAAAACAGTGCTCAGGCCCTTTCCCATTTCATTCATGACAGCAGGCTTTTACAGTTCCGGTAGGGTTCTCACTTGGTCCACCCCGCACGGTCCCATTCAAGCCCTGCTCCCCCCGCATGGCATCACACAGGCTTAAGTGCAAATCCTAGCTCTGCTGCTTCCTAGCAGAGTGACCCTGGACAAGTCATTTCTCTTCCTCTATGCCTCAGTTTCCTCATTTGTAAAATAGGAATGGTTATTACTTACCTTGTGGGCGCAGCTGTGAGGATTGAACAAGATGATGTAAAGCACACAGTAGTACCTACATCAATGGTAGGTGCTGTATTGCCACTGTGGCATTCAGAGATTTCACTCTCCTCTCCCACCTATGGTCTATATCCTGACTCCAGTCTTTAATGGATGACCTATTTCATCAACGTGTACTAGTCTCCAGAGCCTGATGGTTAGATTCTTGGGGACAGGAACTCTGTCTTGTATTTCCCTATAACCTTGCCGGGCTTAGAGTAGGCGATCGATACATATTTGTTGAATTGAATCGGATGAGTTTTCCTCATCCAAGGCAGTATGGCTCTCCTATGAAGGTTCTGTGCAAAGGGAAGCTTTATTAAGACCCAGACCCTACTAAACCGTCAACTACAGCCTCTGTCTAGAGCCCAAGCAGCCTCGGTGCTGTGTGTGGGTAAGTCTTAAAAGCCCAGCCCCCTCACACAGTTACTGGTTGGCAAGTCTTCACCCACTCTTCATGAGTTCCTTGGCAACACAGTATACTCAGGTGCTCTGCTCTTTGGGGCGATGTGTGGGTGTTGGGGGGGTAGGAGCCAGGGCCACAGGGACACTCTGAGGGAAACCTACCTGGCCTCACAGATCGCACCACCACAGGCCTCTCACTGCCGGCCACGAAGCCAAAGCCATATATAGGGTCCCGGTGAATGGTCACTTGTCGCAGCGTCTCTGCTGGCAGCTGCACACATTCCATATCATTTGTGCTCTCTTCCTGTATCACATGACTGAGGGGAAGGGGAAGATGGGAGCAAAACAAGACGCAAAGGCAACTAAGCCTCAGAAGCAGCTGGGAGGGACGCCGATAAGGGTGCTGGCCATGGCACCAGGGAGTTCACGCACATCGCTCGCTACATCCTCTGGCACCAGCAGAGGTGACGACTGCCTCATATTTCAGACTGGAGAAAGAAAAGTCTAGAAAGGAGAAGCCACTTGTCTACAGGGCCAGGGCCAACAGAGGAAATTGGCGTCATGGAGCCTGACATTAGAGTCAGTCCTAGAAAGGACTAACAGCTAGTTAGTTCAAAAGGTTATCACCCATTGAACTGGCTATTAACTCCCTAAAAGAAACCAGAACCTTGAGGGAAGGGACCACAAAACAGGCAAGGAAGTGGGGAAGGAATGTGAAGTCATTTCAGAATGTGGAGCACCTTCATGAAGTCCTTGTGTAATTTTAAACTTTAATGTCCCTTAGGTTATATATAAAAATAAACTATTGAGATGCCATATGTAAACGAACGGGCTCATGTGGAGGACCAGCACCTATACAACCGTGCATAACGCCAGCTTATTTCAGTTAATGGGATAGCTGGAGAGCGGCTCCCATGGGCAAGAAGGAGAGCTGCCTCCTGTGGCTGCCGCAAGACCCGAACCCTGACGAGCTGGGAGAAGAGAAATCGCTGCCTCAGTACTCGGGAGAGATTATACATAGCACTCCTGATGCTGACAGCACAACTTAACTGAAGCTTAGGAATTACACTAGGACTTTATAGAGGGTCTACAGCAAGGGCCAGGGTGAAGCATCCTGCAGGCAAGGATGGGTCTGAGCTCACTATTTGAATAAAGAGTCCTAAGGGGTGAGGGCGTGGGGGACCCTGGGCTTTGTGAAGGCACTGTGTGCAGGGGCAAGGGAAGCGGCAAAAAGGGGAATGAATGGCCGGCAGGCAGAATAGGGCAGGTGGAGGTAGAAGAGAGCGGACCAGAGCCAAGAGGCCCAGAGCCTCAGCCCCCTGAATTGGCCTTAATAAAAGGGATTGCGTTTCCTAGCCTAAGTGTGTGTATTCTCAAAAATTAAGGTTCCAGGCAGTGCCCTTTTGAACAAGATACAGAGGGCCAGGAGCTAATTAATCAAACTAGTGTAAGGTTTGGAAAATAAGTTGGGAGGTTCTGACACTGTGAGAGTGATTGTTGACTAGCTAAGAATACCGAATTCCTCGGGAGCAAATGGTTGTAAGCAATTAGGTTGTTTATCTGGACACAGATTCGGTAGGTTTAGAGTAATCTTATAAAAGAGAAATTCATAGTCCCGGGCTTGTCTCTCTCACAGAAGAACTCAGGCAGGAAGACGGACCGTGGCTGATTTGAATCCGACCACATCAACTCTGGCTGCACTCATGCTGGCTTGGGCTCTGTCTGGTGCCCCTGAGGGAGGCGGAAGGAGCTGCTAAGATGAGGTCAAGCCTGCTGAAGATGAATTCAGAAACTGGCTCCTTTCCTCTCATGCTGGTAAGACAAATGGTCACTCTTCAACAGAAAGTCACTTGGAAGCTGGAACTTGGCTGGCTGGTGTTCTGGATAGGGACCCTCCCAGGAGAAGGGCTCAGTGAGGGTGGCCTCAGGCTGGCACCTCTCTCATTTCTGCTCCTGGTGGCAGGCAGGCACTTGGCCTTGAAGGGAGCCAGAGAACATCCTCCTGTAGCCGCCATCTTGCCTCACCCCTACAGCTGCTTCCCAAACAAGCCCTTTGCCTCCTGTCATCCGACCTCAACTCACTGGCACTAAAGGGGCCTCTTCTTGGGATGACACCAGCTCATTTCCGCCATGGGCACCAGCCAGGGCAACCTGGACGATGAGAGCCTGTCGGGCTGCACATTCTGGAGCATGGGGAGCAGGGAAACTGCAAGGAAGATCCAGGCACCCGTGGGAGCGCTTGATACCCTGTCCTGCATGCAGGGCCCCCTGGCCACCGCAGCCTCGGTTTTGCTGCCTTTTTCTTTTTCCAAAGCTGGGGACATGCCAGTCTCCACTGGGCCTTGAGGCACCACCAATCCTCACGAAAACAGACACTCCTGGTACCAGGGGACCCAACAAGCTAAGAGCCTTTTGTGACCCAAGTGTTCTGCTTTCCTGTTTTGACTATGTTAATCCATCAACAGGTATTTATCGAGGGCCTACTCACACAGTTGGAGCTTTGGGGGGCCCAAGAAGTTACAGATCTCTGCCTTCAAAGATCTTCCAGTCTAGCAGGGGGCGCGGGGGGAGAGGGGGCAGGTCAGAGAGACAAGTGTACACTGAACAAGAGAATTAGAGTGGCAACTGAGAATAGTATATGAAGTCTATGATTAAGGCCCAAATTGTGTGTTCAGAGAAGGGGGTGGAGGACCAGAGAGGGCTCCCAGGAGGAGACGGGAACCATGCTGGATGGCCAGGAAAGGGCAGTGATCGGAAGAGTGACAAGAGGCTAAGCTCTGTCTGTGGGTGGCCCTCATCTCCCCACAAGGGACCCGGCTATTTCTCCCACAGTCACAGGCATGTCTCCAGGTGCGACGGGAGCACATTCATCCCTGGCTTGTCCCTAACAGAGCTGGACTACCTGTCCCTAATTAGATCCTCCCCCAATTCTGCAAGCAACCATTTTTTCACACTGTCTGGGCCTTCCCAGCATCTGTGGTCAGGGAAGAAATACCTCCTTTAACTGACCAGAAGGCCATTTTGCAATGCAAATGGAAGCTGTCCCTGCCCTCCTGCGGTTTGCATCTTTCAGTGTCTGAGGCTCAGTCCCTCTGAAATTTGCTAAGTGCCTAGAGACTTGGGAGTAACACTGAAGTCAAGCGGTGACGGATGACGGGAGCTCAGCTGTCCACGGGTCACGTGACTGCCATCCTGGGGGAAATATGCACTTTGAAAGATGCTTGGCTTCTGGCTTCTGGTCCCTTCGAACAGGGCAACCCTGAACAAAATTATGAAGCAGCCAAAGCTTATGGTCCTCTCTCCCCACCCTCTGCCCAGCTTTGTTTCTGGGATCTGCTATTTTCTTCTGTTTGCCCCAAGGCACGCAGTGCCTTCAATCTGTCCCTTTCCTACCCAAGGCCCCCAGAGGTGTCCCTTCGCCCTGCGCCAGGCTTGCCCTCTCTAGTCAGTGACCTGGGTAAAGGTCTAGCCTTTTATCTTCTGCCAAATGATAACAACACTTTATAGCCATGTGGTTTTTTTCATTTTTACACCCATTACCTCATCAGAAAAAAGGTGCTTTCACATCCATTATCGCCTCACAGCTGCTGTCGTGCCAAATGGGCTAGGTCTCTGGTCCTCCTCCAGCCCAGACTCCAAGGTGGAGGCCAATGAGGGCCTCGGCTAGAGCCAAATTTCTTGGACAGGGCCCACAATCCCAGCACCCACACCCACACCCACTCAGGGTCCTGGACCCTCTGGCTATTCAGTCTCCATCACAGAGTTGGCCCAACCCTGCAGCCAAAGCTCTCCACATCCTGGCTGAGTCTGGCCGGCCGGCCCACATCTGAATTCATCTGTCTCTGATCCCAGTCACTCAGTGTCATTGGGAGAATGAAATGACATCATGGTTACAGAAACACTTTGGAAGGCTAAACGTATCACGTAGATGTAGAGGTGGCAATGTTACTGGTAGCATCATTCAGGGTGGCTGGAGGGGCAGAGGACGGGAGCTGAAGATAAACTTCACCCGCTTCCTACAATCCAGGCCCTTCCCCCATCAACTCCTTGCCTCTAAGTGGCAGCCCCATGATATGCTCTGCCCCCTTGTTTTCCAGGGAACTGTCCCAACGATTAGACGACCTGACTCCCTGTGGACACCCTGACTCCAGTTCCTCTCAGGGCTAAATTCATCTCCCCATCACTGTCCAAAGAGGAACTGGTGGCTGGAGCTCATGCTGACAACTGTTGCTAGGCAAGATGTGGCTGAAGGACAGGTGAACTGAGAAGAAGACGGATTGATTCTCAGCTGCTGCTCTCTCCCCTGCAGTTTTCGGCAGGAAGCTGTTACATTTCTAACAGCTAAACTCCCAGGCATCAGCTTTTAGTTCCTCATCCCTCCTTGCCTTTAGCTCCTTTTTCTTTACATTTGGTTGGCTCCTTGGGGAGTCTTGTCACTCCCCTTGCAACTGGCAGGCTATGGAGCCACATGGGGCCAATTAGCTCTCTGATTCCAGTCACAGGAGTCTGACTCTCCTGGAAGCTCCAGAGATCCCACATGGCAGCTGGGACCCCAGGGGATGCCATCTTCTCCTTCTGGCAGGGATGGGAGCTCCTTCCCTGGGACTGTGAAGGAGCTTCTCTGGGTGTCCCCTTATTAGGACCTTGAACACTAACCCTTCTGCTAAAGGAGCCCTCACTTGGGCTCCTTACTCTAGCAGTGCAGCTCAGGCTTGAGTGTGTATATGCACCACCTGGGGGTATTGCTAGAATAATTCTGATGCAGTACGTCTGGAGTTAGGTCTAAGTTTCTAGCAAATTCCAGGGTGGTGGCCAGGCTGCTTGTTCATGGACCACACTTTACAATGCTATTCTCAGACGATGAGAGGGCCACAATTACGTGGGAAGGAGGAGGTACTTTCATTCTGTTGGATTATAGCACTGAAGTTAAAACACAAATGCTGAGAGGGTACACAGCAGAAGCAAAAAGAACTACAATCCTGCAGCCTGTGGAAAGACAACCACATTCACAGAAAGACAGACAAAATGAAAAGGCAGAGGACTATGTGCCAGATGAAGGAACAAGATAAAACCCAAAAAAACAACTAAATGAAGTAGAGATAGGCAACCTTCTAGAAAAAGAATTCACAATAATGATAGTGAAGATGATCGAGGACCTCGGAAAAAGAATGGAGGCAAAGATCGAGAAAATCCAAGAAATGTTTAACAAAGACCTAGAAGAATTAAAGAACAAACAAACAGAGATGAACAATACAATAACTGAAATGAAAAATACACTAGAAGGAATCAATAGCAGAATAACTGAGGCAGAAGAACGGATAAGTGACCTGGAAGACAGAATGGTGGAAATCACTGCCGTGGAACAGAATAAAGAAAAAAGAATGAAAAGAAATGAAGACAGCCTAAGAGACCTCTGGGACAACATTAAACTCGCATTATAGGGGTCCCAGAAGGAGAAGAGAGAGGGAAAGGACCGGAGAAAATATTTGAAGAGATTATAGTCGAAAAATTCCCTAACATGGGAAAGGAAATAGCCACCCAAGTCCAGGAAGCGCAGAGAGACCCAGGCAGGATAAACCCAAGGAGAAACACACCAAGACACACAGTAATCAAATTGATAAAAATTAAAAACAACGAAAAATTATGAAAAGCAACAAGGGAAAAACGACAAATAACATACAAGGGAACTCCCATAAGGTTAACAGCTGATTTCTCAGCAGAACCTCTTACAAGCCAGAAGGGAGTGGCACAATATATTTAAAGTGATGAAAGGGAAGAACTTACAACCAAGATTACTCTACGGCAAGGATCTCATTCAGATTCGACGGAGAAATCAAAAGCTTTACAGACAAGCAAAAGCTAAGAGAATTCAGCACCACCAAAGCACCCCTACAACAAATGCTAAAGGAACTTCTCTAAGTGGGAAACACAACAGAAGAAAAGGACCTACAAAAACAAACCCAAAACAATTAAGAAAATGGTAATAGGGACATACATATCGATAATTACCTTAAATGTGAAAGGATTAAACACTCCAGCCAAAAGACACAGACTGGCTGAATGCATACAAAAACAAGATCCATATATTTGTTGTCTACAAGAGACCCACTTCAGACCTAGGGACACATACAGACTGCAAGTGAGCGGAGGGAAAAAGATATGCCATGCAAATGGAAATCAAAAGATAGCTGGAGTAGCTATACTCATATCAGATAAAATAGACTTTAAAATAAAGAATGTTACAAGAGACAAGGAAAGACACTATGTAATGATCAAGGGATCAATCCAAGAAGAAGATATAACATTTATAAATATATATGCACCCAACATAGGAGCACCTCAATACAAAAGGCAAAAGCTAACATCTATAAAAGAGGAAATCTACAGTAACACAGTAATAGTGGGGGACTTTAACACCTCACTTACACCAAAGCACAGATCATCCAGGCAGAAAATTAATAAGGAAACACAAGTGTTAAATGACACAACAGACCAGATTTAATTGATATTTATAGGACATTCCATCTGAACACAGCAGATTACACTTACTTCTCAAGTGCACACGGATCATTCTCCAGGATAGACCACATCTGGGTCACAAATCAAGCCTCGGTAAATTTAAGAAAATTGAAATCATATCAAGCATCTTTTCTGACCACAATGCTATGAGATTAGAAATCAATTACAGGGAAAACAAAAATGTAAAAAACACAAACACATGGAGGCTAAACAATACGTTACTACATAACCAAGAGATCACTGAAGAAATCAAAGAGGAAATCAAAAAATACCTAGAGAAAGAAGAACAAACAAAACCCAAAGTTACTAGAAGGAAAGAAATCATAAAGATCAGAGCAGAAATAAATGAAATAGAAACAGAAAACAACAGCATGGATCAATAAAACTAAAACATGGGTCTTTGAGAAGATAAACAAAATTGATAAACCTTTAACCAGACTCATCAAGAAAAAGAGGGAGAGGACTCAAATCAATAAAATTAGAAATGAAAAAGGACAAGTTACAACAGACACTGCAGAAATACAAAGCATCCTAAGAGACTACTACAAGCAACTCTATGCCAGTAAAATGGACAACCTGGAAGAAATGGACA
>NC_041234.1:82699749-82747496 GCF_002837175.3 Physeter macrocephalus | reverse complement strand
TCTCATTCAGATTCGACGGAGAAATCAAAAGCTTTACAGACAAGCAAAAGCTAAGAGAATTCAGCACCACCAAAGCACCCCTACAACAAATGCTAAAGGAACTTCTCTAAGTGGGAAACACAACAGAAGAAAAGGACCTACAAAAACAAACCCAAAACAATTAAGAAAATGGTAATAGGGACATACATATCGATAATTACCTTAAATGTGAAAGGATTAAACACTCCAGCCAAAAGACACAGACTGGCTGAATGCATACAAAAACAAGATCCATATATTTGTTGTCTACAAGAGACCCACTTCAGACCTAGGGACACATACAGACTGCAAGTGAGCGGAGGGAAAAAGATATGCCATGCAAATGGAAATCAAAAGATAGCTGGAGTAGCTATACTCATATCAGATAAAATAGACTTTAAAATAAAGAATGTTACAAGAGACAAGGAAAGACACTATGTAATGATCAAGGGATCAATCCAAGAAGAAGATATAACATTTATAAATATATATGCACCCAACATAGGAGCACCTCAATACAAAAGGCAAAAGCTAACATCTATAAAAGAGGAAATCTACAGTAACACAGTAATAGTGGGGGACTTTAACACCTCACTTACACCAAAGCACAGATCATCCAGGCAGAAAATTAATAAGGAAACACAAGTGTTAAATGACACAACAGACCAGATTTAATTGATATTTATAGGACATTCCATCTGAACACAGCAGATTACACTTACTTCTCAAGTGCACACGGATCATTCTCCAGGATAGACCACATCTGGGTCACAAATCAAGCCTCGGTAAATTTAAGAAAATTGAAATCATATCAAGCATCTTTTCTGACCACAATGCTATGAGATTAGAAATCAATTACAGGGAAAACAAAAATGTAAAAAACACAAACACATGGAGGCTAAACAATACGTTACTACATAACCAAGAGATCACTGAAGAAATCAAAGAGGAAATCAAAAAATACCTAGAAGCAAATGACAATGAAACCACGACGACCCAACACCTATGGGATGCAGCAAAAGCAGTTCTAAGAGGGAAGTTTCTAGCAATACAATCCCACCACAAGAAACAAGAAACATCTCGCCAATAAAATGGACAAGCTGGAAGAAATGGACAAATTCTTAGAAAGGTATAACCTTCCAAGACCGAACCAGGAATAAATATAAAATATGAACAGACCAATCACAAGTAATGAAAGTGAAATTGTGATTAAAAATCTTCCAACAAACAAAAGTCCAGGACCAGATGTCTTCACGGGTGAATTCTATCAAACATTTGGAGAAGAGCTAACACCCATCCTTCTCAAATTCTTCCGAAAAATTGCAGAGGAAGGAATACTCCCAAACTCATTCTACGAGGCCACCATCACCCTGATACCAAAACCAGACAAAGATACTACAAAAAAAGAAAATTACAGACGAATATCACTGATTAATATAGATGCAACAATCCTCAGCAAAATACTAGCAAACGGAATCCAACAGCACATTAAAAGGATCATACACCATGATCAAGTGGGATTGATCCCAGGGATGCAAGGATTCTTCAATATACACAAATCAATCAATGTGATACAACATATTAACAAACTGAAGAATAAAAACCATATGATCATCTCAATAGATGCAGAAAAAGCTTTTGACAAAATTCAAACCATTTATGATAAAAACTCTCCAGAAAGTGGGCATAGAGGGAACCTCCCTCAACATAATAAAGCCCATATATGACAAACCCAAAGCAAACATCGTTCTGAATGGTGATAAACTGAAAGCATTTCCTCTAAGCTCAGGAACAAGACAAGGTTGTCCACTCTTGCCACTATTATTTAACATAGTTTTGGAAGTCCTAGCCATGGCAACCAGAGACGAAAAAGAAATAAAAGGAATACAAATTGGAAAAGAAGTAAAACTGTCACTGTTTGCAGATGACATGATACTATACATAGAGAATCCTAAAGATGCCACCAGAAAACTACTAGAGCTAATCAATGAATTTGGTAAAGTTGCAGGATACAAAATTAATGCACAGAAATCTATTGCATTCCTATACACTAACAACAAAAGATCAGAAAGAGAAATTAAAGAAACAATCCCATTCACCACTGCAACAAAAGTAAAGCAATTATACTCCAATAAAGATGTTAAAAAAAAGAATAAAATACCTAGGAATCAACCTACCTAAGGAGATAAAAGACCTGTACTCAGAAAACTATAAGACACTGATGAAAGAAATCAAAGATAACACAAACAGATGGAGATATACCATGTTCTTTGATTGGAAGAATCAATATTGTGAAAATGACTATACTACCCAAAGCAATCTACAGATTCATTGCAATCCTTATCAAATTACCAATGGCATTTCTTACAGAACTAGGACAAAAATCTTAAAATCTGTGTGGGGACACAAAAGACCCCGAATAGCCAAAGCAATCTTGAGGGAAATCAAAGGAGCTGGAGGAATCAGACTCTCTGACTTCAGACTGTACTACAAAGCTACAGTAATCAAGACAATATGGTACTGGCACAAAAACAGAAATATAGATCAATGGAACCGGATAGAAAGCCCAGAGATAAACCCACACACCTATGGTCAACTAATCTATGACAAAGGAGGCAAGGATATACAATGGAGAAAAGACAGTCTCTTCAATAACTGGTGCTGGGAAAACTGGACAGCTACCTGTAAAAGAATGAAATTAGAACACTCCCTAACACCATACACTAAAATAAACTCAAAACGGAATAGAGACCTAAATTTTAAGTCCAGACACTATAAAGAGGAAAACATAGGCAGAACACTCTATGACATAAATCACAGCAAGATCCTTTTTGACCCGCCTCCTAGAGAAAGGGAAATAAAAACAAAAATAAACAAATGGAACCTAATGAAACTTAAAAGCTTTTGCACAGCAAAGACAATCCTCAGAATGGGAGAAAATATTTGCAAAGAATCAACAGACAAAAGATACATCTCCCAAATATATAAACAGCTCATGCAGCTCAATATTAAAAAAAAAAAAAACCAATCAAAAAGTGGGCAGCAGCCCTAAATAGACATTTCTCCGAAGAAGACATACAGATGGCCAAGAGGCACATGAAAAGCTGCTCAACACATCACTAATTATTAGAGAAATGCCAATCAAAACTACAACAGGTACCATCTCACACCAGTTAGAATGGGCATCATCAAAAAATCTACAAACAACAAATGCTGGAGAGGGTGTGGAGAAAAGGGAACCCTCTTGTACTGTTGGTGGGAATGTAAATTGATACAGCCACTATGGAGAACAGTATGGAGGTTCCTTAAAAAACCAAAAATAGGGCTTCCCCAGTGGTGCAGTGGTTGAGAGTCCTCCTGCCGATGCAGGGGACACGGGTTCGTGCCCCGGTCCGGGAAATAGAACTACCATACGACCCAGCAATCCCACTACTGGGCATATACCCAGAGAAAACCATAATTCAAAAAGACACATGCACCCCAATGTTCACTGCAGCACCATTTACAATAGCCAGGTCATGGAAGCAACCTACATGCCCATCGACAGACGAATGGATAAAGAAGATGTGGTACATGTGTACAATGGAATATTACTCAGCCATAGTAAGGAACAAAATTGGGTCATTTGTAGGATGTGGATGGACCTAGAGACTGTCATAGAGAGCGAAGTAAGTCAGAAAGAGAAAAACAAATATCGTATATTAACGCATACATGTGGAATCTAGAAAAATGGTACAGATGAACTGGTTTGCAAGCCAGAAATAGAGACACAGATGCAGAGAACAAATGTATGGACACCAAGGGGAGAAAGCGGGGGGCGGGTGGTGGTGGTGGAATGAATTGGGAGATTGGGATTGACATATATACACTAATATGTATAAGATAGATAACTAATAAGTACCTGCTGTATAAAAAATTACATTAAACTTTTTTTAAAAAGAAAAAAAAAAACACAAATGCTGTCTTGGAGAGAGAATACATGAAGCCATGCAAACAAAGAACTCACTGCCTGCATCAGAAAAGGAAAGAACAGGGAGGGCTCCAAAAGTATATGAAATAAGACAGGTAAGGTTGCATTAGGGGAAAGGAGAGACAGATCTGGAGAGATGGGGCACCGTTTAGCCTTACCGAAGAGCTTAGTCAGCAAAAGAACAGCTCGAGGACTCACAACATCTGGGAGTAAGTTGAGGAAGATGCTGAGAGAGCACGGTACTGAAACAACAGCTGCCGTTCACTGAGGACTCGCAATGCGCCAGGTACAGTGCACATATTGCCTCGATCCAGCCTCACGACAACCCCCCAAGTAGGAGATATTACCGCCATTTACAGATGCGGAAACCGCGAATTTGTGGAGAGAGATTAAGTTAAACTTGCTCTGGAACACCCAGCTGTATACACTGTGGTGGAGCTACAATGTCACCCCAGGTCCGTCCAACTCCAGAGCCAATTTTCCCACAGGATTTTGGCCAAGAACCCGTGGCCTAAGTAGCAGGCAATGCGTAGACGCGGGGGGAGAGTCAGCAGACAGCTCCTCTGCCAGTGAACGGAGGGCCAAGCCAGTGCTGTCAGAGCAGCCTGCCTTGAAGCCACCACAGAAGAAGGGACATTATCAGAGACTCCAGCCACAGAACTGACTTCCTACCTGCCTGTAAGTCCACCTTCCCATATGGAAGACTCAGCCCAGCCGGCCTCAGATGCCTGTTGACTTCGGTCAACACCAAAGAGAAGTTCACTCAACTCTGGTCATCCCTCAGAACCCAGGGATTCTCATCCCCGTAGGGGTCTGTTCATCCCCTAATGCTACACTTCTCCTCCCTTCAAACCCTTCCACTGTGCCCTCAGGAGCTCTTGGTCAACAGCAAACCCCTCTATAGCTTTCATTTACTCTCTGAAAGTGCCCTTTCACCTTCTTTCTCAATGGGAGCCTGGTCCATTTCTTGAGGACATCATTTGCCCGCCAGCCCTCTCAAGCGGAAGCTGGATTATTTTCCCTCTCAGATCTCAAGACCTTCAGGGCCTGTGGCGGGCGGAGGTAGGTGCAGGCGCCTCCTTGCTTGCCAGTGCCATCCCTCCTTCCTCTGCCAAAAATCCTGCTCCCTTGAGGAACATGCCTGCCGCCCACCTCTACCACTCTATCTCCCTCCCCACTGCTGTCTATGACATCCTGGGTGGTCCCCACAACTCACTGAGGACTTCAGCTCCTAGTCACATGGGATCTTCCCCTCTGCTCTTTTTATTTTATTTTTGGCCGCACTGTGCCGCTAGCAGGATCTTAGTTCCCTGACCAGAGATCGAACCCGTGCCCCCAGCACTGAAAGCACCGAGTCCTAACCACTGGACCGCCAGGGAATCCCCTAACTTTTTATTTCATTGTGGGAAAATGTACACAACATAAAATTTACCATTTTCATCATTTTTTGAGCACACAGTTAAGTGGCATCAAGTACATTCACATCGTTGCGCAACCATCACCACCATCTGTCTCTGGAACTTCATCATCCTCCCAAACTGAAATTCTGTATCCATCAAACACTGATGCCCAATTCCGCTCTCCCCACTGTCACTGGCAACCACCATTCTATCTTTCTGGCTCCATGAACTTGACTACTCTAGGAACCTCGTAGAAGTGGACCCATACAACATTAGTCCTTTCCTAACTGGCTGATTTCACTTAGGCTAGTGTCATCAACGTTCATGCATGTTGTAGCATGAATCAGAATTCCCTTCCGTTTTAAGTTTGAATAATATTCCATTGTATATATGTACCACATTTTAGTCATCTGTCAATGGACACGGGTTGTTTCCAACTTCTGGCTATTGTGAATAATGCTGCCGTGAACGTGGGTGCACAAATATCTGGGTCCCTGCTTTCGCTTCTTTTGGGTATATACCCAGAAGGGAAATTGTTGGATCATCTGGCAATTCTATGTTTAATTTTTTGAGGAGTTGACATACTGTTTTCTACAGTGACTGTACCACTTACATTCTTTAATAAATTTATTTATTTATTTATTTATTTATTTTTGGCTGCGCTGGGTCTTTGTTGCTGCACGCGGGCTTTCTCTAGTTGCAGTGAGCGGGGGCTACTCTTTGTTGACGTGTGCGGGCTTCTCATTGTGGTGGCTTCTCTTGTTGCAGAGCACGGGCTCTAGGCGCGAGGGCTCAGCAGTTGTGGCACGTGGGCTTAGGGGTTGTGGCGCACGGGCTTAGTTGCATGTGGGATCTTCCCGGACCAGGGCTCGAACCCGTGTCCCCTGCATTGGCAGGAGGATTCTTAACCACTGCGCCACCAGGGAAGTCTCCCATTTTACATTCTTAACAGCAATGCACAAGGATTCCAATTTCTTCATATCCCTGACAATACTTCTTATTTTCTACCTTTTTAATATTAAACATTTTTTTGATAATAGCCACCCTAATGGGTGTGCCCACTCCAACTCTTGATACCACCACTGGTGAATTCAACATCCACAGGGTGATGAAGAGGCCTCCAAAAACTGCTTCCTCTACCTTCACTCAGTCACTCACTCCATCATTACACCTAGATTTGGGGTCGTCATCAGATACTGGACCACCTCCCCAATCTCCCTTGCCAACATCCCACTCTGTATTCCCCATCTATCCTGCCGGTGTACCTCCGCAAGGCCTCCCACTGCAGGACTAATCGAGATCACCTATTCACTTGTTATTCCCTTCCTTGGAAATCTGTTCCCCCATTCTTTGCAGAGCCAACTCTTCATTCACCCTTCAGGTCTCAGCTTAAATGTCATCTCCTCAGAGAGGCCTCCCTAAGCACTTGCCCCTAGTTATTCACCTTCTGCTCTCCTTCAAGCCCCTTCTTATCGTCACTTCCCTTCAGGTTCACATCATTCTTTTGCAAAAACACCTTCACCTTCCTTACTTCCTCTTCCTCTGCTATTCTTCCCTTGCAAACTCCACTCCTCAATAAGCTCAACCATATGCATTATCCATGCCTGTATCCAAGTAGCTAAAGGCAGCTGGAGAAAAACCACACACTTGAGTAGATGGCTTTCACTTTGTACCCACGGTCTCAAACCTGGTATGGGCTCTCAGTGCTATCTGGCCACCATTTTCTCACTCGCTCAGATGACTCTTTCATAGCTCCTCCTCTCTTCTAGATCTTCCTTCCCCACCTCCCCATTTGTCCCAAAAAGTCTCAGCTGATGACCTTATTCCATACGTTACTGAGAAAACAGAAGCCATCAAATGAGAGCTCCTTTATCTTACCACCACCAATCTACACACCACCCTGTCTGCACCTGTCCCTGTGTTTTCTTTTTCCCCTTCTACTAAAACGGAGGATCTTTCTTTCCTCCTATCAATGGCAGATCTCTTCAGTTATGCTCTGGTACCACAGAGTGTACTCTTAACTTCTCAAGGATTTTACTCCTTTGGGCATTCACTCTCTTCCCTAAGTCATCAATCTCTTCACCTCTCCAGAATCGTGCTAGCACACTGATGGAAACCATCCATCCTTAAGAAAACTAACAGAAACCACCTGGCTCCACTCCACAATCCCCTTACACTGCCCCACTTCCTGCCCCCCTTCATGGCAAAATTGCTCAAGAGTTTTCTACACATATTTTCTCCACGTCTTCGTCTCCCACTTGCTCCTCAAGCCACTCTAATCTGGCTCCCACATCTTTCAATTCCACTGAGTCACTCTTGTTAAGGTCACCAATGGCCTTCATGGTTAACTCTCAGTCCTCAGTGTACTCACCCTCTAACCAGCTTTGGACACAGCTGACCACTCCCTCCTTCTCGGGACACTCTCCTCCCTTGGCTTCTGTGATTGCTTCCTGACACCCAACTACCTTTCTGCCCACTTTTTCTTAGTCTCCTTTGTGGGTTTCTCCTCCTCCACTTAATCACTGGATACTGCGGTTCTTCTCAACTCGGTCGCAGGCCTTCTCTTCTCTCTCTACTCTCTTTCCCAGGTGACCTCATCGGTCCCCTAGCTTGAAATACAATCTATCTATGTGCAGACAACTCTCAAATTTCCAATTCTACCCACACCTCTTCTGTGAGCTCCCAAACTCCTACATTCCAATGATCTACTCTGACATCTCTGCTGCCATGTCTCCCCGGAATCACAAACTTAACATGTCCAAAACTGAACTCTTGATTTTTTCCCCCCTCAAGCCCAGGCCTCCCTCAGCCCTCCTCATCTTAGTACATGGCACCAACACCTCTTCAATGACTCAAGCCAGAAACCTGAGTCATTCTTGAGTTCTGTCTCTCCCTTTCCCTCACCCCCACCTCTAACCCTTCAGTAAGTCGTTGCAGCTGTTCTTTCAGAATCTGACCAACTCTCTCCATCTCCATGGCTGTCACCCAGTTCAAGCCACCATCATCTCTCCCCTGGATTGCGGCAGTAGCCTCCTTCCTGGTCTCCCTCTGTAGCCACTGCTGACCCCTTTTAAGCCTGGTCACTACAGATATTGCAAAAGCCCGAATCGGATCCCGTCACTCCCCTGCCTAACACCCTGTAGACGTTTCCCACTGCAAGTGAAGAACATCCAGAGTCCTTTGCCGTGGCCTACGAGGACCTGTTGTTCTCTCCTCCTTCCCGAACTTCTCTTAGGCTACTCGTACTCTTGCCTGGAACAATCTGGCCCCACTGGCCTCCTTTCAGTTTCTGAACACATCAAGTTCTATGCTTCCTCGAGGCTTTCCCACTTCATACTCCCTTTTCCTGGAAAGCTCTTTCCCCGTTCTTCCCGTGGCTGATCTTTTATCCTTCAGGTCTCCATGTAAATATCACCTCCTCACAGAGGTCTTCCCTGAGAACTCTGCCCCTTGATATTCCTAACACTGCAACCCGATCTGTTTCCTTCGTGAGACTCATCAGGCTCTGTAATTATAGATTCATTTATGTGATTATTTGGCCGTAAACCCCGTAAGAGTATTGACTATGTCTCTTTTGTCCAACAGTGTATCTCTGGCGCCTAGTATGTACCTGGCACATAGCGGGTGCTACAATAAATATTTTCTTTTTATTTATCTATTTTTTGGCCGTGCCGCACGGCATGCGGGATCTTAGTTCCCCCGCACCCCCTACATTGGAGGAGTGGAGTCTTAACCACTGGACGGCCAGGGAAGTTCCAATTTTTTTTTTTTTTTGGCCGTACTGCACGGCATGTGGAACTTCCCAGACCAGGGATCGAACCCATGCCCCCTGCAATGGAATCATGGAGTCTTAACCACTGGACCACCAGGCAAGTCCCATATTTTCTAAATGGCTTGATGGATGCACGGGTAGCAGTGATTTTGAGGTATATGGATTAGAATCCTCTGGCCATTCCATGAAATCCATTATTAAATGCCTACTGGTTCTGCCTCAGCCTGTGAAAGATAGGTTTCTAGATGGGGAGTCTGGTCCACGGGAGAAACCCTTCAACATCTCTGCCCAAATACAAAAATAGGGAGAGAATGGAGTAAAAGGAAGAGTACAGGAGGGCTACAGTCTAAGAAGAAGTGGTGGGAAATCTAACGGCTACTCCTTCCCAGGGAAGGAATGTTTCTTTAAAGAGCAAACAACTCTTCTTTCGGAATGGCCAGAGGCCCAGGATAGTCTTTTCCCTTCCTGAGAGCCTCTGGGTAGACAATTCGATTACTTTCCCAGGGCTGCCTCCTGGGCTTTTCTCCTTCTTTCCCTCCAGGTCTTCATGGCCCTGCAACTTCCTCCTTAGCTGAGCCTGGAGAGGGATCTTCTGGAAAACCTGCTGGCGTCTGGATTCGTTTTCTGGTTGTCCAAGCAGTTGCTTTTCCCTTGAGGGCTGGACTGGAGGCACCTGTCACCTGTTCTACCAGGTCACAAGGGAGCAGGTAGAGAGACCAAAGCCATTTGTCCTTCCACAAATACCTGGGAGACTGGAGTCACCTCACAAAAGACCGACCCCATGAGGCTTCTGAGAGGATACTGCAGAGGACCCTCTTGACAGCCGACCCCTCCCCTCCCTACTTCTCCCTCTCAGGGGCTACACATCCAATAGACTCAGACGTGTTGTCTAATAGGCCCAGATATGCTCCTAAACCCTCCGTGCTGGGGCTTCCAGCTCAGTGACAGATGTGAGAGCTGTGCCAGATGTGAGGCTCATGCCATATGGCACCGTGGGTCACCAGGTCTGAAGCTGCTGACACTGAGCTGTGGAGGAGTTAGTGGGGAGATGCCTGCATTATAGACCCCACTCACCTGTCACTGGCAGAGGCAGTGAGGGGGACTGGAGCAACGAAATACTCACGGGAGCTTGAAGGAGTTGTCGTGTCACTCCAAGGGGCTCTGGGCACCCCGCCTCCACCCTCCACGTACCACACCAAGTATTTCTAAAGTAGGCAGAGACAGAGATTGACCGAGCCAGAGGGGGAGAGGTGAGGACAGGAAGGGAAGACGGCTGAGCAGGAGAGGGGGCCAGACAGAGCCAGGAGGGAGGGGAGAGGCGAGATGAAGCAGAGAAACCCAGACAGAAGCGCAGAAATGAGACAAGAGGAGGGCCTTGGAGACAGTGAAGGAGAAAGGACAGGCCTGGAGAAGGCAAGCCTGGCAGAGAAACTGTGCCCGGCCGACTCCCATTTCCCTTAGCTTTTTTTGGCGGCCCAGTCCTGTGCCTCGCCTGCTCTCGAAATGCCCTCGAGCTGTCCCCGGCTCTGCCCTCAGGCTCCGGCAGTGGGCCACGCAGTAATGAGAGCCTTCTGGTATAGGACTCCGGGTGATCAAGCTCTTTGGGGAAGGGCACTGCTGCTATTCTGCCACACTGACAGCAGGACGGCACCCGCCCCATTTCACGGCTGGGGATGTGGCGAGAGAGGGGCAAATCTGAAATAGCCTGAGGAAGAGGACCCAGGACACCATCTCAACTTGGGCCAATTCCCCAGCCACCAGAGGCTGTATTTTTCTTGCTAAAGAGAATGAGATCAAGAGGAGAAAATGGGAAGGGGAGAGAATTCCAGAAGGTGAGAGGGAATGGTCATGATGGGAAAAGTGGAGTTGGCAGGGAAGGGAGCAGTAACCCTGAATTCTTCCCCTCGGTGAGCACATTTCTCTGAGGCCAGGCTGGGCTGCAGAGCTCTGGCACACAACGCTAAGCCGGCAGAGGGTCCCTGGCCACCCAGATCTTTCTCTCTTTCCGGATCCTAGCCTCTAGTCTGCCCAGGGCTGAACTGTAAACAAGGTTTGGAGGCCAGATAGGGGGGGGGAGCAGGTGTGGACAGGAGCTGCTGGGAACATCCCAACAAGTAGCTGCCCCCAGCAGCCAAAGACCCAGGGCTCAAACAGCGGCCCTCTGGGGGCTGCTTGGCAGGCGCCGGCTGCACAGGGTTCCAGGCAAAGCCTCCTGAAGCCAAACGAGGGCCTACTCAGTGGGCTGGCTGTGCCATCTCCCTCCTCTCTGTGAGGCTGCCAGGCAGCGATGGGCTGGGCCGCCAGCCTGGGAGGCTCCAACCCCTGACTCTGGTCAAACAGCTGGAGAATCTCAAGAGTTGCCAGGGACTTGGGAAGTTATTTGTTTCGGCCTTATCCACTCTCTGCGGATTTCCAGAAGCAGCAGGCCAAGGCTTTCTGGAGAAGGACTGCAGCTGGGGACTACAGGAGGGGCCAGATTTGGGCCCGTAGAGAGGGAGGGCACGGAGAACTGGCCCAGAGACAGACGGGGCGGGGGGTTGGCTGGAGGCACGAAGAGGACAGCCCGAGTGGGAGGGGGTGCTGGGGAGAGGTGGACTGGGGGAGCAAGTAGCTGGAGCTGACACAGGGAGACGGCGAGAGAGTAAAACTTCTTCTCCTCGCTCCCTCTCTCACGTCTGGCTCTGCTGGGGCATAAGGTCCTCTCCCCAGTGCCCCCTCGGGGCAAGCCAGTCTAGTCGTAGCTGGACAGAGAAAGGCACATCCTTCCCGCTGCTTTGCCTAGATGGCCCATCTGCCCCCTCCTTGCCTGAGATGATGCGGGTGGTATGTGAAGCCCAGGCACCATGCCCAGCAGGCACCAGGCAAACCTCTTGTGAGGGAGCAAACCGAGCAAGGCCCGACTTCCGCCCTGTGCACCAGCTTCAAGCTCTGTCCATCGAGTACATGGGGGGAGGGGGGACAGGGCAGAAATCAGGCCAAGAAGCAACTTAACAAAAGAGGCTATGTGAGCAGAGGCCTGGTAAATTCATGTCACCCTGTTTGGAGATGTCCAGAGATGCCAACTACAGCCTCAGGGCAACGAGACACCTTTTATTCTGCCTAATTGCATCTTCCTGCTGAGAGGGAGGAAGGAATTAAAAGGTCTTTCCTAAAGCACAGGGAAGATCCTATGGCATCAGAAAAGGGGAAGCAAGGTTGGTGAACCCTCCACCTAAGGATAAAAGTGAAGGGCAAGAACGGGTGCTGATTTTCTATCTCAGAGGGCATGAGCTAGCACCAAACACTCTGCACCTCTTTCATGTTATTAGTTGGGCCCCCCTGTCAGTTTCGAGGATGTGAACAGCAGTAAAACTGCAAACCTCAAAGGGCTTGTAGGCTTGTCTTTGGGTGAAGGTGGTAAGGTGATTATGCCATATTCTGCAACCAGGCTTGGGAGAGATAGAATCCTCGGTAATCCCAAGAACCCACAGGCTACCTACTTGGCAACACAGATTCAGTGATGGACCCCAGATTCAATTCACTAATTCTGGTTTTCACTAGAAAACCAGACCCAGACATTGTAGAAAGACCCAAAAAGGGTAATGAAAAATACCTATTTTTTTCGCCTAACCCTCAGTTACCCAGAACATGCTACTAACCAGAAAAGCCCTTCCCCAAGCATTCAGGTTTTGGCATTACGGTGTATTTGTATTTTTTCAGTGAGTAAAATCCACAGAACTGGGACTCTCTGTTACAGAATAATGCCAGCTCTGCTCCCACCTGTCTTCTTGTAAGGGGAATAATAGCAGAGTCCCTTGCTGTGAGTCAGGGGCGCCCTCCACCGGCTCTTAGATAGCATTCATTCATACACAACAAAAATGTACTGAGCACCTACTATGTGCCAGGTACAGTGCCAGGCACTGAAGAGAAACTAGGGCCAGTCTCTCCCCTCAGGGAGGTTGCAGTCTGAGGTGGGGGCAGGTATGTCAACAGACAGGTAAAAAATCATGTGTCACCTGGAACCACAGGGGTCAGCAGAGGATGTTATGGGAGTACAGAGGAGGGCTGTTCCCCCCTCCCCATGACTCCCACCAGACCCCAGCCCCACCCCAAGCTGAGTGGTGAAGGTGAACAGGAGTCCAGCAGATGGACAAGGCAGAGAAGGGCGTTCCAGGAAAGGAGAAGATTCAGTAAAGAGGGAAACCTCTAGGTTTTTAAGCCACTGTAATTAAAAGAAGTCATTGAAAAAATGCAGGCAAAACTGAAGTGAATCTGTAATTTCTAGCCACAGGAATGAGGGCAGAGGACGAGTGCTACCCAGTGGCCCCTTTCGTGCGGCCTTCTGACATGATGCACTGAACTCAGGAGAGGCCACAGAGACAACCAGGGACACAGCCCAGCACTGGATTACCAGCCACACATCCTATGCATCACCCAAAAGCTACACGTGGAAGACTCCCCTCTCATGGGAGGGGGCAGGAGGGGTGGACCGCTAGCAGATGCACTGAAGTTCAGCCATAGTAATGGAGACCAAAGCCACGAAGCTCACACGCTGTTATGTCCACACCGAAGAGGGTCTGTGGAAGCCAGCTCTGTGAATGGGTCAGGGCTAATGGTGGGAAATTACAAACATCCCCACTGCAGGACCAGACGTGCCTCAGGAAGAGCCCCTCGGAACCTGGCCACATTCTGTTCAGTTCACAGGGGCCATCCTGGGGGAAGGAGGGACAAAAATCAATAGGAATAGCAATACTTCTACACAAGTGTCTTCTGCAGTCTCTGCTACTTAAGTCCTGGCCGAAAGAGAAGCCCCCTCTCCCTCCGCAGGAGGTGGGAAGATGGCTTTGCTCAGCATTGCAAATAAGGTTCTAAAAACTTTTTAGAAAATAATTCCTAACAGTGGTACTCAGATAGAGCCATAATGTTGGATTAACAGCTCCAAGCCAGCAGACCAGACACTTGTCCAATTAATAAAACTTATAAAGCAGAACAACTTATTGATGTTACAGACACAGCACTTAGTGCAACGACAAAACCCAAATCCATGCAGAACACTCTATGTTCTTTAGGAAGCCCTTTCTCCACCAACCTGTACAATCCTTTCTTCAGTGCAAACAGGGGGCTGGGGAATGGAGGGAACAGTGCAGGGCTCTGGACAACTGGCAGAGGAGGAGATGGCTCAAGGAGTTGGCACAAATCTGCCAAAGGTCAGATCTAATCTGGACTTCAGAGGCAGAGGATCTGGGCTGGAATCCGAACTCTGTGGCAAGTTACTCAACCTCTGGAGCCTCAGTTCCCTCATCTCTAAAATGGGGTTCATGATAGTACCTATTTCAAAGTACCTACATGAAGATTAAATGTACTAAGTAAGTGTTGAATCACTAGTGGCTATTAGCAATCATGATTATCATTGTTATGTTTAGATACTAATAGGATCTGCTCTCCTGTTACAGTCCACTTGGTTTGCCTCTCTCCACAGAATGTAATGAAGATGATTTGAAAATTGGTTCAAATCTCTTTGGACCTTGGGCCCTGACTTCAGATCTACAGGATAAATAAGCTGTGCTGTGGGGAAAACAAAGCCTGTGTTATCACTTCATTAAAGTCAAATTCTCACCCTACTTCTAGTGGTTAACAGTCGGGGTGCGGAAGTAAGAAGTGGGGGCGTGGAACACGGGGTGGGGGGGGAAGCCCAGCTCTGCTTCTCACCAGCTGCGGAACCTTGGGCTTGTGCACCCCTCAATTTCTACCACCTCAATCTCCTCATCTGTAAAATAGGGAAAATATCAGGTTCTACCTCATAGAGTTGTGAAGATTAAACACACGTAAAGCACTTACTACAACTGTGCCGGGTACAAAGAAAGCACCGAGTGAATGCCAGCTACACTTCTGACTGTACACGAATTCTCATTACTACCTAAAGAGGTCAGCACGATGCTTGGCACATAGTAACAGTAGCTATTATGATCATCAGGACTCTTGGTACAGATGAGAATCTGGGGGGTGGGGGTAGGAAGCATAAGGGAGATCTGGGTCTTCTCTAAGAATGGGACTCTGTGACTTTGGATAAACTCACCTTTGTGATCTCAGACACCACCGTCCCCCCCACCCTACAATTTTACACAGCTCAGAAAAAGAAAGTGACAGGTACGGGCCTGCATGTTCCCACCTGCCAAGCTTTCTACAAGTAATGCATCACCTTGTTGGGCGGGCGGTCTTGTTTCTCAGCGCCGAGATGCTTCGTGAACGCTGAGGCCACGCGAGAGCAGGCCAGCCAGGGTGCGCCGGCCCTGGGGAAGCTGCGCCTAGAAGCCCCCCGCACTTCTGACGTCGGGCTCCGGCGGGGGGGCGGAGCTTCGGGACAGGGCAGCTGCGGGGAGGGCGGGGCCCGAGTCCCCCAGGGGTCGCCCCTGCCCCAGCCGGCGTGTGCCTCGCGGCTTCTACCTCTCCTCCCCCCCTCGCCACCGCCACTTCCAGAGGAAAACTTCCCGCTCACGCCGCCACTTTTCCACGGGCGTCCAAACCCTCGGCCCCGCGCATCTTGTCTTCCAATCTCCTCGCGGGCGGCCTGTCAACCCAAACGGCTCCTTAGGGACTGGGGGTGGGGGGCTGGCGGATGGTGGGGAGGAGGGCTCCGGTCGCGCCAACTCCGTCCACGGTCCATCAACTGCGGGAGCCCGGCGGGCGCGCGCCCAGGACCAGGGACCCATGCCAGCGCCGCCCGGAGTCGCTGTGTGGGGCCGGCGAGGACCCCAGCACCCGGCTGCCGACCCCCCCAACCCCACACACAGCCTCATCAGCTGGGTGCCCCGCTTTCTGATCCTTTCCCAGGCGATCCCAAACCCGGCTGCGCGGAGCGCGATACTTACTGTCGAGGCCCCCTGCGGGCCGGGGCTGGGCGGCTGCCCTGCCCGGGGAACCCTCTGGCCACCCTCTGGCCGTCTCCCCCCTCGCGCTGCCCCGGACTGTGCCCAGTGCCGACGGTAGCGGCAGCGGCGTCTGTGGGAAGAGAGAGATCACGCCTGCCTTAGAAACCCAGCCCCTGCTGTGACCAGAATCTTAAAGAAGGAGGCGACCGACTGGCTCGGCCCCAGAGCCGCGGCTGAGCTGAGGTGGCGAACTAGCGAGGCAGCTGGTAAACACAGCGTCTGCTGCCTCTCGCCCGCCCGCAATCCGCCGCGGAGGAGCTCCCCCCTCACTCTTCACCCTGGACAGGCCCCCGCAGGGGAGCCGGCGAGGGGGGCTCCAAGTACAGTGACGAGCGGATAATCCAGCTGCCGCTGGGTGAGCACTTACTAAGCACCGGGCACTGTGCTTTCCATCCGTTTTCCCACCTCAGCATCCTCCCCATTGTACAGAAAATAAAACCGAGGCTCAGGGAAGCAAAGGAAATAGACCCAAATGCAGGAGCTGGTAATGAGTGGGGGGGAGAGATCGGAAACCCGAAGGGTCGCAAATTCGCCGCTGCCTGCCTCAAAAGCTACTTTGTGCTACTGCAAAGCAATTATTTGAATACCCGGGTCTCCACCTCCTGTTCCCCCATTTTCCTGCCAGGACTAGGGACAGGTGGCAACTCCAGGCCAGTTTGCTGGTGGAGGTGGGGTAGGGGCCCTGGGAGGTAGGATCCTGACTGCAGTGCCTGGTGCCAGGGAGCGGTCATCCCTTTTTACCTCAGACAATTCACCTACTACGTGCCAGGCCTTGTGGAAGACAGAAAAAGGTCTAGGAGGTAGTCTCGGTCCACGTGTGATCCAGGAGACAGGCAGTGAGCCTGTGAGGTGTGGGTTATGCTAGAAGGGTCAAAGGTGGCGGGTGCAGAGGCCCTAACGGAGCAAGTAACCAGTGTCCTCAGACACCCACCGCAGAACCTTGGGGAACCGCTGGCGGGGATCACACCACCCACTCCTCCTTAAAGGATGAGTGTAAGGCAGCCTTGTTGGGAGACTGAGCCCCGTGGCTTCTCTCTGGGAGCTACCCTAATCTCCCTGCCACGGCAGTGACATCTGTGAAATGGGAAAGATCTCTTACTCCTTCCTTCCTGGTCAAAATGATGAAATAACACCGAATTCCTGCCCTTGTATTCTGATCATAAAAAAGAGAGCAGTTTTAGAACTTGTATTCCTCCCTGCCTTGCCCCTGCTTATCCACTCAGTCACTCATTTGGCAAATGTTTATTAGTATCTACTGTGTGTCAGGTACCATGGTAGGTGCTGGGCACCTCCACAGTTCTATGGGGGAGCCTACATGGGAGGTGGAAGGCACACAGGGCTGGCAGTTAGGAAACACATTTTAAGTCCTAGTTCTTTGACTAAATAGCTGCGTGACCTTGGGTGAGTCATGTATCCTTTCGGGACCTCAGTTTTCTTGTTGGTCAAACAGGGATAATAACACCTTCCCATCCTATTTCACAGGGGTGTTTTGAGACTCAATGGAGACGATGGATGTGAAGGAGTTTGAAAAGTATAAAGCCACTAGACAAATGTCAGGGATTAGTTTGTCTCCAAGGTGGGAGGGGGCTGCTGGGAAGTAAAGCTTAAGAGAAATCCTGGCTGACTTTCCCAAATGGACTGCACGGAATTCCATCTTCCCCAAGTCACGATTCTGCACTCAGGCAGAAGTCTCTGCTCTGTGATACATCGTCTTCCATCAGCAGTGCCCATGACACCAGGGTTAGTGATGACCTGGTCTTAAGCCAGGGAGATTGTTTGGGGGACTTGAGTGGAACCGGGGGGGCAGTTTTGCCTCTGGGTCTCTAATTTCTGTTAACAGCAGCATCCTCCCCCCAAATCGAGCCCGCCGGATGTGTCTAGATAGAAACCACTTGAGGCCCCCAGAGACACCCTTTCGGGAAGCACAGGGCTCATGTCAGACAGCAGTGGTGGCCTTGAGGGTGGATGCTCTCTCTGCTCTTTTGGAAGCTAGGGGTTCTGGGTTCAGCCCAGCTGACTGAAATCTACAACAGAACTGAGGGAACCTCTGGGAGGGTCTTCAGTGTGCTCAGTTCAGCCCTGAAAGCAACCTCAAATAGACCGATAGTCTAAATTATACTACTACACTTGTTATGCAACACAGCTACAAGGCAAATTCCCAAATTTCCAAGAAGTACTCTCCTCTACCCCCAGCTACCCAAGTAAACACACAGTCTAAGGAAATACAGGGTCTTACCAGGCAAACAGCTTCCTGACAAATCTGCTAGCCTCCTTCCTTCTTCCCTCTCCCCCTCCCCACCAGACTGTCAATATGAAGCCCCTTCCATATAAAAATAGAGAACCGATGCAGAAAAGGGAGGGCTCTGGGGACCATGGCCGGGCAAGTCCAGAGCTGCACTACACAGCTCTGGAGCCAAACCAGGATGGAAGTCAGAGGCAGAGACAGAAAGGAGCCCGGACTTGGGCCAGGGCACCTCCAGTCAGCAGGCCCCTGTGGGGAGGTGCAGACTCCCAACCCAGCGTCCCTTAGCAGTCTCAAGGCGCCTCTCAATGTCCTCATAGATTCTGTTGTCACATCCATCTCGCCCAGGCTGCTCCTCTTAATAAAGGGCCCCTGCGGCCACGCCAGACGGCCTGATGTTAGCCTTCTTCACTCTCCCACCCTCCTCCCCAGCATGGACCACGCAGTAGTGATTCAGGCCTCCTGGGTCACCACAATACACTGGAGAAACGCTTCCTGAGCGCCCAAGCCAGGGTGTGACGAAGCTTTGGGTGTGGGTGTATCAAGTACTCCTTCCTTGCCCCCTCAGAGTGGCCTGGGCCCTGGATTCAGAGTCTCAGCCTGCATCTTCCTCCAGCTGTATAACCTGAGTCCAATTTGCAAAGCCCTTCCTCGGTGATTGTCAATAAATCCCCCATCTCTATCCCCCTGAAAGGCCAGAAAGCTTCAAGATCCAAAGGAATGAATCACCCATGGTGAAATTTCAGGCACAGTGACAGGCAATCGAGGAGACATATTTGATCACATCATGTTTACCTATGTGTAAGGCTGGCCCTGAGGATATTCTGGCATTTTCCCTCAACTATAATGAAGACTTGGAATAATAGCAAAGGAAGCCATAGAAAACACACCAGGCTGGGAGCGGGGACATCTTGCTGCTCATCCCAGCTCTGGCGCTAATTAGATGTATGGCCCTGTTACTTTCCCTTTCACAGCCCTGAATGCCCTCCAGCTGTCCCCACCTCCTTCGGATCCAGCAACTAAACGGTTAATGCCTGGCCCAGTAGGGGCTGATCATTCTGCCTGGCCAGCTGTATAGGCGATATAATTAATACTTTTATTATCACCCCACTCTAGGATTCCACTCTAGTCTAACACCCCTTCCAGGCCATTTCTCTGTGAAGATGTGCCAAGGGCTTTCTGGATTGAGGTATGCCCCACTTCCTGCCTCTGAGGCAGGTGGGTCCTGGTTGTTTCACAGAAGGTAGAAGAAGAAGGGAGCAGGGGTTGAGGGGGTGACTGGCTCTGCAGTTAGTAGCAGCTGCCCTGGTGACTCTCCATCCTGTGGTCTGGATGCACCTGCCAGAGGATGAAACCAAACGTGTTGAAGTTGGAGGGACACTCCTTTCGACTATTACCTGAACAGGACATTGATTCTGTAGCCCTCCCTGGCCTCCCCCCTGCCCCTGCCACCTCACCAAGGGCTGTCAGGAGCTCTTATCTGCTCCCCAGGCCTACCTGGGGTGCCTGCCACCATTTTCTTTCCCTCCTTAGTAGCTGACCACTTCCCTTCTGCTCTTAGCCGGAGCGAGCCTCCTCAGCATTGAAACCACCCCCTCACTTGCCCTGTTTCCCCGCCCTCTGCTCTTCTACTTCCTTCTCCCTGCTAAGGCCTGGCTGCTCCAATGGGTGCTTTGCCCCTGTGGTGCGAAAGTTCTCCCAGGGCCCGGTGTTAACTTGCTCTCATTTGTGAGCTGCTTTGTTAACCTAAGTGGCCTTTTCTCGATGTGTTGTGCTTAGTGCTGTTACCTCCCCACCACACCCTCCTTAATCTTGTAATAAGAGGCCCTTCCCTGTGGAGAAGGGGTTGGGCTTTTTCAAAGCCCTTTCTGGTACAGGCTTTAGTAGCTCAGTACATCTTCACAACCACCTGAGGAAACACAGCGGGTGTGATTACTGATCCCTGCCGCAACGATGAGGAAACTGGGGCTCAGGAGAGCTGAGAAGGCCTGTCTGCTTGGAGATACAGTGTGATGGCCGAGCAGGCCTAGAACCACAGCTCTTTTCCATAGGACCCCATGTGCTTATGTCATTCATCTTCGACACTGTTCTTTGAGGCCCCAACCAAGACCTCAGAAAGGTCACCGATGCACACAAGCCCATATGCAATTTTACTTATGAATTTGTGAGGGCTCATAGGACCTCTGAGGGTCAAGCCCCCTGCATCAGTATTTTTTTTTAAGCTGCCCAGGTGATTCTAATGCGCTGCAAGGAGTGAGAACCACTGCTTGAAAGGAAGGTGTGAAAATTTGAGATGAGAGTGCGAAAGTTTCAGGAGCCAAGAGCTTTTTTTTTTTTTTTTTTTTTTTGGGGTACCGGGGTTTTTGCGGTACGCGGGCCTCTCACTGTTGTGGCCTCTCCCGTTGCGGAGCACAGGCTCCGGACGCGCAGGCTCAGCGGCCATGGCTCACCGGCCCAGCCGCTCCGCGGCATGTGGGATCTTCCCAGACCGGGGCACGAACCCGTGTCCCCTGCATCGGCAGGCGGACTCTCAACCACTGCGCCACCAGGGAAGCCCCAAGAGCTTTCTTAAAAGCCTTGGGTGTCCCCGGGAAGAACTGAAGGGAGACTGGGATGGGAACTATGGCCTAGCTTCCCTGCCTCGGTTTACTCCTTTCTGTCTGAAGGAAATCATTCTGCAGGCCTTTACCGCCCCTCCCCAGCCCTGGACTGTCTTTGTAAATCAGTCAGCCCTGATTTTCCTGTGTGAAGGGACATTAAGAAAGAAATGCACCTCCCTCTCCATATATACACGTTGGCTAATTGCTGGGTAAGCACATCATTAGTATCTTCTGCCTACAAGGGTGAAGCTGAATTCCCCTGAGTAAGGCATGGGGGTCTCTCTTGAGGTGAAGGTTAGAGACTTTCATGTCAATCACCTAGAAAGAGGTGCTCCTTAGGTAAGAGACTGGAACTCCTAGGAATAATCATCCATCCGGATAGCTATCGTGGATTAAGCACTTAGTATGTAATAGGCATTTCACTTACATTTCCTCATTTAATCCTCAGACTCATCCTTCTTTTACCTATTAGGAAATTGAGGCTCAAGAAGTTACATTACTTGCCCAAAGGTCACCCAGCTAGTAAGCAAGTATGTTTTGTTTGGCCAGCTCAGTGTTTTCAAAAATTTTACAATTTACTGCTAAGATTTATAAATCCTCCGATTTCATACAAGAATCAGGATTTCTGACTTCTCTCCAGAAATCCTACCTGGCAACCCTGGGCCTTAAAGTCCCACCTGAGCAGGATCAGCTGGCGCTAAGCAGCAGAACCCCTTCTGGATGAGGGATGCCCTCTCCCAGTCCCCCCAGTCTCCATCATTCCTTCTGTTCTCTAATCATGGGGTCAAGTGTCAGCTGCCATTTAATATTGTTCTTGTAGTGCTGTGTTCCTGGTTTTATTTTTTATTATTTTTCAAAAAATTTTTATTGGAGTATAGTTGCTTTACAATGTTGTGTTAGTTTCTACTGTACAGCACAGTGAATCAGCTATATGTATATATATATCCCCTCTTCTTTGGATTTCCTGTTTTTATTAAAAGAATAATAAAGAGGAGAATGAAACATTTCTTGGGCATACATCTGATCTTTAAAGTGGGGAGAGAGAAGGCTGGGCACCCCAGTTTGAGAGGGCACTTGGTGGTGGTTGGGACTATAGGTGGTCTCTGGTCCATGGAGGTGGGCTGGGAGTTAGGAAGGAGGAATGGGTCCCCAGGGGACCCCAACAGTGAAAGATGACTGAGCGGTATCTTCTACAGCCGATTGTCTAGTCTAGCTTCCTGGCCTTTATCTGTGAAATGGGCGTAATGATAATAATAGTACCATGTCTACTTCATGGGCATATTAGGAGGATTAAAATGAGTATATGTGTACATATACATTTAGAATCGTGCCTGGCTCAAATGAAGTGCTCAACAAACGTTAGCTATTTTCATTATTATTATTCTCCATGTTGGTTTCCTGGAATCTTGTCATCTCCTAGCCTTTGACATATGAAACTTTCAGACTGATCTAAACAATACTGTAGAGTATTAAAAGACCCCTGGGATGCGTCAGTGTTACAGGGGAAGGTGAATCTCACAGATGTTTCTTCCCGCTGAAACCATCTCTTTCTAGTGCCAATCGTGGAGGTTCTGGGTGACATTTTATTAAGTGAGATGACATTTCCTACTCTAGAGAGAAGGCAGCCTTGCCTTGCACACCAGAATGCCCTCCACCACCTTGTCTACCTGGCAATCTCCTACATATCCTTCTGGACTCAGCTCAAATCACTTTCTCTGGGAAACCCTCTCTGAGCCTCATCTGCCTCCCCAGGTGGAGTTACTATAAAAGTCTACCCCTCATTAGAATATGAGCTCACTGAGGGCAGGGCAGGGCAGGATATGACTTGTCCACTGGATCCCCAGTGCCCAGAACAAGTATAGGTGCTCAGTAAATGATGGTTGAATGAACTGGGAGAAGGGGGATGTGGGGAAAAGAAAGGTTCAAGCCACATTTTCGGGGGGCTCCCTGGCTCCCAGCAGACCTTCTAAGTCTGCTTCTGTGTGGCTCCCTAAATTCTTCAAACCAGCATCACAAAGTCTCTGTGCCCCTCCCAGGCCTATTTTAAGGCTCACCTGTAAGGTAGATGGATGTGACCATTTTTTGGAGCCCTCCCCAACTTTCAGCATGCCCCTGCTCCTTTGAACAGCCCCTCACTATGATGGACCCATGAGCTTCCATCCCCTAGGCTGTGCAGGGTGTCCCCAAAGCATTGAGCACTTCCTGGGGCATCCCTTGTGAGCATCAAAACTGAGATGTTTTATGTCCCCATAAAACATGTCAGGCCCTGCTCTCCCACTAGGTCTTCCTTCCCAGATGAGATATCTGAATCTCTGATGCCCCCATCCAAAGGGGATTTTAAGCCCTGGGAGGCTAGCTGGGGAGCCACTTCTGTGTGAGTAGGGTTCCAACAGTAAGTAATACAGCTGGGGTGAGATTTGTATCATCAATCCTGCCACCCTTCATTAACAATAACCCAGGGCAGCCATGGAAACCCCCCTCCCAGCCCTGCTCAGCAGTCTCCCCCAGCTCTGCTCAGTGTGATCCTGGTCCCCATCTCCTACCCCACTGCAACTTCCCTGCCCCATTTCCTCTGGATGATCTGAGTTCCTTTACCAGGAGCAACCTGTCTGCGTGCAAAAAAACAACCTGAGAGCCATTAAAGGGAAAGAGCATCTTTCAGGAAAGCCAGATGATTTTAAAGCATTAATGGACACCTTTGCAATTCTGTCTCGGGAGGAGATGATGTCTCGTAAGCTGGCACTGGGCTGAGGACTGCTCCACACAGCAGCCCTCCAACACTGAGAACACATGCCCTAGAACCAAAGATATGCCAGAAGAGCCAGGTGAGATCCGAGGAGCAGTGAGAAAACCCAAAACGTGAGCTCCCAGAGTGCCAATCCCAATGCACGTGTGTGTGCGTGCGCGCGCACGCACACACGCACACACACGCAAGCACGCACGCACGCACACACACACACACACACACACACACACACATCCAGAGACACAGGTGGAGCCACACGTTGGCACAAAAACACCACCCACACTCTTGCTATAAGACCCACGTGTGATTTGCCAACAAATTGCAAATTAACCTCCTAGTGAACAGATTAATGGTATTCATGGTAATTTACACTCCAAGTTTCATAGCAACAGACCTTGAGCATCCTGGTTGCATAAGAATTCAAGGATTTTCAAGTTCCTGGAGACATTGTAGTAATTAACCTGATAAGCCTATGCAAATTAGCCCCAATTTGACACTGTCATTTTTGAATCCAATATCCAGGGTATTTGCCCAGAAGGTTGCCTGTCGCCACTCCAACTCCTTGGCTTGAGGTGCTAAGCTGACAGATGCCAGTCTGCGTTTGTCTATGCAAATGAGGCCCCAGAGCAGAGCTCCCCATCAGGCTGGGGAAGGGACTGGACAGTTACAAATGGGCTCCTTGCACCGTGATGAGAATGGAGTCAGGGCTTCCAGGAGAAATGGGGCAGGGGGCTCCAGTCAATTTGCACACTACTGACAGAGCTATCTTTTTAAGATCCTTGGTTTGAGGACAAAAATTCCCGACTTGCACAAGAGTTTGAGCTTTTCACCTGAAGGTCAGAAAGAAGCCTCTTTGGGGCCTGTTGCCAAGTGCCACTGGAGTTTTTTTTTATCTTTCCAGAAAGATCAGCTTCTTAAAATAAAACCGAAAGCTGGGATTCCCTGTTTCTTCCCTGGGAAGGTGAAGTTTAATTGGCTCTATTTCCCATTTTGAGCAAAAAAATCACAGAACATACTCAACTCCCTCATCAAATCAATCAGCCTATGGGCACAGCGTGTGTGTTCTCTCCATGGGTGGACTGGTTCCTGTCTGATAATGTTTAGCCTCAGAAGGTGGCCACTCCACCCGCCCCCCACAGAGCTCCATCCTTGACCTCCTTCTTGTTTGAGCTCCTGAACCACCAGGAGTCACTGAACCCCCGAGGTAATCTGCCTTGTGCTTCGCGCTCTGCAGGGCACAGTAATGAAACGTCACAGAGGACGGTATTCTTGGCCCACTGGCTACCCACTGCTGCCCCCAGCTCAGCTCTCCCCAGGACCTCAGCTGGTTGCTCACGGTGCTGCCACCCCACAGATTGGTTTAGAAACAGCTTTCTGGAGCCCCGATTTGGGGGCAGGGGTTGAGGATGGAAATACTGCAGAGAAACTGTCCAGATCACCCAGATCCAACCTGCCCCTAATGGGCTACCATCTGGAGCTCAAAATTCTCTGGAATGCAAGGCCAGGCAAGGTGATGATCAGAGCAGCCTCACCACTCTAGAAGAGCTAATACTTGGAGGTGATAAAACACCTGAAATATATACCAGGGCCTTTCAGTAATATATCTTTACCTGTCTTCCTCAGTAACCTTTGGTTAAGTCAGGGTTTCAGAAGTGCTGGAAGGTCACCTGTGTAACAGTTGCCTTCCTCTCTGAATGCATACATCAAGCCACCAATCCAAGATGATGCCACTCTCCCTCTTGTCTACCTTCCCCTTCTCACCATGTCCATGTCCCTATTCACCCAGCTAGCAACCCCTCTTCTTTGACTGCCAACAACGCTTAGTGTCCACCATACTGGCCCCCCCAGAAGTGTGAGCCCGGGACTCCTGGGCCGCAGCATACTGCAAGAGGGATGCACATCCATACACTCTGAAGCATTACTTGTGGATATGTCAATCAATAACCGTACTACGATGATGATGGTGATGATAATAATAATAACAGCTCCCATTTGGGGAGCATTATACTACATGCCAGACACTTTACATGAGCTTGACATGCAATATCTGATTGCATCTTCATAACATCCCTGTGAGCTTGGTACTGTCATTAGCCCCGTTTTGCAGACAAGGACACTGAAGCAAAGATTTAAGCAACTTGCTCAAGATCACACACAGGTAATACTTGGCAGTGCTGCAAATCAAACGCTAGCTGACAGATGCCGGAGACTAAGCATTTAAGCACCATCCTAAAATATCTCACACGTGTATGTACCACTATTTTCCAAGTGTGAGGCAGATGTCATAATGATTAACAAAATTACTTTTAAAATATCACATATTTAGATTACTTTGTGGTCATTATGTGTTTCTCAATCAATGGATACTAAGAGTAAAATAGCTGTAAGAAGGGTCCAGAATATGGGTCGTTGGCTTTAGCCAGATTGAGAACCGTGGGTATTTTGTGCATAGAGTATTCCCACCCCAGGTCCTCTCACCCAGGAAGGCACACATTCTTTTTTCTGCTCATCTTCTGTTTTATCTCAAAGGACCTATGTGTCTCTGTAGCTATGATGCAGTGGGGAGCCATGTTTAAAGCTATCTGTACATTCATTAAGCAAACATTTATTGAGCTCCTACGATGTGCCAGACACTGTTCTAGACATGGGGGACACTGCAGTGAACAACATAGCTAAAAAAATCCCTGTCTTCGTGGAGCTTGCCTCCTAGTGACAATATACAAATAAATAGGTAAAATTACATGATATTTTAGAGAGTGAGAAAGTGCTTTAGAGGAAAAATGAAGCAAGGAACCGCACAGGCGCAGGCCCAGGGATGCAGTGTGCCTGGGGTGACCAAGGACTGCGAAGGAGGCGAGCTGTTGGAACAGCCTGTCTGCGAGAGTGCTGTTATGTAGAGAGGTGGATTCAGAAATGGGCTCTGTCATTAGCTCTCCAAGTGGCCTATGAGGGCCACCTTAACCTCGGCTGGTCTGCAGGACTAGCTCGGGGCAAAATTATGAGGCAAATGCTTCTGTCCGTCACTCTTCAACTCCCTAGTCCTTTCCTGTTTCCTCCTCGGGAGCCCATTTGCTCCCCTCTCCCCCAGCATTTGGGGCCTCTCCAGTCCCCCAGCCTGAGAAATAACGAGTACAACTTGGGGCTCCCAAAGATCTGGGCTTGCCCCCTGGTTCCGCCTCTTACCAGCTGTGGGACTTTCTCTGGGTAAGTCATGTACTTCTCTGAGCCACCATTTCCTTATTTTTAAAATGGAGATGATAAGGTATTGGGAGGATTAAATGAAATAAATGCATGTAAAATGTCGAGGCCTGTGCTCAAGAAATGGTAGCTGCTATTACTCATTCACACCCAGGTATAAGCTATAGAGACAGTCTGTGTGCCTTGGGACCCCTGAAAGGCCTGTGGATTTCTTGCAAGGAAAATTCTCAAATACACCAATTGTGGGTTGTCTGTCAGCAGAGAGAGAGAGAAAAAAATGGAAGTAGAATCACTACTGTCGGGAGTGTCCTAAATTTTTAACATTACCAATGGGTATTGATACTTAGAAAGCTTAGGAACTACTGGCATCAATTGGCACTGGCAGCATCATTGAGCAGGTGGGAAATCCAAAGGAAGCCTTGGATCTTCTGATCCAGCGTGAAGAGGTGTTTCCATAGTCTCTTCCTCCTTTACTCTGTTGCTTCCACTCACATGGGAGAACGGGAGAGGTCAGAATCATGGTTCTAAACCCAGAGTGGGCAACCTCTGGGGTTGGCAGGCCTTCCATCCCAAAGGGCCTAGCGGCGCATGTCTTTTTTGCTTTCACACATCTCTAAGTATCATCTCGGTGCTCCTGTTACCTCCTCTTCCTGTACTCTGAGCAAACATTCCTGGCCAGCCAGAGGAAGCGGCCACTGAGAAAGTGCTCGGTGATGACATCCAGGAAACGTTGCTGAGGGCTTTGCCGTGACCTAACCAGAGCTTGGGCATGTCGGCCTCTTACTGTAACAGAACGGTTGCAACCTGGACAAGTTTCTCACAAATCACCATTTCACATATCAAAGCCTATTTTCCGTTTAACTTTGAACATAAAATTGGAGATGTGTTTCTCAGAGGAGAAAAAAAATGGGGCCCTGAGACTTAATAAAAAGCATGTTTATGAATGCAATGCAGCAATACACTTGAAAATCACAAATGTGAGTGGAAAAAAATGAGAATTTTCTTATAAAATATTAACAATGCCCTCAAATGAGTCACAAGATCTGAATACAAAATAGCTAGTGTTATTTCGATGTTTGGCACAATAGCTTAAAGGCCCTAAAGAAAAACAACAACAGCTTAACCGAACAGAACACACTGAACTGAAAAGTTGCCCTATAAAATTGCCTTTCTAATGTTTTACAGCAGGGGACCAGGCACATTCTTTGGAGGCTCAGATCCTGAGCTCTAGCACTCTGGAGAAGCTGCTGGATTTCAGAAACGAACAGGTTGATCTGGCCCAGAGAATAGACAAAGCAGCACAGCCGTGACGATGCTTAAAAATGCCCCAGGAAATGAGTTAATTGGGGCCACAGAGGTATAGGAAGACTTTCTGGTAACACAAGACTTGAAACTTCTGTAAAGTGAGGCTTTGGGTCATGTATAATGAATCAGTCCTCCAATTTCTAACTGTTACTCTGGCTAATGTCTTTCTATGGAGTCTCTAGACAATGAGAAATTCCTATGAAGGGCTTTCTACCCTTGGCACTTCCCCCAAAGTATGTGGCAAGGAACATCAACCCCAGAAGAGGCTCCATAAATGCGTTTCATGGACAAAAAAAGTGTGAGAAATGCCTGGTTCTCTAAATCAGTGCTGCTCAAACTTTAATGTGCATACAAATCGACTGAGGATATTGTTACAATGCCGATTCTGACTCGGAAAGTCTGGGGTGGAGGCCTGAGATGTTGCATTCCCAGCAGGCTCCCAGGTGATGCATATGCTGTCAGTCCTCAGACGACACTTTGGGTGGCGAGGCTCTAAATGTCCTCTTGGAGATTCATGATTCTCATTAGTATGTTAAGGGCTCTGTGAAACCCTGTAGTAAAGTTGAGCTTATCTAACCCAGCATTTGTTAAACCCATTTGTACTCGGAAACCTTTCTGTCTCGTGGTACCTATTAATCCCTCACACTCTGGGTACTGTGGAAGCCAATTTGGGAAGTGCTGCTCTAGCTAATACTACTCTACCTGGAGTGACTTCGCATCATCTGAGAAGTCTATATGTTTGGGTCGTGGCCATAGCCCTCATCTAGGGCTGGTTAATAGCCCTGCAGAGACAAAGGTATGCCAGGCCTGTGAACTGCCATTGGTTTCCAAAGACTCCAAGCTCAATGACAGCAAAATACTATAAAACTCTATTTACCTTCCTGCCATACTCACCACTTTCCAAAATGCTTTACAACCTTAATGTGGCTTGAACTGAAATGAAAGCAGGGAAAAGTGAGATTTGGAGCACAGAGGGGCAGGCATTTTTGAAGGAGGAATGAAATAAGATGAGCAAATGGCACTGAAAGCAGACGGGAGGTAAGGGACTCAGGGGTTAGGTGGGGTGAGGAGGAGGGAAGAGGCATCAGTAAGAGATGCCAGTGGGCAGGGTGTCCCAGAAGGGCAATGAAGAGAGAATACACACTCTATAAAATCCAGCCTCACAGAACGAGGAAGAAGAAAATACGAAGAGAAGAGTCTTCTTCTTTACCTGGCTTCCACCTGTACAGGTCTCAGCTATGTATTTTCCCAAAGTTCTGCTGTACAAATTGTTTGGCCGGGAGGCCCTCTCTGGGCAGGTTTCTCATTCTCGTGGCATTGGCTGCCAGATGGAAAGGGACTGGCTTGTCAGTTCATGTAGGAGGGCATCTGCTCACACCCGTGGTGGCCTGTCACTCCAGCCCCTATCCCAATTAGCAGATGGGTCCGAGAGAGCTCTCCAATTATCAGAAGCCAGTGGCAGACAGTGTTTCCAAACTGGAAAACAGGGAGGGATGGGAACTCCTGCCCTGGGAGTCAGACAGAGACCACACCTGAGCTCCGCTGCTCACACTAGCCGTGAGGTCATGGGGTGAGTTAGCCCATCGAAACTTCAGTCTTCTCCTCTCTAAACCAGGGTTAAGAATAGGATCTATCTCCCAGCAATTTGGTGAGGAATGATTAGGGTGCTCCAGGTAAGATGGTTAGGACAGTGCCTGACACAGAATAGGAATCCAATAACTGTTAACTGCTATTAGCATTATTCTTTTTTTATTATTAATAAAGGCTGTTTAGTGCAGTTGCTTGGCACAAAGACAGTACCTGAAAAATGATCGCTGATATGATGACAGGACGACAATGACCATGACAATGGTGACAGTGACAATGCTGCTGTTCTTGATGGTGAGGGAGCTTGCTTTGCCTTGGCCCTGCTTTGGCAGTAGCATCCGAAGGGGGTGTGCTTTGAAAGGCTCTGGGGTCTGAGAGTCTTGGGTGTGAATCCTGACTCTGCCAGCTAGCTAGCCATCCAATGTCTGAGAACTTGAGAGAGTTCTGGAGAGCGAAGTGGCAGGAGTCAAGGTGCCCTTACAGTCCAATCTGAGAACCACAGGCCCATAAAAGGTGTACATACACACCACGTGCCTTTTCACACATTACCATTTCACACATACAAAAGGGAAGTAACTTGTTCAGGCCCATATGCAGAAACCCACTCGTGAGCTGAGAATTTCCAGTGCATAGAAATTCCTGACTCAGAGCTTAAAGTGTTTGTTTTTCTTTTTTAAAATAGTGCCTTTTTGTTCAAGAAGAGTGGTTCCAAAAAAAGAATGACTAAAACCCTCTAGACTGCCAGCACCAGGCATGCAGGTTTGGGTCACCATCAAATCCAAAACACCTAGTCCGGTGACTGGCATACGATGGTGTCCAATAAATATCCACTGAATAAAACATTACGTTTTCATCTCAAAGTAGTTTTTGTAGCAAGAGTATCTATCTATGTATTTTTTAGGTCATGAATCAAGGACGTTTTTATCAGCACTTGGGAAAGTCCCGTCAAGTCTGCAAATGGGCCAAATGTGAATATTAGCCATAAGGGCTAGACACCCACAAGTACACAAAGACTCCCTCAAGTGGATACACAGACAGTCACTCTCCAAATGCTTTGCCAACTTTGGGCCTCCCCTGCAAGACGTGGGCCCTGCTTCTCTGGATGGAAATAGCAGAGCACGCGTCTGTGATCATTCTCAGAGCCAGTGGAGATACGGCGATGAGGCCATCCAGGGTCCTTGTCAAAACCAAGTGGATCTGGGGTGAAATTTCAATCATCTCACCAGCTGGCACCAGAATCCCTCTTAAGGAGAGAACGGGGACTGTCTTTAGGAAAAGATGTTGATAAGCTACTTGCCTTGACAGCATGGGTAAGCAAGAGTCAAGGCAACGGAAAAGACAGCATAATGCCAGGTGGTGAAAGTGAACAGAACTTTGCGGTTGGTGGGGAGCAGAGGGGAGAGGAGTAGATGGAGGAGAGAGAGAGGAACTGGGGAACATGCTGGGAAGCTAGAGCCTGACTGGGAAAACGACCAAGGCCTCCCGAGGTCTAGGATTCCTACGTTTACATTCTCAGTTGTTTGTGCAAGCTGCACAACAGAATCACCTGAGGGAGCTTTTTTAAAAACCTGGGATACCCCCGGGGGCCTCCCTTCAGAGATTCTAACATAATTAGTGTGGGGTGGGGCCTGGCATCAAGGCTTCTAATAGCTCCCCAAGTGATTCTGAACAAGCCAAGGTTTAGAACCACTGCTCCAGATGGAACTCGTTCAGGAGAACCACGTGCTGGGGGTGAGGGATGAGGAGAAGGGAGGCCGTCCCTGGGAATGCAGAGGTCTGGGAGGATGGCGATTTGGAAGGATCTCGATCTGCTGGGCAGAGAGGACCACGGGGACGCCTGGATTACAGGGATAAGTGATGCCCGTTGTCTGATTTCCTCCTCGGCTGCCCAGTCCTCCCTCCCTGCCCGAGCAGTTATGACTCCCGGCTCAGCTAGCACATTATGCTTCTCCTTGTCGCAAATATAACCTCTCTCCCCTTCCCATCAAGCATTATTTGCACTGGATCCCATTTCTTTGTGAGCCTGCTTTTGACAGGTAAAAGCCAATGAATCCGATATATGAAAACTTTCCTCAGACCAAAGAAAAAAGAAAAAAAAGATATTTTAACAAAGGTCTTCAGAGGACAATGCCTTGACTCACAGCAATAATGACAAAGCATGGAGAACATATTCTGGGGTGGAAGGGACCAGTGGAGGTCCTCAAAGCACACCTTGTGAGTAGATGGCTAGCCATGAAGCTGATGACTGTGATCCACGTCTGAGAAATGTCAGGAACAGCTGGGTCCATTCTTTGTGGGCGACTGGAGATGGCACCCAGGAAAGGTCCAGGCGTCCCCCAGCTTCATGGGGTTCTTCTGACATCCAGCCACCAGTGTCTTCCTCCCCACTCCTCCACCAGCCTTTCTAGCTCTTTACCCCTTCAATACGGTCTGAAGAAAATAAGTTCCACGGGCCAAGCTACCCTGTTAAAAGCTCACTTCATCACAGATAAGGCAGGAGTCAGCATCTTAGTGGTGCTTTAGCCTCCGCCAGAGAAGACATAGGCAGAGAAAGGCAGATCGCAGGTGCCAATTCCCTGGTTTTTATAGGCCCAGGCCTGAGGGATGGATCATCCTGTGACACCTCCTGAAGTGAAATGTGACAAATGAGTGCTTTTCAGTGGGAAAACCATTAAGCAGGATGGAACCAAGGAGGAACAGTCCTCCTTCCCCTGTGGCCCTCTCTCCGTCTACTCCTGCCCTCCACACCAGGAGAGCCTAAGATAAGGTGAGGTTTCCAAGAGCCTAGGGTCTCAGAGGCTACCAGTAAGCTGTGGTCACAGCTCCGTTTCCCAGGGTGACTTACTCAGAGGCAGGAGCTTGAATGGAATAGGCTGCAAACTCTACATCAGAATGAAACCTGTTAGACGAATGGATAAAGAAGATGTGGTACATATATACAATGGAGTATTACTCAGCCATAAAAAGGAAAGAAATTGGGTCATTTGTAGAGACGTGGATGGATCTAGAGACTGTCATACAGAGTGAAGTACGTCAGAAAGAGAAAAACAAATATCATATATTAACGCATATGTGTGGAACCTAGAAAAATGGTACACATGAACTGGTTTGCAGGGCAGAAATTGAGACACAGATGTCGAGAACCAACGTATGGACACCAAGGGGGGAGGGAAGCAGTGGGCTGGGGGTAGGGTGATGAATTGGGCGATTGGGATTGACATGTATCCACTAATGTGTATAAAATGGATAACTAATAAGAACCTGCTGTATAAAAAAATTAATAAAATTCTAAAATTCCAAAAAAAAAAAAAAAGAATGAAGCCTGTTAATTTACTGACCCCTTCCTTCACCAAACTGGGATTCCTGTCTTATCGAACACAGAACTAGAGTGCTTTTTAAAACCTAGTAAGCCAATTAAACCTGGGAAGGAACCTGCATATTTTCTAACATTATTGAACAAAATTTAAACACCTACTACATCTGAGCAGGACTAAACATTTAATTTGGTCCAGGATCGTTCTCCGAAGCTGGGAGATGCTTGTTTGGGAACTCTTTCCTCTGCCTCGACCTTTCCCTCTGCTCCCTGGCCCCCCATCTGTCCGGTGTCCCTGTCCCTGAGCTCCCCACCCTGGCAAAGAAAATCTCAACTGACAAGTTCCTGCAGTGGGATCCCTGCAAGGACGCACTCAGCCCTAAACCAGATTCCCGAAGACCCGCCTCACCGGCAGAGGAACCCAAGCTCCACGGCACAAGCAGCCCTTCCATCGCACGGTGCCTGCCCCTTTCCTTCCCCCTCACCAAATTACTTGGTTGGCTTAGCCCACTGGCGTGACTAAATTGGAACACTCTTCCAGGGTGTGCTCGGCTCCTGGTCCAGGCGGGATCCATCTAGAGTTGGACTTGCCCTGGTCTGTATATTCCCTAAAGGACCCAGGCTTGCTGGGCTTCTCTGCACCGCCCGGAAGAGCCCCCCACCTTCTGCCCCGGCCCCTGGCTCTAAGACCCAGCACCCGACTGCGTCCTGTCTCAATCCCCCTGGCTCCTCTTGGCTGAGACCCGAACCCAGCTCCCCTCCCCCTTGCCCCAAGGAAGTCAGCAGGAGCCAGGGATGACGCAGCTTGTCAGGGCAGGAGATTGATGGCCGGCCCTCTGCTTTCTTTCCCCGCCCCTTCTTCCACTGTCTGGCTCCTTCCAGCTCTGGGATTTGGAGACGAGGGAGGAGGCAGAGAGGGAAAATGCTTAGCTGTTCCATTCACATTCTTCTTGATTCAAGGGCTTTTGCTAGTCTTCATTTGAAGGGGTTCAGCTGAGAAGACGCTGGCCTCCTTGTCAGAGTGGAGAGAGGTTTAGGGAACTGGGCTCCCTCCCTGTCGCCTCGCCCCTGGCTGGCCCAGCTCTGGTTCTGACCCGAGGCCCCTTTCTGAGGCCCCTCTCGTCTCGGAAGCACTTTGGACAGTTTGCTTCAGGCCCATCTGGCACCATAATCCCCTGGCCTCTGGGAGGGCCCAGAGCGCTCATTTGGATGCCTTGGGCCTGGGCCTTCACGCAGTGGGGGAGGGGACGCTTTAAGCATCACCAGAAGGAACTGCTGGATCCCAAGGACTAACCTGTCTTCCCCTCAACACGCAGCTTTCTCCCTGTTCCTGGCCCTGCCACAGCTCCTCCGCTGCAGCTCAGGAGGACAGGATGGGGTCTTGACAGGCACTATGTGGATACAGCAAAGCTCTCCAGCCGAGAGCCGCCGGCCGCTGTCGTCCTCCTCGCCCACCTGGCACACGTGTTCTCTGGCAGTGAAAAGCACCAACAGGAGGCCTCCATCCAGACAGGCACGCAGGGAGCAAGAGTGAGCCGGCGTGCTGAAGGCAAGCCCCCCCAGCCAGGGCCCCACAGGCCTAGGGGCTGAGCGCTGGCTGCCACAACTGACTACAGAGGGGCAGCTGGGAGGGCAGGGCACAGAAAACTGGGCACACAGCCGTCAGAGTCACGATTCAGACAAAAAGTTGGCACCAGACTACCAGGAAGGGAATGGGCATCCATGACGTGGTAGCTGAGCCAAACAGGTGGGCAGAGCAGAGGAGCAGAAAATGCAGGGCTGAGAGAGCTGAGAAATCTGGGAGTCTTCCTGAGGTGGGCCTGGGGCCCAAGAGACCTGCCTCACTAGATCTCCTGCCCTCATGCTCAGAAGATGGCTGGCAAGAACAAAATGCCTGGGACCAGGGGGTACACAGAGAGGGGGAGAGCCTCAGGGGGCAACTTAGGAACCTAAGGGTGGGTCACCATGGAGCACAGGAGCCCATGGCTGATGGCAGCCAGAGCCACCAGTAGTCTATTCAGTGCCTTTGTGTAAAAAGCTTAGAAGGAGCTACTCCCTCTGGGTGAACACACAGCCCCATGAACATATGGCTTTGTCAGATGAAAAATGTACCCCTTCATCCAGGTGGACTCAGCCCTGCACGAGGGCACATGATTTGCGGAGCAGACTACAGGCGGGATTTCTTCCCCTACTTACCTCTTTGTCTAATCACCTTTACGCAGTTCACAACCTGCACAACTGTGTGAGGCAACCCAGACTGCAACAGATAACTCCCCTACTCCTCCACATTGAGGCGCAGAGAGACTGAGCTGCCGAAAGCCTTGCCCACATCCCATCCTCACCGGTTTAGAAGCAAGGAAAGCCGGGTTCACCGTTGTCCCATTGGACTGGGGTACCAGACCACTGGGAGGCTGGGGTACCAGACCATTGGGGGGCTACACTGTGAGGTGGAGATAGAGGCCTTTTCCTTTTTGAGTTATTTTCTAGGTCCTTCTGTCTGTCAGCAACTTTGCAACTTTTTGTTTTTCTGTGTTTTTTTCTGTCATGGAAGCAATACACATGTCTTTTGTGTGTGTGTGTGTGTGTGTGTGTGTTTTAGGAGTCAAGGTTTTTAATGCAATACATACAAAAAAACCTATATTTATTCTATCACCAACACTTATCCAGGAATTATTTTATATTTTTTAAATTGTGGTGAAGTATACATAACATCAAATTTAGCATCTTAATTATTTTAAGTGTCCAGTTCAGTGGCATTGAGTACTTCCATATTGTTGTGCAATATACACGTGTCTTTTGCATCCCCCAACGTCTCACCTGCATTCCCCTCCCCCCAGAGCCCCCATGTAACCACCCTGCCCAGTAGTGTTGGTATGAAAGAAAGCCAGCTCTCTGTGGCTCTGCTCTAAAGTAGAACCTAAGCTATGTTATTGTGACAGTGCTCCTCAGTTCCCTTATCTATACAGTGGAGGCAGATCAGTGTCCCTTCCTGTTCTGAGGGTCTGTGACTATGAAAAGCCCGTACCACCCCCTGCCCCAACGTTGGCTTCCTGACCCCTCCTGTCCGGCAACTCAACAGAGGGCCCCGCGACCCTGGAAGCTGGGGTGGGAAAAATTACAAACCCCGGGGCAGAATCTGGTGACCGCTCGGCTCAGAGTTGAAGGGGAGAGTTGGGCCAGGTGCAGCATAGATCAAGCGCCTCAGCCCGGGACCAAGGGAGATAGATGGCTGAGCCCATAGTCAGCCAGCAGCTACCTACTAATGAGCACTTCACTGACATTATCTTCATTCCGGAGTGGCCTTTCCAGCAAGTCTCTGCTGACAAAGGCGGCGGGGGGGGGGGGCACTGGAGGGGGGGCTGGAGACTGAGCGAGGACCTACTGGATCCTGGCCTGACTCCAGAGCATGGCTACCTTGCTGGGTAAGACAGGGAGGTAGGAGGGGCGAGCCTCTTCCAAGACTGAGCTTCTGTCAGGGCCACCTTGCAAAGATGTTTGAGAGAAAAAAGAACCCTCAGCTCACGGGGGTTTTGCCTGCCAGCATAATGTGTGTTATGATTTATAAACAGAGGACTGGAATAGGATTCAGGGGCTCCACCTGGACTAATTAATTAGCTGGGTGACCTTGGGTAAGTCCCTTCCCGGCGCTGAGTCTCGATTTCCTTCTCTGTACAATTCGGAAGGAAATTGAACTAGTCAATCATCTCCAGCATTCTATCCTATCCAGGTCTGTCCAATCTCCCACCTGCATTCATTTGTTATGATGACACTGCATCAGGCCCTGCTCACAGCCTGATTTCTTGCAGCCCCAGACTCCATTATTTTGGAACATGGCCATCAAACATGACGTGGAAGGGGATCCAATTTTCAAGAGGCTGAAGTGAGAGCTCACCACAGATTCCTTCTGGCCGGCTCTTTTCCAAACCATCTTGCTCCCCTCCCATTAGGCCTCGCTGCTTGCTCAAGCGTGCGCTTGCGCGCTCTCTCTCTCTCTCTCTCTCTCTCTCTCTCTCTCTCTCTCTCTCTCTCTCTCTCTCGCGTGCGCGCGCGTTCTTGCTCTCCCTGGCTTGCTCCATTCTCTTGGTGGCATTTATCCTTTATGGTGATTAATGTAGACACCAGGCAAATGCTGGCCAAAGGAGAATGCAAATTAAGTCCCTGTCCCTTGTGCACTGGGAGGGGCAGTCAAAAGCCCTTCTATCTGTGTCTGCTGAGGAGGGATGAGGCCTGAACCTGGTGGGTCTAGCAAAGCAACAGCAGGGGCAAAGTGACCCTTACAAATTACAGCTTGTCATGTGCTTGGGAGGGCCAGACCCCACCCTAATGGCTCTGTTTGTTGAGTTCTGAACTGACCCTTAAGCCCTGCCAGCAGTGAGATGGATGGCACCTTCATACTCCAGCCAAGAACATCTGGAAGGTCCCCCAGCACTGGGCTAGATCCTTCTCTCTCATCAGCAAAGGCTCAAATGGCCGACAGAACACGCAAAGGTAGAGCTGGGTGACCGAATCACAGGTCTTTTTTGACTTCTCTTCTTGCCAAACCTTGGACCACCAAGCCATTATGGATCACCTTTCAGCAAGCCCTTCTGACACCCACCTAGAGGATGTGTATTTTGATAAGATTTCAAGAGTGGAGACGAGTCCACAAAACCAACCAAAATGAACTGATGACAGTTTTAGCAACTTCTATTTCTGTGTCAATCAATCATGGAAGACTCAAGCATCTCCATGGCCCAGAGAAAGGGATGAGGCAGAAACTGGACAGCCAGCCTCTGAATAACTTAGAGCCCTTGAGATACCCATAACCATGAGCTGTGTTATGCTGCAACCTAGGGACCCTCCATGTGACAACTTTCCTATCACGCACCCCAGGTAACATCCAGAGTGGAAAACTGGCTGAGCTCTGCCATCATACCTGTCAACTAACCAACAATGGCCAACCACACAGCAACTCATCATTGCCCCCTCTCCATCATGTGTCCCAAATTTCCACATGCCCTTGGGGCCCGTGACTCATCTCTGGTACAATATTTGGCTGCTTCCGACAACCATGTGTCCATTTCTCCACAAGCCTGCTCATACTAAGAGTTTCTTTTATTCCCTATGTTCTACTACAAATATTTTCAAATATACGAAGCTGCTAAAGTAGCCCTAAGACCAATACAATAATCACCTTTCTAGTCATCACCTAGATTCAACATTTATTAATATTTTTGCTGTTTTTGCTTTATCTATCTCTGTATATTTACATATATTTTCATTGTGGTAAAATATTACAACATAATAGTTACCTTTTAAACCATTTTTAAGCGTACAATTCAATGGCTTTAAGTACATTCACATTGCTGTGCAACCATCACAATCATCCATTTTCATAACTTTTTCACCATCCCAAACCAAAACTCTGTACCCATTAAACAACTCCCCATATTCCCCAATCCCTATTTATATCTTTTTAAATGCTGTATCAGTTTAAAGTTTCAAACATCATGACACATCGCCCCTAAACACTTCATCATTCGTCTCCTAAGAATCAGAAAATCCCCACATAATCACAATGTCATTCTCACACTGAAGACAACAATCTGCTATCCAGTTGTCGGGGTCTTCTTAAATAAGCAAAGGGTTCTACATGTAAAATGAGGGGAATGAGTCACACGTAATCATTTCATAAACCATGGAGTGCTGTATAAATGTAGGGCATTAATAACCTTATTAGATGATCTTGAAATTTTGGTTCGGCTCTAAAATGCAATTCGTGTTTATGATTTTCCAAAGGGTTCCACCTCCAGATCAGCTGATATGCCAGAGGCAGCTGCCAACCCCGCCCTAGCGCCCCAAGGCAGGGAGACACTCCTGGGGGTGAGAGCCTTCACATTCCAGCTGCCTTTTCTACCCTTACGCCTGATCAGCAATCAACAAATATATCAAATAAATCCGTACAAATCCCAGACTGACTCCACAAAGGAGTAAAAAGGCCATATAAAGTAGGTTCTCGAGACTTGGAACACGAAAGGAGCTGTAAGTACCTGGCCACAGCCAAGGGGGCCTTCATCAGCACGTGGAGGACGGCAACAGCCAAAGTGGCCGCTGGCCCAGTGAGCAATAGGTCCCAAAGAAAGTAGGGTGCCGAGAGCCCTCCCTCCCCACCTCTCGCACTGCCCCCACCTCTCCTCAAACGAAGTTCCTGGCTCTGTTAGCACAAATATTTGAGCTCCTTGGTCTCCGTTTTCGTCTCTGGCTCCAGATATCTGCGCACAGTCACCAATCACTTGAGTTTTCAGCTGCTTTTTTCCCAGCCATCTTAACAATCAATTTCTGTATGATTGCACGGCTTGGCTTTGCAGTCTAGCACAACCAGGCACTGAGTCAAACGTTTTCTTTTTCTTTATTTATACTGTGTCTTATTTCAGAAAGGATTTAAGACGAGGAGACAAACATTTAGTAAACATCCTGGACCAGATGCTCGAAACTGCGCTAGGTGCTGTGGGAAATGCAAGAGAGAACACATGGTTTTCTGGGGGTTTTGTTGTTTTGGTTTGGTTTTTTGTTTGTTTTTACCCTCAGTTGGGTTTACAATTCACTTGGGGAGACACAATTCTCTAAGGAGGCAACTAACACACAACAGCTCTGGCCTGGGAACTGGGAGCCTGAACACCTGAGTTCTTGCTCCCAGCTCGGCCACTAGCCAGCTGTGTGATCTTGGAAAAATCACCTCACATCTCCAGGCCTCAGCTTCCTTACAGGTAAAATGAAGAAGCTGTGTATGAGTGTAGAGACAGAATGAAGAGACTGGTAATATTGATTTTCTGAGGGGACAGGATCAGAGGGGCTGGAGAGGGGGGATACTTTTATTTTCTTGAAGCTTCTCTGTGTTTTTTGACTTGTAATGAGCATGCATTACTTTTGTGGTTAAATAAATCTAGCATTTACAAGTGGGGATGGATGGAACTTGATAAATTCTGCTTTGGCTCTAACCGCAGTCTGTGACTATCTGTGGCTCGGACAACACTGAGCCTTTGGCGTTGGGAGAAGGGGAAGCTCACTGATGGCTCTGACAGTCAGAAAAGGCTTCCTAGAGGAGGGGAGACTCCAGGCAGGTCTTGAAGGGTTGGCATGCTTTGGATTGGTAGAGACATGGAGAGGGCATCCTTGGCATGGGGTGGATATGGGCAATAAACTAGCTGAGACCATAACAGAAGATGGAGGACAAAGAGTAGACTAACTCTTTCCCAAGGCCCAGATGCATCTTGGGTTGGGGATGGGGGCATCTCAAGCTGGGGAGGGAGCTTGAGAGCAGGAACAACGCAGCTCAGTCCCCTCCCAGGGGGCAGACCCCAAGCCCACCTGCCATCACAGCAGCTGCAGAATCTGAGTGGCAGAAAGTCTAGAGGCCCCAGCCTGGTGCTCTCGGATCACGGAGTAAGCATAACACTTGGGTGTTAGCTAATCAATCTCGTAAATTCATCTCTCTTTTACTGGGATCTGTCAGGAAGCTGATTAAATGCTGTGCGAGTGGGATTTGGCTCAGATGCTAGCCGGGAGCTTGGGGCTGAAGTTTTTCAATGTTCAGCTCATGCATAAAATTCATAGTTTATCATTACCCAGACTTGCTTCTCTAGAACTATCCAGATGGGAATGCTTCTCTGTGACAGTCCTATCCTGGGTGTGCCGGTTGCCTGGCCTCCCCCCCAGTTCCTTCTGCAGTAGGTGCTGCCCTGGCCCCCACCACCAGCTCAGCTCTGTCTGCCGAATCACTGAGCCAGGATGCCAACAGCCCTGGGCACTCAGCTGGCTCTTCCTCTTTCCTGGGGCCCCAAAGGGATTCCCTGAGGCAAAGCCAGCACCCTATACCTCCGATGTCCTCGGGCAAAATTGGGGAGTAGGCTGGATGTCTTTAAGGAGAGATGTATATGCCACCACTACCACTCCCTGCCCCCATCCCTGGCTAGATGCCCTTTGGCTGTCTTTTTGGCCTGGGTGCCCCATTCATCCCTGCTTTCCTCTCTCAAGGCCCCAAGTTCCCCAAGTAACCTAGGCCTGGACTCCTACCCCTGAGGCCAGTCCCTCTTTTATCCTAAACCCTCAGCCTAACCAGGTGAAGTAATCCCAGACAACAGGCCGATGGGAAAGGACCAGGGAGGAGACTGAGCCCAGACCACAACCTTCTTCAGCTTTGGTCTCTCTGCTTCCTTTTCCCCTGTCTTCTCTAAAGGGACAGTGCTTAGATTTGCCACCAGCATACTGCCTCTGACCTTGTTTCCTCATCTGTAAAGTCTCTTCCAGCTCTGCTATTCCCCTTGCTATGATTACACATACAATTCTAGCAGTCCCAATGGAATTGGAGACCCCATGTTCATTCCTACTGTCTTCCCCAGTTTCTAGGTAGCCCCCAAAGAATAATGATACTAGGACCAGCAACTACCATGCATTAAGCACTCACTGAATGCCAGGCCCCGTGCTTGTCCAGGTCTCAAAGCAGGGATCCCGTATGAACCTGCAGCCTGGCCAGGGGTGGAGGGATGAAGGCATCAACACAGGCACAGATGTCAAACATGACTAAGCATCAGGTACGTGCTTGCAACTGAACTGGAAGCTAAGGGGCTTGATGGTGTGGGGCAGATACAGTGTGTCCCTGGGGGGTTAAGCAATGGGACAAATGATGAAATTTCAGTCAACAAAAGTCCAATCTTCTGATCCATCAATTGATCATATACACTTTTTCTTCACTTGGCTGTTTGGTAAAAGAGGCAAAGGCTAATGAAATAAGCCTGCATGAGGGAATGATTCAAGTAAGTAATTATCAGGGGATAGTCTGGATTCAGTACACATTTTCGCCTATACTTTCTCTATCCTATAAAAATAACAAAACTCCGTCTTACAGACAAGGAAATCGAGGCTCTAATAGGATAAGCCACAGCCCAAAGTCACACTGCTAGTATGTGGCTGCATCGGAAGTGGAACCTGCATTCTCTGACTTCTAAAAATCAGTGTTCTGACTGATATACCACACTATCTTCCTGTGACCCCAAACATCGGGGCTGATATTTAGAAAGCAAAGTCCTTAGTCATCAAACAGAATCCATTTCACTGAGCCTTACATTCCAAGGCAAGAAAGGGGCCTCAGACTTCAGAGAGAATTTCAACAATGAATTGAAATGAAAACCCTCAATCCACCAGAAAACTGCATTACTATCTGCCCATTCCCAAATATTCTGGTCAACAGAGGTTTCGCTCCATCTATGGATAATTCTCTTTTAGGCATCTGGAAACAATGGCCGAGCTGACATTTCATTGGCTCGGAGATTCTTCTCAAACCAATGATTGCTTCCCCCTTTGGATGTTGTTGAGGGAATAGCAGCTCAGGCTAAGGTTGGGGCAGAGGAAAAAGGAACCGCAGAAAACAAAAACACATTCCCAGCTGGGGCCCCTCTTCCACAGAGCAGAGCAAGACACTTGACAGGAGCTCAGGGAGGAAAGAGAGCTGGGATTAAATGGCCTTCACAGGCCAAGTAAAGATCCACTGCCACCCAGACAGCGGACAGAGAGCATAATCCCTTTCACACACACTGTGTGTGTTATCCATGGGTGTGCAATGCGTCTGCGTACCGGGAGAGGAAATGTTCCTCTCTGGCACACATACACAACACACACCACACACACACACACACACACACACACACACATTCAAACACATTTGGTGTCCTTACTCTAAATTCAGAGCTAGTCCTGCTGTTGGTGGAGGTGGGCCTGAAACTCCTATAAAATAAGGTTCTGGAATATACCTCCATCCTCTTTGGGGAGTCTCCCATACCAGGCCTTGATTTAGTCAACTTGTCTTCCTCGGGCTGCTGAGCAGAAAGCCTGCATCAGCACCCCTGCCCTCTACCCGCTTAGAGGCAGTTTAACCTGTTGCAGCCTTTGTAGACCCTTTTGCTTCTTTCCTTTTCTTTACTTCTTGTTATTTGATTTTCTTCAATCTCATATGCACACAGGAGGTGCTTTATAAATGTTGCTCATTAGTGGCAGCAGGGCCAAGGGGTGGCTAGGGGAGAAACCAGCCTTCCCCATCAATCTCTAACAAGCACCTGCCCCCCACAAGATACCCCCAAGAAATATGCAACCTAAGTGAAAACCATGCGCACAAAGGCAGCTTCCAGTCAAGCCTCCTCAAGTCCCTACCAATGAGACTGTTGCCCCTATGTTCGCCCTGTAGGACAATTGCGGAGGCCACTCTTTCAGGTTTTCTCTGCATTTTGCAATCTGAGTTTGCCCTCCTTATCTTCCCTCCATTCCTCCTGTCTCTCAAACTCCACACTTCCTTGATTTTCTCTTCCCTTTCCTCTCTCAACGCTTGTGCTTTTTTTCTTGATCCTCTTTTGACCTCTCAGATCTGCATGTTCCTCACCTCACCTCCCTCCCTCTCCAGACTAAGCCTCAATTCTGGAATCTTCTCCATTCCTAATTCCTTGCCTCAGACTCCAAGGGTTTCAAGCTCTTCCCTCTCTGCAGCTATTGCAGATAAAGAAGAGGATGAGTCTGCCCTGAGCTGTGAGTCCAGGGCAAGTTGTAGCCAGCCCAGATCCCCACCTCCTGCTGCAGGGACCGAGGTTTCCCTTGGTAACGAACGAGGGGAGGGGATCTGCATCTCGGCAACAGATGACTGTGCTCTTGGAGCTTAGCATTTTGAACAGGTCCTCAAACGCACCTGCATCTGCTTCCCAGATTCTTGATCTCAGAAATGTGTTCGAAAGGAAATTAGCCATTTGGTAGAAAAGTGTGCGTGTGCGTGTGCGTGTGTTAGGCGTGAGGGTGGGAGAGTGTTGTTACACAAATTAGAACCTCTACTTCTGGCTCAGCCACGTGGAGATGGAGTAGAAACTGCAATGCAAAGTCGAGTTTGTGGGGCTCCAAAAGGTTGTTATGATCTGGACCCAAAGCCTTCTCCCTTTGTAGCCAACCTCTGGTCCCATTGTCAACCTCCATCGCATCCTGAAATCGGGCTCAGGGCCAACTAACTGTGGGTAGGATAGAAAAAGGGCAGATTTGGGACCATGACCTGGGTCATGGTCCCAACTCTTCCACCTGTTATTAGCTGTGTGCCCCTGAGCAAGTCACTTCACGTCTTTGAGCCTCAGCTTCCTCTTATGTGAAATGGCGATCATTAGCGTGCCTAACTCATAGACCATGTAAAGCCCTCAGCAGAAGAAGACACACTCAGAGAGGTTTCCTTATTGGGTTGGGAAGTGGGGTCTGCATTGGGAGAAATCTGCCTCATTTGGGCTGGGTGCCCTGGGTCAGAGCCAGGTACATAAGTAATAGCAGCTACCATTTATTGGTACTTTCCCTACATGAGCTCACAATTCCTCACAACAACCCTGAAAGCTAGGGACTATTTATCTCCATTTTGCAGAGGAGGAAATGGAGGCACCGAGAAATAAAACGACTTGCCCTAGGTCACAAAATCAGCAAGTGGTAGAGCCAGGACAGGAACACAGGAGCGATAGCAGGAAGGAGGAGGCGCCAGCAGGCAGTTGCTACCCACAGCACTGCTTTGCCCAGGGCTGGCTGGGCCCACCTACCCAAGGCCCAGACCCATCACACCCAAGGGAGTCCACAGCCCATGCAGCCCTTCTTTACTGTTAGCCAAGCTCACCACCCTGCAAACAGCGGCTTGGAGCTGACACGGCGGCAGTGGCCTGTGGGAGGCAGCCAAGGGCTAGCTCAGCAGATATGACATACCCTCCTGTTTCAGCCCCTTGTGTGAAGCTAAAATTAACAACTTTCCCAACTGCAAACAAATGCAGTTGCTGAACCTGCATTCCCCTCTCTTGCTTCTGCTGCCACTGGGCTTCCTGGACCTCATCCCAGCTCCCTCTTCTCTCCCTGGCCACGCCCATAGGGTGGGTCTTGTGGGCAAGGGCTGGGGGCACTGATACCTCTGCACAAATATGGGCTTGGATCAGAGGAGGGCCGCAGGGCATCTGGCAACTCCAGGTGTGGGTCAAACACCTCCCAGCTACCGCCCACGCTACATTTTCATTCCTCTCTTTGCCCCTTTGGTATCCAATATCTCTGGCTATCACTAAGTCCAGTAACGACTTACGCTGACCCTCAGTTGGCCAGGATATTCCAAGTTTCCACTTCACTGGGGACTTTGTAACACCTACCATCAATCCTCATCCATTTGTGACAGGCAGCCTCTAAAATGGTCCTGATAATCTCCAGTTCCTCATATTTACATTCTGTGTATCCACTCCCCCTGAGCTTGGGCTGGACCTCATATGTAATGAATAGAATATGGCGGAAGTGATGGGATAACTTCTGAGATAAGGTTAGCAAAAGACTGCAGCTTCTGCCTTGGGCTGGCCTTGGGCTGGCCCACCCTTGGTCATCCATCTGCTTTCTCTTTCTGATTAATCATACTGGAAGAAGCAAGCTGCCATGTTATGAGCCACCTAATAGAGAGGGCCACAGGCATGACAAGGAACTTAAAACTCGTGAAGTCTGCCAACAGCCATTTGAGTGAGTTTGGAGGCAGATCCTTCAGCCCCAGTTGAGTCTTCAGATACAACAGCCCTGACCCACGACTTGACCACAACCTCCTGAGTGGTCTTGAGCTATAACCACCTACCTAGGATGCACCCAGACTCCTGACCCACAGAAACTGTAAGATGATAAATTTTGTTGTTTTAAATGGCTCAGGTTGGGGATCATTTGTTATGCAGCAATAGATAACTAATATACCATCTAGTATCCCATTCCCTCAAAGCTCTGCTTTATCCCAGGTAACAATGGCCAATGACCTAATGTTTTGTTTTGTTTTTTTTTAACATCCAGCTAAGAGGATACCTTAATTCAGTTAAAAACACTTGAGTCGGGGCTTCCCTGGTGGCGCAGTGGTTAAGAACCCACCTGCTGATGCAGGGGACATGGGTTCGAGCCCTGGTCCGGGAAGATCCCACATGCCGCGGAGCAACTAAGCCCGTGCACCACAACTACTGAGCCTGCGCTCTAGAGCCCGCGAGCCATAACTACTGAAGCCTGCGTGCCACAACTACTGAAGCCTGCACGCCTAGAGCCTGTGCTCTGCAACAAGAGAAGCCATCACAATGAGAAGCCCGCACACCCCAACAAAAAGTAGCCCCCACTCACGGCAACTAGAGAAAGCCCACATGCAGCAACGAAGACACAACGCAGCCAATAAATAAATAAATAAATCTATTTTTTTTTAAGCCAAAAAAACAAAAAACACTTGAGTCTCTAGCTTACCACTAAGGAACAGTGGGGATTTTAGATGCTGGTAGAAGGCTAATGGAAAAGATTATTGGGGCAGAAGTCCCATACTTTGTATACATTGGGTCCTGAGCCCAGGCAATGCTTGCAGCCTCTTAGAATCCCCAGCTGATCAAATTGTGACCAAAATAACTCCAGGTTCATGGCAATGTCCACACTGTACCTCCTCATACCAGTTTCCTCCTTGGATAATAGTAGCTAAAGTCTAAGTGCTTCATATATTGTACAACACAGGGAATATAGCCAATGTTTTATAATAACTATAAATGGAGTATGACCTTTAAAAATTGTGATTCACTGTATTATATACCTGTAACTTATATAATATCATACATCAACTATAATTCAATCTTTTAAAAAGTCTAAGCACTTCATAATGATTAACTCATTTAATCCTCACAAATAACCCCACTCTACAGAGGAGGAAACTGAGACACAGAGGAGTTAAGTAACTTGTCCAAGTTCAGAGTCAGCAAGTGGCAGAGCAGGGTCATAACCGTTTTCCTCTAGGTGAGCCCACGTGTACTGGGCAGAAGGATGGATTATGGTTATTCCAAGTTGTCAGGACCTTTCCTTTGTCTCCTTCTGTCTTCCTTTCATTTCGTGCTCAAAAACTAACAGCAGTTTCCCACTGCCTACTGGATCAAGTCCAAAGTCCTCTTCACAATCTTTACCATAATTTGGCCCCAGCCCATGTATCTTTTTCTATCCTCCACCACACTTCTAGCTACAATAATCCCGATTTTCCCCCCACCCATAAGCTATCTTCCTGATTTTGTCCTACCTGGAAAGCCTCAAAGTTTCTAGCTCGAAATGACTAGGTGTGACATCGAAAAGGTTTTAGAGTCAGATCATGTGGAAAAATCCGGCAGACCCTTCCCCTTACAGTGGTCATCTCAGATTCCAAGGAGAAGATTAGGAATGCTCTACCTGAATGGAAAAGCAGCTCTCAGTGGTCAAAGCTCTGTGCCATGCACTTCAGCCAGCCAAACCCCATCTCCTCCTGAAAGCCTTGCCCACTTCCTTCCGCCCGTACAAAGTCTCTGTCTGAGGCACAGCATGGACTGTCCTCGAGCCATTCAATTCTGAGCTCAAACGTCACCTCTGCAGAAACACCTTTCCTGACTGTTACTCTCCATCTCCGCCCCTTGTTTCTTTCCTTCCTGGCAGTTATCAATGCAAGTAGTTAATATTTATTTGCTGGCTTTCAAAACATATGTTTCGGGCTTCCCTGGTGGTGCAGTGGTTGAGAGTCCGCCTGCCGATGCAGGGGACACGGGTTTGTGCCCCAGTCCGGGAGGATCCCACATGCCGCGGAGCGGCTGGGCCCGTGAGCCATGGCCGCTGAGCCTGCGCGTCCGGAGCCTGTGCTCCGCAACGGGAGAGGCCACG
>NC_041234.1:82644563-82696482 GCF_002837175.3 Physeter macrocephalus | reverse complement strand
GGGAGGATCCCACATGCCGCGGAGCGGCTGGGCCCGTGAGCCATGGCCGCTGAGCCTGCGCGTCCGGAGCCTGTGCTCCGCAACGGGAGAGGCCACGGCAGTGAGAGGCCCGCGTACTGAAAAAAAAAAAAAAAATATATATATATATATATGTTCCCATTGAAATGTATGCTCCACAAGGAACGAGATTTTGTCTATCCTGTTCACCACTGTGTTCCCTGTGCCTATAACATGGTGGGACACGTTAGAGTTACTCACTGAATATTTGTTGGTTGAATGAAAAAGATGTTTCACCTGGAAGTTCCTTGTTTTTCCCCTGGAAGTAGTTGAGAACAAGTGTCCAAAGGGCAAAGCCCATGTCATAGTCTTCAGTTTTCCATGGCACGTAGCATAACACAGGATATAAGTAAATCCTGAGACCATACTTGTAGAGTAAAACTGTTCGGATGTCTTGCCCCAGGACTCAGTTTTTTCAACCCATTTAACTGCACTACCCCGACCTACTGGGCTGCCGGGGATGGGGAGTTGCAGAGTGGGCATGGGTTTTTCTACTGCACGATGTTCTAGTCTTGAACCTTCCAAGGGGGTGAGCGGGGTGGGGTGGGAGGCCAAGGCAGGAGTGGGGAGTTTGGCAGGTTTTCTGCAGGTTCTGGGTAGTGGAGAGAGTCTTTGCAGGGGAGAAGGTACAGCAAAGTCAAAAGGAAAGATGGAAGCAGCTACCCAGACAGGCAAAAGCTGAAGCCCACATATGTCGGAGAAAAGGAAATCTTGGTCCTGGAGCAGGAGGGGGCATTTTTGGTATCCAAACTGCAGGGTGGTCAGGACATTTTGAGGCTTCAAAGCAATCTCTGGGGGTCTCTGTGTGAGTAGGAATGTGGATTATTACTGCAAGCCTCAGTGACCTGGCATGAGAGAGGGGGAGAGAGAGAGGAGAGAAGGAAAGCCTGGGGGGTCTTCCTGTCTAAAAATAGAAAGAATCTAGTGAGAGGGAAAAGCCCATTTCCTAACCTTGATGCAGTTAGGCAGCGGAATAAACTGCCTAGCGAGGAGGTTCAGTCACTGGCATTAGAGGCATTGAAACTAGGCAAGATCAGATCCTAGGGGGGTTCTCAGTACCAGCAAGCCCTTCCAGGCTGCGGGCAGTGGGGGAGGGCATGGGGGTTCAAAGGGATCCACTGAGAGGCCTTTTGCACGGTCAGTCCCCAGGGGCTCGGTCCCCAGGGGCCCAGTCCCCAGGGGCGGCTGTGCGTGCGTGCACTCACACATACAACTCACACTCTTGCACCCTGTGTGGAGGGAAATGACCCTGCTCCATCTTGTCTGTTTCACTGAGGATGAAAAGGGCTATCGCACTACAGAGATTTCATCCCTTCTCCCTACTGACAAGTCACTTCTCTGACCCTGATGCCCCTGAAAAGGTCCAGGTGTCCCGTAGGCCTCCTCAGTCAGGAAAGATCCAACAACCTTGCAGATTTACCTTCACACACACAGGCATGTACATGTGTAGTCTGTGTACTTTCTCTAAATACATCCTCTCCCTCTCTCTGTCTCTGTCTCTCTCTCACCGGGAGCTACTTTCAACAGCTATCAGCTGGACTCCTTCACCCTTGTGTCCCTCTGGTTCCCAGAGGGCACCCCCTGCCTTTCTGACCCTCAACGCTTCCTAGATTCTCTTGGCAAAAGACAGGAGTTTTCCCTGCCTCCAGGGGTATCCTTGCTACCTCCCCAAGGCCCAGCGATGGCTATAAAAGTACCCGTTCCTGCTCTGAGAACGCAGGGAAGATAACAGACTCACCCGGGGTCCTGCAGAAGAGGCAATGTTCTTTTTCTTGCCTTCCCCCCACGCCATCCTCTCGTTCCTTCCTTTGGCAACACAGAACTCAAAAGCCTCCCCTCAGTCCCACTGAAGGGAAAAGGAAAGAACATGACCCAAATGAAATGGATCAACTAGTAGACTGAGAAATTGAAACTACTCCAGAGGCCCAGGGAGGGAATGGAGAGCAGCGGGCAGGGAATGAAAGTGGAAAGGCCCCAGCCGAGAAGCCAATGACCACAAATGGCCCTGCAGGGGACTGGCCCGGCCAAAGCTGCTCTGCTCTGCTCAGCTGGCTCAGAGCTGAGAGCATCTACCAGGGTGGCCTCGTGGTAAAACTGGCAGGTAGGGGGAGCTAGTCTCCAGCATCCTCTGGCTTGTTTTTCTCCCCATTTTGAGGCTTTCTCCCAGACTCCCAGTGCTCTCTCCCTGTCCCTCCCCACCACAAAATTCTCCCAGCCCTGTCCCATTTCTGCAGAACCTTGGGTGCAGCAAGTCATTTGTGCACCCGGGTGTGAATTGCAGGGTCATGGCTGAAAGCTGAATCCACCAAAACTATTGTGTGGATGTTCACAGACTGCATTTGAGAAGGAAAAGAGAAGGATGGTGGTCTGTGGTCAAATACATACTGAAAACCTTAAACAAGGATAGCAGGTTTCTCTACTGCGGGACTTCTCAGAGCCTTTAATATGGTAATGTGCATTGTGAAGATCTAAGAAGGGGATCTAGCATTTCTCAAACTTATTTGGCCACAGAATCTTTTTTTTTTTTTTCTTTTTTGTAGAGCAGCTTACAAGGGTAGTGTAGGAACCTCAACTAGCTCCTGTTGAAAGAACTGAGAGGCTTTCAGCATGGTGAGCTGAGGGGTAGGTAGCAAGCAGCTCTTTTGAAAAAGGTGGGGCTTCCCTGGTGGCGCAGTGGTTGCGCGTCCGCCTGCCGTTGCAGGGGAGCCGGGTTCGCGCCCCGGTCTGGGAGGATCCCACGTGCCGCGGAGCGGCTGGGCCCGTGAGCCATGGCCGCTGGGCCTGAGCGTCCGGAGCCTGTGCTCCGCAACGGGAGAGGCCACGACGGTGGGAGGCCCGCATACCACAAAAAAAAAAAAAAAAAAAAGAAAAAGGTGACTTAGTCTTGTTGAAGGTCGGTTACCTGAGAACAAGATGTTCTCTCTGACAGCTCTCCAAAGGTGAGAACTATGTAATATCAAGCTGTTCATAAAATCACTGTGTCTACTGTGTGCTGGTTAGAGGACCCCAGGAGGTCTGTTCAGTTCTGGACAAGACCCCTAAGAAGCATCCTCACAAACCGGAGTGTTACCAAAGAATGGTGACTAAGATGCTGTAAGGCCAATGGACTAAGGCCTCTTCTAGGTCCTGGACCGGTGTTGAATGTTATGAACACAGGGTGGAAGACATGTAGGCACACTTAGCCAAGGTTTTACATCACAATTCCAGGAGGTCCATGGACCTCCAGGTTACGAAGCTCAGCTGTACAACCATACCACAAAAGGAATCACTAAGCTGGAAGCAACCTAAATGTCCATCAACAGAGGAATGGATAAAGAAGATGTGGTAAATATATACAATGGAAAATTACTCGGCCATAAAAAGGAACGAAATTGTGCCATCTGCAGAGAGATGGATGGACCTACAGACTGACTGTCATACAGAGTGAAGTAAGTCAGAAAGAGAGAAACAAATATCATATAACATCACTTATATGTGGAATCTAGAAAAATGATACATATGAACTTATTTGCAAAGCAGAAATAGAGACACAGACGTAGAGAACAAACATATGGATACCAAGGGGGGGAGGGGGGGTGGGATGAATTCAGAGATTGGGATTGACATATATACACTACTATGTATAAAACAGATAACTAATGAGAACCTACTGTTTAGCACAGGGAACTCTACTCGATGCTCCGTGGTGACCTAAATGGGAAGGAAATCCAAAAAAGGGGATACATGTATACGTATAGCTGATTCACTCTGCTGTACAGCAGAAACTAACACAACATTGTAAAGCAACTATACTCCAATAAAAGTTAATTAAAATTTAAAAGTAAATAAATAAAGTAAAAAAAAAATCATTGAGCAAACTGGGTAGATTTGAAACCAACTCCCCCTAAAACCCGGGTCCCCTGAGAGTTTATGATTATCCTCTCTATCCAGAACGTTATTCCCTTTCTTGTCCCACCCCTATTCCCCTCAGTATTGAGGAGTATCAAAGAAAAAGGGGGACTGAAACCAAGCAGGACCCTGTGGGGCCCTACCGGGTACAAAAGTCCCTCTGTGTCCGTTTCTTGTTTGTAGGAAAAGGTCTCCTAGGCCTTCCCTGAGTTCCAAAGAGCAGGCATAAGCAGTTACTAATTAGGGAAGTGAGGGAATGCAGAAACAAAGGGAAAACATTTAAACCATAAAAGTAATGATAATAGTTCAGCCATAAAACAGAATCCTAGTTCCTCCTCAAGAAATATACCTAACAATCTGATGCATATCTTTGAGCTGTTCAGCAGAAACTAAGACACCCCCCCACCCCCCTCCAGGATGGTGACTACATGCTGACCACAAGACTGCTTGGAACCAGAAGGCTGATGATTAAAATTCCTGAACCACCACCCTGTTACCTCACTACCAACCAGTCAGAAGAAAGCCATGCACCCTGCAGCCCTCACCCCAAATGTTGCCTTTAAAAACACTTCCCTGAAAGCCATCCAGGAGTTGGCATCTCTTGAGCATGACCTGCCCATTCTCCTTGCTTGGCACCCGCATATAAACACTGTACCTTCCTTCACCACAAACCAGTATCAGTAGATTGGTTTTACTGCGCACAGGGAATGGACCCAAGTTCAAACAGAAGTCAAAAGACAGAGAGACTTGAAGAAACCTAATAGCTATATTCAGATACTTTAAAGGCGCTGCCAGGAGGAAGAGGAAGGAAAGAAGTTACTGAAAGTCTTTCAGGTCAATACAAAAAAAATGTTCTAATTAGACTTTTTCAACATTCAAATGGGCTACCTTAGGAGGCAGTGGATGCCCTGCTGATTAAAGTGAAAATGTGAAAGGAAGACTGAACTAGATGATCTTCTAGGACTGTCTTCCCAACCTCACATTTCCTTCTATCCATGTGTTTCTGTCTGTCACTGAGAACCTTCTTAGTTGATTGCAGACCAGAGTCACAGTCCTGCTGACAAACCAACCCCAAAAGGCAAGAGCAGGTGGGAGGTGGCCCAAGCTCTGAACTGCCTGTCCCCCTCAATCCTCTACTCCCACCTAAAGTCCTGTATCTTACTAGCCCCGACTAGAGCTCTCACAGGTCGCTCCACACCAGCTAGTTGATCTGATAAACTAATCTGCACTAATGGGATCATGAATGCTAATGAATTAATGTGTACCTTCCCAAGTGACATATTTGCATTTTAACAGAGGTTTTCAGGAGATAATGCCTTAACTCAAAGGAGTGATTAATGTTGAAATTTCGCCTGTTTGGCAGTCTAGTAAAGGAGATATTTTTGGAAAGGGAACCTTTTTCTACCCTTCACATCACACCATCTGCTAGAAGAGCAAAAAGTATGTCCCTGCCCTTGAGGGGTTTACGGTTTATAAAGTTGGGGGATTACAATGGCTGACATTTATTCCGCCTCCACCAAAGTGTCAGGCCCTGTGCTAAGTGCTGTATAAATACTATCTTTGAATCCTCACAACAACAGCCCTCTGATGTAAGTACAGATTTTGCAGAGAAAGGGGCTGGGCCTTGGAGAGGTTAAGTAACTTAGTACCATTATTTCATTGACTCTAGAAATTAGAGGGAACATTTTCTTAGGTTTCCCTGAGGAAGAAAAGATGCTGCCAGCTAGCCTACAATGCACCATGGATTGCAAGAAGCATTTCAGTTTCAAAAAGGTTAAAATTGTGTTTTTGAAACCATGGAATACAGTAACTGTTAAGGCTGGCTCTAGAGTAGCTACTCTGCCTAATGCTGTTCACAGAATGCATACGGCAACTAGCTGGGCAACACCTGGATATAATAATATAATAGCAAGCACATAATATTTTAATACAAAATGATTATACAAAGACTGAGAAGGTTGCACACTGAGTCTCAGGTCAGTGGCAGCATGTGTCGATGGGGTCATGAACCTCAATGGTGGAGAGAAGCAGGGACAGGACTCAAGGTACAGGGACTATGTTACGCAGGGCTTGGGACTGAGGTGGGGGGGATGCTGGTAGCAAATAACCTACTGTCAGACATCCTTCCACTAGGGAAGTAGGGTTTTGAGGGTATGGCACACTGGCTAGCTTGGCTCAAGTGACGGGGTTAATTTGGGAAACCATGAGAGATACCTTAGCAAGATGGGATGGGGAAGGAAAGTGAACTGGCAGATGGTTTTCCAAGGCCAGGATGAGACGTTTCAATTTGATATGATGGACAAAGTAAGCTACTGATTCTCGCAATTTAATGCCAGCATATTAGGAAAAGCTCATTCTGGCCACCGGGATGAACTAAAGCTCTCACCTCAAAGCCAGAGGCTTCCTGAAGGGGGAAAAAGCCCCAGCACCAAGCAAGGGGGTTGTGTCATCAGAGGCAGCAGAGTTCCAGGGCACCAAGAACGCTGACCTCTCAGCGCTCTCTCTGGATGTGCAGTGCCCTCTCTCTGGCTGCATTCCTCCCCTGAAAGAGGAAATAGCAGCACCACCTAGGTATGTGCCGTTCTTCCCTCTGCAATGGGCAGAGAGGTACAGACTGGATGATGTACAGCTCATCTCCCCTCCACCCACTAACTAGGGTTTGTTGAGCCCCTATGATGTATCTGTGTGTCCAGCACCACCCGGCGTGGTACATGGATCAGAGGCCCCTGAAGGAACTTCTCTGGTGGTCCAGTGGTTAAGACTCCATGCTCCCAATGCAGGGGGCCCAGGTTCCATCCCTGGCCGGGGAAGATTCCCATGTGCCACATAGCACAGGCCAAAAAAAAAAAAAAAAAAAAAAAGAGGCCCGTAAAGAGCTGACTCCCTAGCTGTCTGGATTCCAAAATGGAAGAGGGGGAACTGTGGGTGACAATTTCTTTTCCTATATTTTTCTGTATTCTCAAAGTTTTCCCCTCTGTATAGGTATTACTTTTTATAATCAGGGAAAATTTATAATTAAAAAAAGGAGGGCAACCAATGAGGGTGAGAATGATCAGGAAAGGCCTCACAGCAGAGGTTGGACTTGAGCGTCTTAGTCAGAGGATGCAATGGAAGGATTTCCACAGGTAGAGAAAAAGGGGGGGCCCTGCAGGTGGGAGAACAGCAGGAAGATGAGTACACAGAGAGGAGTAAGCTGTGAGTGGGTTACAGCAGGGCACAGAGAGTAAGGAGACTCATGGAGCTTCGGGGTCAGGAAGAAATAGGTCACAGGGCATATATATTTACATGGTGAAGCTCAGCTCTTGTGGAAGGCAGGCCTTGGATACCAGGGAGAGGAGTTTCTATTTGACATCGTAAGCAAAAGGGAGCTATTATAGGCTCTTGAGCAGGGAAGTGACATGATGAAAGATGTTTTAAGGAGATTCCTTTGGCAGCAGTGTTGAAGGATCACTTGGCGGGAAGGGGGGTAGGTGTAGCAGGCAGTAATCTGGGCACCAGGTAACAAGAGCCTGGGCTACGATGGCAGCAGTGGGAATGGTCAAGAAGGCATGCATTCACGAGGCACTTGTGAGAGATGAACTGCCAAGACACGGTGGTGACTGATGGGAGTGGGGCGGGGGTGACTGATTCCAAGTCTCAGCCCATGGGCTATTGAAAGAGTGATGGTGTCACTAACAGAGGCGGAGATCCAGGGAAGGGCTCGGGGCTGGAGATCAGCATGGAGGGAAAGGTTGGAGAGGAGATCCGGAGTTTCGCTTTAGCTATGATGAATCTAAAGTGATGGTAAACTCCTAAGAGAAAATGTCCTTAAAGGTAATCATGAAATGGAACTGGAGCTTAGGTTAAAGGCCAGGCTTTATCATTTCCTGCAATCACCCAGAATTCCAAAGCAGGATAAGCTGTATTTAGACTGACTGTAGAAACCACTTGAGAGAGAAAGGGGGAAGAAAAAGGAAAAAGACCCAACAGCCAATTCTGATTTGGACTTTGCAGGTGACAGACACTAAACTGTGTGGCAACAGCAGGCTGGTGGGTCTGTTTAAACGCCCCCTTTTCTCTGTCAGTGAGTGATTTCCCTACGTATTAGAAAGATTACAGCTTGACTCCAGGTGACAAGATGAATATGGAACAACACTCGCTTTATTAATCGTATCTGCATTCTCTGTGATTTCACCGAGAGTGGCAACAGAGCCAAGGCGACACACAGCGCCCTCGCCAGCCCTTTGAGTGGGCTGGTTTTCAAAGTCCCAGCCCATAAACGCAAGATCCAGACTGTGGCTGTCTTGATACAGAATCGGAGGCAAGTCCCATTAAAAAAATAATCTGGGGGACTTCCCTAGCGGTCCAGTGGTTAAGACTCTGAGCTTCCACTGCAGGGGGCGCAGGTTCAATCCCTGGCTGGGGAACTAGGATCCCACATGCCACGCAGCGTGCCCAAAAAGGAAAAAAATAATAATAATCTGGGTACCTCAGTTTCCCCCTGTGTCAACAGGAAATTCATCTGTAACTGACTTGCTTGGGTCTGGGTTAGAAGGGGGAAGATAAAGAGAATGACTACTGAAGGGGAAATGGATAGATGAAAGACAAAACTTGGGAGAGAAGCAGAGTGCAAATTGCAGCAAGATTTCCAAAATTGAGAGGTCTTGACACTTCCCTGGTTGCCTCATAAGCCAGTTGGCACCACCATGCCCTCTTCTTTTCCACTTTCAATGGGCTTTTCCACGTGAAGGGTCATAAATGGGACAATCACCCTCCTCGGCGACTTGTACTCCCCTCCTCCCAATCCCGCACTTCCATGAGCATCTTCCACTCGGGACACCTGCCCACTTTTCAGCACCCTCCTTCCAACCATCACCCCTACCTCAAACCAGCAACCAGAAGACTGATCAGAAATCAGAACACAAACCTCCAGCAGGGAAATGCTGGAGACCGCTGGTCGACAGACTACGCATTTTGTGTGTGTGTGTGCGTGTGCGTGTGCGTGTGCGTGTGCGTGTGCGTGCGCGCGCGCGCACATGCATGCGCGTGTTCATCCACCAGTCTAGCCATCTGTTCCTCTGTTTTCCCCGTGGGTTTGGATCAGAGCAAAGAGAGGCCTGTTTGGGTGGTCCTGCCCCCAGAGGTGAGTTCCCTTGGCGGTTAGGAGCCCACAGCCTGGGCAGACTTACTCTCCACTCATTCATCTTTAGAAGACATCATTCCCTCCCACAAGAAGAACCAGTAAGAGGAAGGGGGCTAAAGTCCCACAAATATCCCTTTATCGCAGTTCTCTATTCCCCTCCTACCCAGGGATGGGGGACTTGGTCGAGACACCTGCCCAGGGATGAAATTCAGTGGGCTGGGCAGGCAGGGGAGAGCTGGTGAGGGAAGCAAATGAGCAGGCAGGGACCTCTACCATCACCCTCCCACCCACCTGTGGGCTCCTCGCTCATTTCTCTCATACCAGCTGTAACAACAGGGCTCCAGCTGGCATAAAAGTGCTGTGGTAGCTCTTGCCATGCCGCGGCACAGGTGTGACCTCCACTGGGATGATCCCAAGCGCTCAGAGGTGTTTTCAACCTGATTCTACCAGGGCGGTTGAAAGGTGTCTCCCCTCTCATAGGTCTTGGGAGCTTGAAACAGACAGCCCCTGCCCCCAGCCTCCCTGTTGGGGGTGTAGGACTCAGCACTCCAGCTCAGCTGCCCTCTCAGCCAGATTCTGCGGCCAGACTCCCCATTGCTCACTCCTTCAGGTGGGGGCATGGAAGGCCCAGGTACAGATCTACTTTACTCGGGATAGTTCAATTAACCCATTGTTTAGTCTTAGCTCCAGTGAAATTCTGCCACATGAAGGCCCTGAGGCCTGGGGGCAAAAAGAATGTGTAAGTATTGAGGTTAAGAGGAGGGTGTGGATGAGACAAAAACAAGTCAGGAGAATCTACTTAGTGGTTTACCAGCCACGCCAATGCCTTCCATGCCTTTTGGATCTGACCCTCCTCTCTCTGCCCACTGCCACCACCCTAATTACTGTACCTCTCACCTGGATTGCTGTAGTAATTTACAAGCTGGTAGCAATCCCTCCTTATTCCAATCAAGTCTGCTTCCTATGGCAGGGATACTACCCATCCTAAAACACTTCGGTTAATCGGCCAATAGCCCTCCAGGGCCTCCTCAAGTCCAAACTCCTTACGCTGACATCAAAGACCCCCTAAATCCAGGTACCCCTTCCCCAGTAAGTCATTTTTCCCCACCGCACCTCCACACCCACCCTCTCCTCTAGACAGATCTCCTCACTCTTCCTTGATCTCACCATGACCGAGCTCTCCACCTCCCGCCTTTCCCCTAACTGAAACAGGAGGGAAGGGGTCAGGGCACAACCTTTAAAAGAATGACATAGCCTGAGAACATGACATAAACTGATTAGAACCAACTAGGTCCAAGATGGCGGATGAGTCAACTTCCACTAGACCTTGAGCCTCAGTATACGCTCATTGTAACACATCAGCAAGCTAAATGACACACCCACAGGTGCCATGGCAGTTCCAAGGCTGACCATAAAGGTCAAAAAGTGGGCCGTGGCCCAATTCCTGGAAATCCCCACCCCTTCCCCAAAATAGCTGGAATATTCCTCCCACTCATTAGCCTATGAAATTACCCACCTGTATAAAAACTGACAACCCCATACATACCCTGGTGCCGCTCTTGCCTTCTGAGATGGCTCACATTCTGTCTGTGGAGTGTGTGTTTCTCTCTACATAAATCCACTTCTTACCTATCACTTTGTTTCTCACTGAATTCTTTCTGCGATGAAACATCAAGAACCTGAGCTTCATTAAGTCCTGAGACCAGGTGTGTGATCTCAGTTAAAAGACCGTGGGTTCAAGTCCCAATCTGAGGTGCACAGTTTCATAACCATGCCTCCCCCTTGGAAGCCTGCTCCTTTTCTAGCCAACAGTCTCAATCTCACACATTATTCACGACCGAACTCAAGTCCAACCTCCTCGGAGAAGCCCTTCTCCCGCCAATCCAGCCCACACTGCTCTCTCTCTGAGCCCTGAACCCCTATGATGCTTACTGTCGAGAGCATGTAATGTGGTACATAATTATTTCCCAACTTGTATTATTGTTAGTTGCTTCATATGAATAAGTATGATTTTTCTGCTAAATTATGAATTTCTAAAGAGCAGACCCTTGGCTCTCTCCTTCTCACCAGAACATTGGCATTGGGCTAGACCCAGGAACACTCGAGAGACTCCTGTTCCCTTGCCTTAACTCCAAAATGAGGAAGGAAGGATGAGATGAATGAAAGCCCTCTGAGGATCTTCACTGTCGGTTGCCTCCACTTTCTCAAAAGACATTCCAGGCGGTTGAGCTCAGAGCTGAGGCTGCCCAGAGAGGCCTAGCCAGCCAATCGGCTGATGCATCTCTAGTTTTCAGTCCACTCCTACCTCCTAAGGCTTTCAGAGCGATCAATAATGCTGCTTAAGTGATCAGTCTGAGACACAATGGGCTGCAGGGGCCAGTGGTTGATTAACTCAAGAGAATAAATGTATGCTGGAAGAGATGGAGCAGGGAGGGAGGAGGAGAACAAAAAGCAGGAAGAAAGATGAGCTGGGGGAAGGTGGAGGGAGAGGTTTTATGAATGAGGATCCAATAGCATGGAGCTGAGAGTAGTTCTCACCTGATCTGATTCAACAGCTGAAGCATGTTCTTACTGAGGCAACTAATGTGGGGACTTTCTCAGAGCCCATTGAATATATCCCGGGGCTGCTGGGCAATCTTTGACCTTGGCAGGACCATTGCTGCCATGGCCCAATGAGGGTTTAAGAAGCTGCAGGCTCCCTATTGGAAATTGGGTGTGGGATGGAGACTTCAGGGGACCCTAAGGAAGGACTTGGGTCTTGAGCAGTGCTCACTGGCTGAGTCTACAGATATCCTAAGCCCTGGCATCCTTCAGTCCTCTACCCAAGACTGGTGACTGTGATATCCATGATGATATGGGACACTTGGCTGATCTGCCAGGGTGATGTCAGCATTATCTTTTCCTGTCCATTGGTGTACACACTACCACTCTCCAAGGCTCGAGGCCTGGAAATTTAATTATTTAGCAGTTAACAGAAAATGAAGAGCTCCTTTCCGATTTTCTTTTTCTGGAGGGCCCAAATTTCTAGCTATACCACTAATCAAAGTTTTCCGGGAAAGATAGTGTTATCAGGGAAAAAACAGAGCAGCTGGCTTATTACTGTGCGAAAGTTCCTCCTTTCATCTAACCATGATTCCTGCTGCTCTCATTAAAAGCCTATCCTTCAGATATGATATGATGGTATTATTACTCTCCCCAGCACACAGGCTCAAAACCTCGGAATCACCTTTGACTCGGTTTCCTTCCTCACCCCACTCATCCCATTGGTAGGTAAATCAGGCTTCTTCTACCTCCAAAAATCCATCCATCCACCTACTTCTTTCTATCCCCACCCAGCTACTGTAACAGCCTCCTAACTGGTCTTCATGCCTCCAGGATGGCCCCCTTTTAATCAATCTGCCAAAAGGAAAAAAAGGAGAAAAAAAGAAAAGTGAGCCTGAAGCTAATCAAGCCTAGAGATAACTTCCACTTACAAGAGATGCAGGAGATAGTGAAACAAGCTAAATGACAACAAGGGGAAGCAAGCCGGCCAGAATATGGGATGGTGGACGGAACAACATGACTTCTCTAACAAGTCAGAGACAGGGAACTGTCAAAAGGGCCTTAAGAGACATAATGACAAAATGTAATGTGCAGAGCTTTTTTGGATCTTGATTCTAACAAGCCAAATGTAACACATGTTCTGAGACAGCTGAGGACATTCGCATATGGACTGGGTCATGGATAATAAAAATGACTATTGTTACTGTTGTTAGATGTGTTAATGGGACTGTGGTTATATGGGAAAATGTCCATTCTTCTCAAATATGCATAGAGAGGTATTAGGGATGAAATGACATTACTGATGTTTAAACTTTATTTTAAAATACTTCAGCCAAGAAAAAAAAAGATGAATGAAGCAAATATGGCCAAGTCCTGGTAATTACTGAATGTGGATAATGAGTATGGAGTTACTATACTATTTTCTCTATTTGGGGGGAGAAATGTTCATAATAAAGAACAAAAACAAGGGACTTCCCTGGCAGTCCAGTGGTTAGGACTCCACAATGGCTTCCACTGCAGGGGGGCTTGCTTCCACTGCAGGGGGCATGGGTTAGATCCCTGGTGGGGGAACTAAGAGCCCACATGCCTCGAGGCCAAAAACAAAACAACAAAACAAAAACAGTCATCCACTATATCCCAGACTCCCTTCCTAGCTTTATCTTCTACTCCTACTTCATTTCTCCATGACACCTACCCTATGTCTTTGCTCAGATGATTCCTGTCTGAACTTCATTTCTTCACTTACTCATTAATTCATTTGTTTACTCAATAAATATCTAGTAAGGACCTCTTGTATGCACTAGGCCCTGTAAATGCAAAGATGACTGAGGCTGAGGAAGACAAGAGGCCTCCTTCATCTTTATATCCTTTCTAGCAACTAGCACAGCACCTTGCACAAAATAGGTGCTCAATAAACATTTATGGAGCTGATGTACAGGGGGAGATGTGATAGAATCCCTACCTACTACTAACTAGTATTCAATCCAACCCAAGAAATGCTTATTGAACACCTACATTGTGTAAGGCATTGTGTGCTATGGAGATAAAAAAGAGATGAAAGGGCTTCGCTGGTGGCGCAGTGGTTGAGAGTCCGCCTGCCGATGCAGGGGACGCGGGTTCGTGCCCCGGTCCGGGGCGGCTGGGCCCGTGAGCCGTGGCCGCTGAGCCTGCGTGTCTGGAGCCTGTGCTCCGCAAAGGGAGAGGCCACAACAGCGAGAGGCCTGCGTACAGCAAAAAAAAAAAAAAAAAAAAAAAGAGATGAAAAACACCAGGCTTTTTTTCCTTTGTTGAACTTATAATGTAGACCAGACATACACATATAATAAGTTATATTTGCATGTGAGGGATATATGAATTAATGATTCAAGCAATAATAGTGAGGTATATCAGTGATGTACTTACCAAATGTATTTTAGAGACAGTAAGTGCAGGAGGAGTTCAGAGGAGGGAGAGAAAGGCCTTCAGTCTAGAATGATCAGAGAAGACTTCACAGAGGAGGTGAATTTGAATGAGAGTTGAAGGACAGGTATTGTGGTATTGGATAGAAGTAGAGCACAGGCAGAGAGGAGAGGGCGCCCCTGGTGAGTAGGATGGCATGAACAAGAGCACAGTTGCAATAAAAAAAATGTACAAAAGACATGTTTAGGAGAGCCTGACGAAAGAAACTTGGCCAGAGCAGAGGGTCCACGTAGGACTGTGTTTCTCAAGTAGACCAAGAACGTCAGCATCACTTTGAAACTGATCAGGACCCTGTGGGGCCCTCCATGGTACAAAAGCCTTTCAGGCATCCTTCAGTTTCTTATTTGCAGGATAAAGGCTTCAGCCCCCTAGACCTCCTGGGAGTTTGAAAGGGCGGATTCAAACAGTTGCTAATAAGGGAAGGGAGGAAATGAAGAAACAAGGGAGGAGCAGTCCAGAAACAATAGTGCAGCCTTGGGGCAGGAACCTGGCCCCTCCTCAAGGAATGTACATAACAATATCTTGAGTTCTTCTGCAGGAACTAAGGCTCCCTGCGGGAGGGTTAACTCCAGGCTGAGCACAAGATTCCTGGAGCACCACCCTGCTACCTCACCACCAATCAGAAGAAACCAATCAGAGGAAACTCACACATCCTGCAGCCCTCACCCCTAATTTTGCCTATTAAAAACCTCCCCCAAATCATTGGGGAGTTCGGGGTTTTTGAGCATGAGCCATGCGACTTCCTTGCTTGCAATAAACCTTTCTTCGTTCCACACTTCGGAGTTTTACTTGGCGTCACTGCGCGTCGGGCACATGAACAAACAACTTGGGGGAGTCTGTTCAAGTGTATATTTCTGGACTTAGGCTCTAGACCTACTGAAGCAGAAGCTCAGATGGTGGGACCCAGGAATCTGCATTTTAACAGTTCCCCCAAGCGATTCTGAGACACATTAAAATGTGAGAATCCATGATGTGGGCAAAGTAGGAAATAAGCTTCAAAGAATACAGTGTTAGGCCAACTCAAGGAGAGCCTTGAATTACCAGGCTCAGGAAGCTGAAATTTACCCTACAGGTATCACCCACTCAAAGACATTGATCATACATGTCTTGAATAAAGGATACTTAGGAATATTAATCTGGCAGGTGTATTATGGACCAGAAAGGAAAGAGACTAGTACAGTGTAGACATGAGGTGGTGACAGGGTCAGGGTGGACCAGGGTAGAATCAGATGGTTCTGTATGTAACAGAGAGGTCAGAAGAGCAAGGCATCTTTGGGAGACAATGAGATGAGTTTGTGAACGCTGAGTTTGTGACATGATGGCAGACTATCCAAGGGGAAATGTTCAGCAAGAAGGTGGAAATAGAGGACTGAAATAGCAGAGAGGGGTTAAGTTTGGGTGAGAGAAGTGGGAGCGGCCAGGAGAGGGGTGAGAGGGGAAGCCATGACCCCCAGCTGCCAACAGAGGAAGAGGACACTCAGATCTGAGGGGTCAGGAGGAGTAAGTAGCAAAGCAGAGAAAAAAGGAGGAGTCACTGAGGTGGAAGGAGACCCAAACAGTACAACCAGGCAGAGAGCATCTTCAAAAAGCTAGGGATGGCGAGCAGTGTGGTGACTAGCTAGGGATGCTCCCAGGGAAACCCGCTCATCTCTGTTCATCAACACAACACAACAGGCACACTAGCTCCTCCATGTAACAGGCAGCACCCCTCCCTAGCCTCCCCCTGCCCCCGTGTAATACCCACACTGATTTCCAAGCTCCTTTCTTCTAACTGCCCAGGGGAGCAGGCACTAGCGTGCCACTGGACTGTTAACGTTCCACCGTAAGGATGGTGCCCTCAGAAAAGGGGGCGCTGCCTGTCGTGGGTGGGAAATCACACAGGACCCCAAGGTCCCTTCCCTCTCCTTACCAGCTCAGCTGAAGGGGGACTGGAAAGGAGGGAAGGTGGTGCACTTCCCTCCCCTTGCTCCCTCCCCTCCCCTCCCCTCTTCTCCCCTCCCTACGCCCCAGCCCTCAGATTTCACAGCAGGGCTGCAAGGTCCAGCCCATTTTCAGAGTCCTTCATTTTGGCTGCTCATACCGCAAGAGAGTGTTTTCCTTTTTGAATTTATGGTAAGAAGGAAAACAGAAGTCCTTGAGAGAAGAGCCAGAACAGAGTTTTCTGCTTCGAATGCTAATAGCCTTAAGGCTGGACCACAGCTGAAGCTATCTTGGGTGTGGCCTCCTCCCAGGGGCCTGTCAGAGCTAAGGGTCTTTGCCCAGTATGGATGGGGACCCTCTCAGCCCCCGCTAAAAGGGATCGCCAGGGCCTCTGAAGGCATGAACCCCTAGAACCCCCAGAAGCTGAGCTTGTCAGCATGAGCCTCATTTCCCATAATTTGCTCCAGGTGTGTGTGTTTTTGTGTGCGTATGTGCCTGTGAGTGCAAGCGTGCTTGTGTATGTGTGTCTGTTTGGAAGTACCGTGTGCAATTTGTGTGTGTGTGTGTGTGTGTGTGTGTGTTGTGACTTCATCTAGCCTAAAGGCTCCAAAAGAACAGGGATCCTTCTTCCATTGCATTGGTGCTGCCCTCTCAGGGTGCCTCGTCTGGTGCTGGGTGCAGAGCCCAATCATTTCTGCAGAGTGGGGGGGGGTGGATACAGAGTGCTTCCGCTGTCCTGCATCCACCTGTGCTTCCCTCCAAGGACCGAGGGGGGTACTACTGCAGTGGGGCGGTGCCGGACCAATGCCTCTCCTCTGCCCCTGCCCCGCTGAACAACCCCCAACCCCGACCCCTTGAGCCCTCCTGCCTTGCCCAGCCTGCTGCTGTTATCAGCAATCCCAGGGCTTTCCTGTTGCACTTTTTCAATCTACCATGGCTCCCAAAGGACTGAGGTGGTGGCAAAATCCCCCGATCAGGCCACACAGCTCACTTCCCAAGACCCTGGGACTGCGCCATTCACCAGAGAGCAAGGTCCTCAGACTCATTCAGAATGGGGCCTACAGCCTCCTAGGAGTCCCCAGGCCCCTCACCCAGGGGGGGCAGAAGCTCCACTGCATTCTCAGAAGCCACAGCAATGACAGCATCACTAGCTGGTGTTTATGGGGGCACTGGGTGGCTCTGGGCAGCTAGCCCAGCCAGTCTGCAGGGCACCTCAGATGTGGGCGATGCTAAGAGCCAGGAACCTGGGGCACCTACCCGCCTACTCTGGCCCGCCTCCTCTCTCTGGTGGTCATCAGCTCACACTTGTAAGGCAATTGTGGTGGCGACTGCCTGTAGGAGAGAGGGGAGGATCTCTCCACACGCAGCAAGGAGTGTTTCTCTCCTGCTCGGATCATATCCCTCCCTTCTCAGAATCCTGCAGTGGCTCCCAACTGCCTCTCACATCAATTTAAACCTTCTCTCTGTGGGCCTCCAAGTCCTCCATAATTACATCCCACCTTCCCACATCCCCACTCCCACACACACATCACGCATAACTCGGGGCCAGACAGAGACGGTCGATGCCATCCATCCACAGCGGCTCCTGCCTGGGTCCTGCCACAGGTGCCTGAAATCACCACCAACGGAGCAGCTCCTCAGCCTCCTTTGAAAATGCAAATGTTAACTGAAGGGTGAAGGCAATAAACCACCATCAGCTATTAACACCTTGGTCAGACAGGGATTCTGCCTTCAGATTTGATCGAGCTTGGAGCAAAGCCCCACCTAAGCGGCTAAGGGGGCGGGGGAGGGGACCCAGAGGCGCCTGGAGCAGCCGACGGGAGGGGTGCAGGGAAGGGGTTCTGACGTCGAAGCATCTGTCACGATTTTACCAAGGGCTACAGTCTGACTCGGCATCTCCACTTAAACCCGTCAAACCCACTAGTCCTCCCTCCCTCCCCCCAACCTGCTTCCCCCTCCACACATACATTATGTCTTATTTCACCTCAGGAGTGCCCTCACGCCAAGCTGCTGAGATTCAATTGCTTCTCTCACGTGAAAAAAAAAAAAAAAGCTACGAAATTGGGTAGAAGCTGGCATGTCTGCCTGGGCATGGCCAAGTCTTGCTGAGGTCTCCAGGGGGAGAGCTGAGAGCCTTTCGCTCAGTGGAAATAGCAAAGGCTTCCTGAGAAGCCTCTCTCAGCTCCCAGGAAGCTGAGGGCTGGGTTCCCCCGTTTCTCCTGCAGTGAGCTTGATGGGCAGGGAAAGGGAAGGAAGGGCAAGGTCCCCCAGCTGAGGGCCCCAGTGGCTGAATCGCCACAGCACCCCAGGCCCTCAAGGCCAAAGTGTGTGCCTTTTACCCCAAGACTTCCAGTGGGGAAAACTCACTCGGGGCTTCTCTCTGAGTCAGCATAGACTCACCCACCCTCCACGCCAAGAAGGGCGCCCCCAAGGGAGCCTTGCTCTTATAGCAGTTTCTCCAATGGGCAAGAGTCCAGAGACTGCCCCGCCCTCTGTAAGAGCTGCAGGATGCTGAGACCACCCGGTGGACTCCAGGGCTCTGCAGCTGGACTAAGATGCCAAGAGGAGGGGGCGGGTCTGGCAGAATTCAGCGTACACCGTGATCAAGGGCTCTTTGGTGGCAGCTACAAGACAAGGGTGGGGATGCCACCTGCTTCTAATGGAAGGTGTCAAGCATTTTTGTCCCTGCAGTGATTTCAGTGTGTGTGTATGGGTGTGCAAGAGAAGCCCAGGAGCTCGGGTATGGATGGACACGACTACAAGAGTTGGGAACGCTTTTGGCCAGAATGGAGTTCTTAAGGGCCCTGGTAGAGGGGTCTACAGCAGCTTGGGGTTGGTTGTGGCTGTTGTGGGGGGGCGCAGGTACTGATCTGCAGTAACGTGCAGTTGTCATGTAGTTTCTCAGGGACACTCTGAGACAACACACTCACTCACATACACTCACTCCAAGCTCCAAAGCACCCGGCTGGGGAGTAGAGAAGCGAGCGTGTGTGTGTGTGTGTGTGTCTGTGTCTGTGTGTCTACATGTGTTAGCGGTGCTGGGGAGGGGGTGCATGTAGCTGTTTGTCTTTGGGTGACTGCTTCCTGGTGGGAGGGGGCAACTGTAGCTGTGTGTCTGTGTGTATGTGTGTCTGTGTGTGTGTGTCTGTGTATGTTTCGCCTTTGGATGAGGGTGACTGTGTAAGCTGAGCGCCGGGTATACGGTGCGGCTGTGTGTGCGTGTGTGTGCGTCCGTGTCCGCGTGTGAACATGGCCCCGGGAACCACGCACATGCTTCAGACAGCTGTTTCTGGCAGCCCAGGGGGGCTCGGGTTTCTCGGGGCACCCCGGCTAAGGGGCCACCTCCCAGCAGCCAGGCCCCGCGTCTCCCCGGCTCTCCCAACTGTGCCCACGGCCCCGGCGCGCACACAAAGGCTCCATAATGAACGCACTGAGCTCCCCTGCGCTCGGCTCCTCAGCCCGCACCCTCAGCGGCCGAGGCGAGCCCGCCACTCCGGCGACTCACCCGTCAGTGGGCACGCCACCGGCCACTACCCCCACCCGCCCAAACTCCGGGCGGCCCGACGCTCGAAGCCCCCTGCCCCGGCCCCGGCTGCCGGGGGCGCCCAAGCACCCGGCCTCCCCGAGCCTGCCCGGGGCGGCACGCTCCCGCCGCGCCTCACCCCCAGGCGGGCTGAGACTGCGGGTGCGCCTCCCTTTAGGCAGCGCGCCTCGTACCTTCCTCCTCCGCCTCCTCTTCCTCCTCCTGCTCTTCGGCGGCGCGGCGGCGGCGGTGGCGCGGCGGCGGCAGCGGGACTAGGGCGCCCGTGTCCCCGAGCCCGGCACGGGCGTGGGGCTCAGTGGCGCCGGGCGGCGGGGCGGGCGAAGGTTGGCGGGGCGGCAGCAGCTGGCCCGGGACGCGGGGAGCTGGCGCGCAGGCGGCGGGCTGCGGGCAGGCTGGCAGCGGCGCGCGCGGGCTCCTCGGGCGGGCTCCATGGCTGCGCCGCGGGCGGCACCATCGCCGTGGCTCGCTCGTCTCGCTCGCTCCAGGAGTGCGGCAGGCTGCGAGGTGACGGATGGCGGCGAGGCTGCCGGACGGCCGAGGAGGGGAGGGGAGAGGGGGCGGGGGAGGGGAGGGGGAGGAAAGGGGGGGGAGTACGGAATGAGGGGCCTCTCCGGCGCCTCCCGACCCTCGAGTGCGGGCGTCGATTTCCCCGAATGGGAACGCGGCTTAAAGGCACAGCTGCCGGCTCGGGTCACAACTAAAAATACGCACAAAATTGACAATTGGGGAAAGAATCTCCCAGGATACAACCCAGCCACCCAGCTACCCAGCCCGGCGCTGCCTCACTTTTTGAACCTGACCGTTCCGCCTGGGCTCTGCCGGGAACTGCTGGCAGCGAAGAGGGCAAGCCAATTTCCAAAGTGCACCCGCGAAAGTGGGGGGAATGGGGACGGGGAGTGAACTGCCGAGAAGGGGCCACGGGAACGCTCGCTTCGGGACTCCATTCCCCGGCCCCTGACCTTGCCTCCCCGAGCACCCCCTCGCCCCCTGTTTGCTCGCCTTCTGCTGGGGTTGCCCTCCCTGCAGCTCCCCTTCTGGTCGCCACCGCCAACGTCCACACGCACCTTGAGTTTCGGCTCCGGCTCCAGCTCGCAGCGCCTCTCCCCAGCCCTGGAGTGCGAGCTGTTTCGAGCCCAGGCCCGGCCCGGGAGCCCACCTCAGGAAGGGAGCGATCTGCCAGCTGGCAGAGGTCCGCTTAGAGCATGCGGTTGGTGTGGTGAGAAGGGAAGGAGGTTAACGTGTGTGCGTGTTTGTGTTCACCAGCAGATGGAGGGAGGGTCCTGCACACCACACACACACACACACACACACACACACACACTCCCAAAGGAGAGCAACCAGGCACACAGCACAGTGCCTGATGAATGATCTCAGGACATTTTTAAGAGACACGCTGTGAATACTAAGCATGTAGCAACCGAGATTCAAGGAAGGCTCTTGGTCTCCCAGGTGGCTCCAGACCCCTTTGGAGGAGTTCTGGGGATCTAGAAGAAAGGCCGCTCTTAGGCCGCTCTTCTTCTCCCCTAAAAGGTAGCTTCAGTGGGGACCCAGAGGGACTGGGAAACTGTACAGTGGGTCTGGGAGGGCAAAGTTGAGGCCAGGGAAAAGAAAAACAGAAGGAAAGGGTGGAGTTGAAGCCTCTGGTGATGCCAAATGCGTGGTGAATTTTTGCACACCAGAGGCCCCTCGCAGACACAACTAACATTGGCACACTTGAGCCTCAGCAGTTCTAGGGTGAAAAGTGAGCCCTCCTCAATTTCCCTTGTGTGCCTGGACTCTGGAAGGGAGGCTCTTGGGAAAAGGGGACCAATTCCAGTTGGAATCTCTTCCCCACCTCCAGTTCTACTTAAGCATTTGGGTAAAGCCTCAGAGGAGGCTGGAGGGCTACTGAGGGGCAATCATGGGGCAAGAGGATGGTCTTGTGAGCTGCATGGAATTTCCAGGATACAGAGGGGAGCTCCCAGTGCAGGGCTCTGTGGCTCCCCGCAGCTGGGATCAGCAGTGGAGTAGCAGATTTGCCCATCAATCCACTGAGCACACTTTTTGCTTCCTTCCTGGCACTGCCTACTGTGAAAAAAAGGATGGAAATTCCCTGCATCTGGATGGGTTAGCCTAGGCTGGAAAAACAAGCCAATGGAATTATTAAAAATGGATGGTGAGTGAAAGTAAAGACATACAGGGAGAGAGACACACAGCATTCCTGAGCAAACACACAGGCAGACCAACACACAGGAAGATGCTCTGAAGAGCACAACACACACACAGGGACACACACGGATCACACATGGGGCCACAGACACACTGAGCTAGTACCAAAAAAAAAGTCTAGTCTAGCTAGAGAAGTGACTCAGACTTGATTTCTAATCCTTCCAAAAGAGAGAGGTGAAGAGAAGCAGGGAAGAGCTGGCCTCCTGTCTCCAGGGACTGAGAGGGAGCAGGGAACCAGCTGTCTAGTATGAATAATGCTCTTTGCAGCCAGACAGTCCCTAGCTGGTTTCCTTGGGGTGGTGTCTTCGGGGCGGGGGCATCCCCTCCAGAGTTCCCTGATCCTTACCCAGTTTGTTTCCTTATTAATTTTAACATTAATACCACGTACCAATAAGTTGGTTTGTAGCAGTTCTTACAGTTAAAACTCAACGGATTAATAACTAAAACATGCATTTTACAACTCTGATTAGCCATCTTCTGCTGCTTGCTGGGCTCGCTGGGAGCAGATGCCAGTCTCCAGTCATTCTGCTGTGCAGTAAACACAAGCAAATAAGGGGTACTGAAGGGGAGAGAGTATTGGGAGGGACTGTATCACTGGACATATGCATGTGTGAGGGCTCCTGGGTGACGAGTGAGGCAAGGTACAGTTTAGAATAGAGATTAAGTACACAGCTTTTGGAATCTGCTTCTTATTAGAGGTGTAACCTTAGGTAGGTCACTTAACCTCTCTAAGCCTTACCTGTGAGATGGAGATGCTGGCAGAACCTACTTCACAGAGTTATTGGGAGTATTAAATGAGATAATGGATGTAAAGAGCAGAGTTAATGGTAGCTGTTATTCTTTCTCAAGAGGAATCTGCCTCCTAGTTGCCTACTAGAAGGCTCCCCGTTTGGTTCTCACTCTGCTTATTTCCTGTCTGAAGTGATGTAGGTTTTTTAAAAAATAAGTTTATTTATTTATTTTTACTTTTGGCTGCGTTGGGTCTTCGTTGCAGTGCGCGGGCTTTCTCTCTAGTTGTGGCGAGCAAGGGCTACTCTTTGTTGCGGTGCGCGGGCTTCTCATTGCGGTGGCTTCTCTTGTTGTGGAGCATGGGCTCTAGGTGTGCGGGCTTCAGTAGTTGTGGCACGCTGGCTCAGTAGTTGTGGCACACGGGCTTAGCTGCCCCGCGGCATGTGGGATCTTCCTAGATCAGGGCTTGAACCCGTGTCCCCTGCATTGGCAGGCGGACTCTTAACCACTGCACCACCAGGGAAGTCCTGAAGTGATGTAGCATTTGCATTGTGTCTTACTCTTGGCCAAAATGAGTTCTTGAGCCTACATGCACACTGGCGGGTTTCATTTCTAAAAGGAGAACTCCCCCTCCCACCCACCCTCCCTACCCTCCCCAGAATCCAGAATCACATAGTAGGATTTGGGTTTTTTTGGCCACACTGCGCAGCCTGAGGCATCCTAGTTCCCCAACCAGGGATGGAACCCGCACCCTCGGCAGTGAAATCACGGGGTCCCAACCACTGGACCGCCAGGGAATTCCCAGTAGGATTTGTTTCTGTTTTTGTTATTTGACAAGCTGTCTGCACCCCCTATGCTCAACAAGGAGGAGGGAGAGCAGGAGACAGGGTACAGAGAGGGTTCTTCAACATTCTTAACCCTGTGCCCAAATGCAGCAAAATAAACACTTGCATGTAAAATTGGGACCCTCAATCCAGTCACACTGAAATTTGGTGAGGAAGATCCCCTCAGGATAAACATTTAGCCTCTTCAAATCTCATGACAATTGGATGACGAATGACGATCTTCCAGCCAGAAGTCTATTTCCTATTGAAATCAATACACTGAGAAGAAGCTAATAAGTGGCACTATTTTTCTCCCCTGCACACTGAGAGTGGATGGAGGCAGCCCAGCCTCACTGGCACCTTGGACTGTAATCGACAGTTAACAACCAAGCAACTCAACTCACCTTTAACTGAGAATCCAGAAGTAAATGGACAGAGACTCTCTTGGCCTTTAGTAATAATAGTAATACTGATTACTATTTATCGACCCATCACTCACTTTGAGCTGGGTGCTCTGCTAATGCTCCTAGGAAAAGGCGGATGGTTCTTCATCCCAGGGGATACAATTAGTTCCACTTCCCTGGTAGGACCTCCAGCCAGCCCTGAGAGCTTTACGTGCATTAACTCATTTCGCAGTTATCACAACCCTCTTACTTAGGGAACATGATCATCCTTTTTTTACAGAGGAGGAAGTAGGCAAGACTCAAATAGCAATAAGTAGTGGAACCTGGATTCCAACCACAGAATGAGCATTAATAGTAATAATAATGACACTTGCTAACTTTTATTGAGCACTTATTATGGGCCAAGCACCATGCTAGCATTTTGCATGTATTTGCAAGTGTAATCCTCACAATAAACCTGAGAGAGTAGGTACTATGATTATGACTATTTTAAAGGAAAATGAAAGAGTGAGTATTATAATTATGGCTATTTTAAAGGAAAATGAAGGCTCAGAGAGGTTAAGTAATCTCCACAAAGTCACACAGTAGGGCCTAATCCAGGATTTGAACCCATGCCAATTTGACTGCAACAGCTATAGTGTCTCCAAAGAGGCTGTGACTCCCAGCCTTCAACTGGGGTTATACAGTGTAGACAAGCTGGTAGCCTTTTCCAGAGACATACTCAACTACCTGCCTCTGCTGGGACAATCCAGTAATCCACTAGCATCCAGGGAAAGATGAATAAGTGAAAAGTAGAGTATCACCAATGGCCAATGGCAAGAGCAGGAAGTGCATCTGCCTAAGGCAGCAAGGCCCGCCCCCACTCCCAGTTGGCTAGGCAGGCCCTGGGGTGGTAGAAGGAGGGATGGCATAATCAGAACCATGAAGGAGGAAACCACTCACTTTGTAATTTTTCAGCCCCAGCCCCTTGGTCTCCATCTCGCCTTTTGGCAAGACACCCACCAATCCTAAGGCATCTGGGGCCAACCAGAGCCCTGATGTTTGGGACAGGGTGGGTGGAGAAAAATCGAGAGGAACCTCCCGATTTCCTGAGCTCCTGGGGAAACTGGGAGCTACCAGGAAAGCAGGAGGCCAGAGAGAAACCAGAGAAAAATGCAGACGGAAAAGGGCCATTTCAAAGGAATTGTCACTAGGATTTGTCGCTACGAGGGCTTTTTAGTGGCCCTTTGTGTGCTGAGCCTGCCCACCCAGTGTGGGCTGGGAGACGCTAAGGGACCACCAACTCCTGGGCTGATGAGCTGCAAACTGCCAGCCAGTCCTTTCCCAAGCCTCGCTGGCTGGTGCCCTCTCCCCTCCAACGCAGCTGCCTGGTGGGCACTGCCACCTGCTCATTCTGTGGGTCCCAGCTAGCTCCCAGCTTCCCAGTCTCAATTCATGCCCCTGTAATTCAAGAACTGTGGTTCTCCCTACAGAGGTGCCCTGTGACCAGAATGGGGTCTTGGCGCCTCTCTGAGGCTTGGCGTCAGAGGGACACTCTTTGCATGCATAAATCCCAGGCCTCTTCGCTGTTGCCAGCTCCCTAGCCTCCCCTGCTTCTCAATTACTCGATGGAGATTGGCTTAACAAGATTTCCTAGCATCCCTCCACACCTCCCCTCAATAAGCCCCTTTCTTCCTGGATCCTCTTTGCGTGCCCTTCCCTAGACAACCCCTCAGGCTCTGGGTGTTTCCCAAATGCAATCTCTGTCCCCCATCAAAATGTATCCATCCCTTGTCCTCGTCTTAGATAATCCGATAAACTAATCTATACTTAGGGAAACACAGACTGTAACTGGCAGTGCTTCTCAACTTTTACGGACACACACACACACACACACACGGAGTCCCTAAGAACAGAATAAATGAGAATCCAGCCGTGAAGGCCAAGATGGCCCAAAGTGTCAGATTTCTTCAAAGTCTCACAATTTATTTCAGAAACATGAATTTTCAGATTCTATTCCATAGTACGCTGATGTTTGACTTACCATGTAAGTATTGCATAGCTCTAAAATCCTTGCATACATTGAAGCTCCATAAAAGTGCACTGTGTTTATCCCGTGGCTCTGTGTACCCCGCAAGAGGTACAGACACCCCCATTCGAGCAGCTCTGAATGAACGCATCATCCCAGAACCTGCTTGCTTTTGACCCACTATCTCTACTGAAGACAGTGGTGAACAGAAAGAATGACTGGAACAGTTTGGAGCGTTGGGGCGCGGAAGAGTGTAGGGGGAGCCTGTCTTCTTGTGAAGCTCAATTTCTCCTGCAGGACCCGCAGCAGAACCAGCTGTACCCCTAGGTGCCAGAGGGCAGCGGCAGCCTCCCACCTGGCATGATGCGAGCCTTCCCCTTACTCACATTCACCGCCCCCCAGCTGCGTGTGCCGGAAATTCTCCTTTGGGTTAAGGCCCAGCCTCCGGAAGGTCCTAGTAAATTGCACATGTTATCTGGAATGGACAGCACATTAAGTCATTAGCACCCATTAATGCACTCACCTGAATAAATCTATCAGATTGCCTGTCACCTCTTGGAGGGCAGAGCTGTGAGGGGATGAGACAGTGACCAGGGACCTTTCCTTGGGGTGCGGTGCGGTAGGGTGTCCGAGCTCGACCGCAGCCTTTCCCCAGCTGTGGTCCTGTTGCAATGAAAATGCTGATTCCTGGGCCCCACCCTGGACCCTCAGACTCTGTATTTAGCAAGTGCCCTGGGACAAACCTGCATCCAAGCACAGCCAAAGCAAGGCTGAGGAGAAAGAATGCTGCTCTGGGAGAGTTGGGGGCCAGGGCCAAAGGAGAGGCCACTGAAGGGAGGGAATAAGAAAATCTCCCGACTAGCAGCCTTGCATTGCCCTGGCCCTACTCTGGAGCTTCCTTTCTCTCTTTCTCTCTGTGTCTCTCTGTCTGTCTGTCTGTCTGTCTGTCTGTCTGTCTGTCTGTCTCTCTCTCTCTCTCTCTCTCTCTCTCTCTGTATCTTCTGCACTACTGGCCCTCCCCGCCCACCTCCCTCATGCACAGGGAACCCCGTGGAGAGAGAGCCAGTGGCTCAGGGAGGCCTTGGAGTAGGAGCTGAATTGACAGATTCTGGGGAATCACCCATTGCTTCCTTGTGTGCCTTCCTTCTCTCCCCACTGCTGGCATCTTAGGCATGTTTGCCCTCCTGGAGTTAGGAAGCAAAACACCAATTTCAATGGATGCTGACAGAGCCCGTCAGATGCCAAGTGCTTGCTGCTGCCGCCGCCACCAGTACAGCTCTTCCCCACAAGGGATTCCGGGTGTGTGCTTGGGGCACTGCTGCCAGGACCCAGCCTCCTCACCCTTACTCATATGATTGGGGTGGGAGTGGGGTGAAATTTGAAAAGGAGAAACTGGATGGATGACAGGAAATGTTCCCAGGCTGGTGAACAGAGGCCTGGGTGCTTCTGATCTGATAGGCTCTCCATCCTGGCTGGGCCACTGTGCGGTCATGGATGCTTGACTTAACCTCTCTGTGCCTCAGGTCCCCCTGGGAGAAAAACGCAAAGGAGGGTTGAATATTTGCCCAATGCTTTTCATGGGGATGCAAACTTACAAAAGGATGCACCCGGACCTTTTTGGAAGGAAAACACACCCAGAGATAAATGTACCTTGAAAGACTCTAGGGAAGAAAGAGTGTTTAAATCCACCTCCCCTCAAAGCCCTGGGGGTCCCCAGTAATCTGATAAATGAATTCTTGCTAATGTGCTGGTGAGTGCTAATGGGCCAATGAGTTCCCCTCCCAAAAGTTTGCATTCTTGTCCAGAGCTAAGCTATCAGTGTATTTCTCCAAAAGTGTGATGAACGGTGGGAATGTTTGACACGGAGGCAGGTGGCTGAGGAGTTTGAGAGTATGGAGGCCTTTCCTGGTTCACCCTCAGACAATCTCTAGTTGGCTTTTATTTGATTTTCACAATAACACTGTGAGGCATGTAGGGCTGCTATAATTCTCATTTATAGATGAGGAAATTGAGGCTCAGATTGACTAACTGACCATCCAGGAGCACACAGGTAGGAAGTGATTGATTCCTGGGGACAGTGGCCCTCCCTCTTTTCCACGCTGACTCCACCTGAGCACCGGGCTCAGGAACACCAGGCCTGGAGGCTCAGCTGGCTTCTGCCATTCGCGTTTTCTGTCTGTCACTAATTTCTCTTTTCTTCACTCTGTCTTTTCTGGACCTCATTTTCTTTTTTTTCTTTTATTTATTTATTTAGTTAGTTAGTTAGTTAGTTAGTTTTGGCTGCGTTGGGTCTTCGTTGCTGCGCGCGGGCTTTCTCTAGTTGCGGCGAGCGGGAGCTACTCTTCGTTGTGGTGCACGGGCTTCTCATTGCGGTGGCTTCTCTTGTCGCGGAGCACGGGCTCTAGGCGCGCGGGCTTCAGTAGTTGTGGTGCACGGGCTTAGTTGCTCCGTGGCATGTGGGATCTTCCCGGACCAGGGCTCGAATCCGTGTCCCCCGCATTGGCAGGCGGATTCTCAACCACTGCGCAACCAGGGAAGTCCTGGACCTCATTTTCTGTTCCTCTGCCTGCCATTCACCAGACAGGGAAGAAAATAAAAAATTAGCTTTGCAAGGAAAAGAGGGCATTGGTTTGTGTGTTTCAGTGGGCTAAAGCAATAACCTCCAGAAAGACCTGACTAGAACATTCTCACTGCTGGACTGCCAGTAACTTGCTGTGTTTGGCCTGAAGTCAATTGATTAACCTTTCTGTCTGCGAGTTCTCATCTTTTCAACTTGCAGAAGACTTGCCACGTTCCTGGTGGGGTGGGCCTTAGGAAAGGACGGGGAGAGGAGTGGGAGATGGGGATGCCTAATGAATTACAAGAGCTGAAAAGCACTTTGCAACCATCCCTAAGTGATGCATTGATATTGAATGGCATTCTCTACCTCAAAAGTCATGGCTCCGAAATGGGAGGCATTTGTTAAGGCACTGCAAGCAGTTCCCTGGTAATCCAAGAAGCCTCCTGTTTAAGGAAAAAGCCTAATTATAGCTTTTTTTCCCTATCTCCTTCTCTTGTTCATTAAGACCAAAGGACATTTGCTCAGGAAATCAGATCTTGGTTTCAGAAGATTTCGTCTGCTCCCACAAATTGAATTTCCCACCTGGAGTCAAATTCTCTATTTATAACAGAGATATCATCTGCCCAGAAATCTGTCCTTGGTCCGGGCCTAAGCTTGCTGAGTTGTGCTTTGAATGATGACCAGCTCCATGGGTTTGGTGGGCCTGAGAGAATGGAGGCCATGGTCTCAGGGTGTGGAGGCTAGACTGCATCTTTTGGAGAGATGCTTGGGCTCCAGCTGCTTTGTCAACTGAGGCCTGGCCCCTCTCTGCGCTTGAGCACATTTTCAGTGGCTGCAGCTGCAGGAGGTTTCTTCAGGGCTGTGCTGTTAGCCTTGGTCTCTCTGTCTCCACCTCCGATCCACCATGCCTCAATAAAGCCATCTTGCCAAAGCAGGGCTGGTGGCAAGACACCCCCCTGCTTAGCCGCCTGTAGCATAAAATGCAAACTCCTCTGCTAGCGCCCATCTCCCGCTTAGTCCATACCAAGAAGTGCTCACTCCACCAGGCATGGCTCCTCGCTCTTCCTTGCTTCTACCCTGCCTCCTGCATTTTGATCTTGCACTTTCTCTGGCCTACGTTGCTCTCCCTCTTCTCTGCCCGGCCACATCGTGTCCCTCCCCTAGGCTCCGGCCCCATCACCTGTGGAGGTCCCATCCTCCTCAGAGTGCTGAGCCTTTCTCACTGCACCAGCCATTTGGCATATATCAGAGAGTGAGTGTCTTGTTGCAGCACTTGTATTTTCAGCTTGGACTGTAATTTGTCCTTTTGCGGGCATAGCCCAGTCTCCCTACCTTTGTGGGCAAAGGCCTAGCCTTGAGCTCCTTTTGATCTCCCAAAGTGCCCGATACTGGGCCAGGGGGGTAGCTGGGTTCAGGCTGCCTGCAGCTCTGTAGTCTCCGGTGGCTGCTTTGTTTTCAGCCTTCAGGGCCTCTCCCTCCCCATCCCCTTTTCTTGCCCTTCACTGGAAGCTCCTAGCACCATTCAGTAGCTTCTGCCTTTTATTAATCATTTTGGTGGTCCTTCCTTGGACCCTCTTCAGTTTCTGTGAAATTAATCAATCCAGAGGTAGCGAAGAAAAAAACTGGGAAGTCGGGGAAGTTGGTCTTTCATACAAACGTTCCCTCCGCTGGTGGCTCAGTGTCTGCTGTTGAGCCAAATAAACATTGATTTCACTTCCTGTTCCCTGAGATTAAACTTTACTAAAAAAAAGGCATGTAAATGTCCTTTTTATGATTAAAAACAATTGTGATTGCCTAGCAAGATGCTCTGAGTTCCTGAACCCTGAGTAGCTGGAAGCTGGGAAAAGGTGATTGTTCTAAGAATGTCAGAAATGCATTATTTCCTGGGGCTCAAAGTGAGGCAGTGGAAATGTGTCCTTAGCTGAAGGAAGAACCTTTCTCTGTTCTGGGAGGGATCACTTTTAGTCACCTTGATGGCCCAGGAAGTTATTCAAGTGCAACTACTTCAGCCTGGCCTGGGAGATCTCTTGAATCAAAAGAGTGGGTTAGTTGGGGGAGGGGTGTGCAGCATTCATTGGTTGGGGAGCAAGAGCCTATGTTTACTGAGCCTTTACCACGTGCCAGGCATGGTGCCATGCAGGTTACATCAACGGTCTCATTAAATCCTCAAAACATTTCTATGAGGTAAATGCTTGTATCCTTGACCATAGGTGAGGAAACAGAGGCACAGACAAGTGAAATAACTTACTAGTTAGTAAATGGCAGCATTGGAACTCAAGCCCACGTCTATCTTTGGCATCTATCTGATGCCAAAGCCCATGAACTTCACCACCACTCTATTCTGCCATGACAAATAAAACTGCCTTTGAGGAGCCAGCATCTTAAAAAGGGCTACCCTGGGGCTTCCCTGGTGGCACAGTGGTTAAGAATCTGCCTGCCAATGCAGGGGACACGGGTTCGAGCCCTGGTCCGGGAAGATACCACATGCCGCGGAGCAACTAAGCCCGTGCGCCACAACTGAACCTGTGCTCTAGAGCCCGTGAGCCGCAACAAGAGAAGCCACTGCAATGAGAAGCCCCGCGCACCGCAACGAAGAGTAGCTCCCGCTCGCTGCAACTAGAGAAAGCCCACGCAGCAACGAAAACCCAATGCAGCAAAAAAACCCCAAACAAACAAAAAACACGAAAAAGAATTATTCTTTAAAAAAAAAAGGGCCACCCTTTCACTACTTTCTCTATACTCTCAAGGCATGCTTTGAAGCTACTAACTGTGACTTTCTTTTTTCATCAGGGTCTTAACAGCCACAATGTGCCCCATGCCTTGCCCTGAATCTTCTTTACTTATCTAGTACAGAAAGCCAGTGGATGAGAGCACAGGCTCTAAAGCAGACTGCCTGGGTTCAAATCCCAGCTCTGTCACTTTTTAGCTTTGGGAATTTGGGTAAGTTGCTTAATCTCTCCGTGCCTCCTTTCCCTCATCTATAAATTATAATAATAATAATACTTACCTCACAGAATTGCTAGGATATTTAAGTGAGGTAACGGATGTTCTGGAGATGGATGGTGACGATGGTTGCACCACAATGTGAATGTACTTAATGCCACTGAACTGTAAACCTAAACATGACTAAAGTGGTAAATGTTATGTGTATTTTATCGCAATTTTTAAAAGCAATCCTTTTAAACATAAATTCCTTAACCTTGTGATGTTCCTAGGCACTTGAGGATACATAGCGAATAAGACAGATGAGGTTCCTGCTCTCATGGGGCTAACATTCTAGAAGGGAGGGAGAGACAAAATCTAGTCAACAAATGAACAAATAAGATATTTTCAGATATGAAGAAAATGAAACAGTGATGGGGGAAAACCACTTTATTTATTTATTTAGCTGTGCTGCGTGGCTTGTGGGATCTCAGTTCCCCGACCAGGGGTTGAACCTGTACCCTCAGCAGTGAAAGCACAGAGTCCTAACCACTGGACCACCAGGGAATTCCCAGGGGGAAGCCACTTTGGATTAAGTAGTGGAGAAATGCTTCTCAGAGGAAGTAACATTGTGACAATTAACCTGAATTCTGAATGATAAAAGGAGCCAATCATATGAGGATCTGGGGATAAAGACATTCTAGGTAGAAGGGACAGCTAGTGCAAAGGCCCTGAGGTTTGAACTAGCTTAGTGTGAACTAAGAACCTAAAGAAGGCCAGTGAATGTGGAGATGAGTTTGGAGAGAGACAGAGGCCAGATCCTGGAGGGCCTTACAGGCCATGGTGAGGGTTTGGATTCTAGTCTAAATCCAATAGAAAGCCATTAAACAGTTTTAAGCAGGAGAGTGACATGGTCTGAAAAACTACTTTAAATAGATCGTTGGCATATGTGTGAAGGGTCGATCCAGGTGAGAGATGATGCTGGCTTGGACTAAGATGGCCGCAGTGGAAAGAGACAGAAGTAGATAGATTCTGGATATATTTGGGAGTTTGACAAGCTGTATTGAAGGACTGGGTATAAGAGATGAGGTAAAAGGATGACACTTGGATTTTCCCTGAGCAACTGGATGATTATTGGGGCCTATGTACTAAAGATGATGGAAAGTGGGGGAAGAGTGATGTTGCGGGTAGAAATCAAGAGTTCTGTCTTGGCTGTGTTAAGTCTGAGATGCCTATAAGACACCCAAGAGAAGATGCCAAGTAGACAGTCAGATGAAATAACAACAACAAACTTTTATTGATGCTTACTATGTGGCAAATACTGTCCCAGATGCTTGACACGTATTAGATCATTTAATTCTCACAACAACACTGTGAGGTCAGGAATTATTATCATCCCGCTTTACAGAGGGACCTGTCCCCAAGAGCAATTCTACTGTAGTTCCATTTATGAGTGTATACAAACCCCATCATTTGGCATAGATATGCCCACTGTACCAGGGAAGAAGGATGGTATTTAAAAAGATGGGGGGGGAGGGACTTCTCTGGCGGTCCAGTGGCTAAGGCTCCATGCTTCCACTGAAGGGGGCACAGGTTCTATGCTTGGTTGGGGAACTAAGATCCCACATGCCCCGTGGAGCAGCTTAAAAAAAAAAAGATGGCGGGAGAATTCACTAAATTTCTCAGGTGAATCTAAATTCAATCATATATACTTATATGTATATTTATATATTCACATATGTACAATACATATGCAAAACTATATACAAAATAATATATACATAAAACTAGATCTAGATCAAGATCTATTTATAGATCCATATCTGTATATAAAGCAAAGGAATGGAGACCCTGGTTTCCTAAGACATACAGTGCCTCACAACCTCCCGAGATCCAACTTTTCCAGCAGGACAGGTGACTTGAAACAATTTTATAACCCTCTCAGTGCCTGACCTATTACCATACACACACACGTACATAGCAGATCCTTAGCAGGTATACGTTGAATCTACTAGAATTAAATGTGGGTTGGACCTTGGCATCTGACGTTGCTAATATCTGTAGGGCTAGTTGGGGTTCTAGTTCAGCGTGATCTTTATTAAGTCACTTTATCTTTATGGCTCTGACTTTTGACATGTGCAAAAAGAACAAATTAAACTAGATGATTTATAAAAGGTCTTTCCAATTCTGGTTGCCAATGATTATCCGGTGCTAGGGTCTACAGGAGATGGAAAGGATCCAAGGGAAATCTCTTCTTTAAGAAAATGTAGCACTGAAAGGCTCGCAATGACTGGAGAAGAGTGCAGTTGGGGAAAGGAAGAGCAGGTATCTGAAGCTAGAAGAGCAAGTGAATGTGAGAGGAAATAAAGGACTTTTCATTCCATATAATAATAGCTAACATACTGAACCCTAACTAGGCGCCAGGCCCGTTACCTGTCTCACTGAATCCTCACAATTGTACAAGTTAAGGACTGTTGTCATTCTCATTTTAGAGATGAAAACCTGGCACCAAAAAAGGTAAGTAAACTGTGCAAGGCCGCACAGCTGGCCATTGGCAGAGTTGGGCTGCAAACCCTGGTGATCTGACTCCAGAGCGTGTGTCCTTAACGACTGTCCTGCCTCCAGAGACAGGAGAGGAAGATATTGAATGTGCAGTTCCATTTGGGTATTTAGTGAGTAACTCGGAGAAAAGGAAGCCAAGCCAGGTGCAGGAGCTGGGAAGAAACCAGTTAGACATCAGGAAGAAAGCAGTTCGGCTCTCAATCCCTATACAATACTCAGCGCCCGGAGTGTAGTAGCTGCGTTCTGAGGCCTGAGACTCCTGGGTCCCTGGGGGTGGTAGCAAGGACAGTGCCAGCTGCCAGCCCGGCAGCAAGCTGTGTGCCGCCACCAGCTTTTGCAATCACTGAGAGCAGGAACATGATGTCCTGCCTTTGCCCTGGGCCCTGAGAACCATGCCCAGCACGGGGGGGGGCATTTTTTTGTGCTTTATATGCCAAGCCCTCCCCACTTATGAGAAATGGCCTCAGTATTCATCTCTCTCCTTACAACACCCCATCCTCCGTCACCTGAATGAACCTGTCAGTTGTCTCCTGAGGAGGAGCCGCAGACAGAGCTACATTCAGCAGTAGTTCAAAATGGATCAAATAAACTCCTGTCTTTGACTTATTCTAGGAGGAGAGTGACCACAGTGCCTACTGAATATCTTCAAACTCACCCAACCCCGGGGGAACCTGACCAGAGGGAGGTTCCAGGAACCTGGTAGACAAAGCTGAAACCCTGAAACCATTTGCTGCCTCCCTGGAAAGGGGGAAATGTCTCTAGGACTGCTGACCAGGAACCTTCTCCCTGGGAGCCATCTTGCCTCCCACCCCAGATTTTTCACTGGCCTTTTTCCATGCTGGCCTCTTCTGGGTTCCCCTCACTTTTTTTTTTTTTGGAGGTATCTGATTTTCTTTATTTTTTTAAAGATTTTTTTGATGTGGACCATTTATAAAGTCTTTATTGAATTTGTTACAATTTATGTATTTATTTATTTATTTATGGCTGCATTGGGTCTTCGTTGCTGCACACGGGCTTTCTCCTCATTCTTTTTTTTTTAGGTTTTAATTTTTATATTTTTTGGCCATGCCGCATGGCTTGCAGGATCTTAGTTCCCCAACCCGGGATTCAACCTGGGCCCCCTGGAGTGGAAGCATGGAGTCCTAACCACTGGACGGCCAGGGGAGTTCCCGGGTTCCCCTCATTATAAGAACATTTTCTCCAGGAAAACCCCGTCAGCCCACGGGGGGGTCTGAGGGGTTGTCTAAACCTCAAAAATCTCCGTAGGGACTTCCCTGGTGGCACAGTGGTTAAGAGCCTGCCTGACAATGCAGGGGACACGGGTTCGAGCCCTGGTCGGGGAAGATTCCACATGCCTAGGAGCAACTAAGCCCGTGCGCCACAACTACTGAGCCTGCGCTCTGGAGCCCGTGAGCCACAACTACTGAGCCCACGTGCCACAACTACTGAAGCCCGAGTGCCTAAAGCCTGTGCTCCGCAACAAGAGAAGCCACCGCAATGAGCAGCCCGCGCACCAAAATGATAAGTAGCCCCCGCTCGCAGCAACTAGAGAGAGCCTGCGTGCAGCAACAAAGACCCAGCACAGCCAAAAATTAAAAAAATGTATATAAAAAAAATCTCCGTACCCATGACTTTGCAGTGGTCAGGCGTGGGGCTGAGGTCAGGAGGGAGAGGCCTCACAGGTCACCTTTAGTCACCTAATCAGGAAATGAGCAGGTTTGCCCAAACCATTGCCCCGGCATCCCCCAGGTTCTTAGGGAAGTGGCTCTGTGAGATTATGACAGCTTGTTTCCCTTGCTCCCCACTCCAGCCTCTCTTGTTCTGACCCCCAGATAATCTACGGCTCAGCCACCAAGCAGTTTCCAGATTCCTCTTCAGAGCTGTCGGGGAGGACCGCCAAATCAACTGCATCCTATGGACCTGCCGCTGCTTACCAGCAGGCACAAGCCCAGGCCAACTGAAAGGTGGCCATCTCCCAGCTGGTGTCAAAATGCTGGAGGCTCATCTCACCTAGCCTAAGAGGTGTCTCTGCTCTTCCCCCTTCCTTACTCTACCTGCAGGAGGTCCGTTTAGAATTTCTTTTCCCCTTCAAGGCACTCTTTGATGTTCTTTTATTTATTTATTTATTCCCACCCTCCCTATCCCACCCCTCTAGGTGGTCACAAACCACCCAGCTGATCTCCCTGTGTTATGCGGCTGCTTCCCACTAGCTATCCACCCTTCGTTTGGTAGTGTATATATGTCCATGCCACTCTCTCAGGATTTCAGTGCTGGAGGGATAAGGACATACCTGATTTTCCTCAGCTCACACCCCCACTAGGAAAGGTTTCCAGCCCTTTCTGGGGTATTATTTGGCTGTAGACCCTTTCTCATCTAATGCCCATCCTTGCTCTTGCTCCTTGCGGGGGCATTGCCTTTCCACAACAGGGCATTTTCTTTTCTTTCTTTCTTTCTTTGGCCATGCGGTGCAGGCGGGATCTTAGTTTCCCTACCAGGGATCGAACCCATGCCTTCTGCAGTAGAAGCGTGGAGCCCTAACCACTGGACCGCCAAGGAATTCCCCCAGGGCATTTTCTATCTCAACTGCCAGTTTGTCCTAAAGGGGAAGTTTGGACAGACCTTTGAATGAGGAGTTCCCAGCATGGTATGTGTGGTACAACCCTGACTCCCGGGTCACATTCTGTGCCAGGCACTGTGGTAAAAGAGACAGACTTTTCGTGTCCTCATGGAGCTTACAGTCTAACGGGAAGAAAGACAATAACTGAGTCATCACACACATAACTAAAGTAGTTACAAGTTGGGATCAGTGCTCAAGCAGAGAATAACAGGGGCAAGAGAAGTTGACTTCATTTTTATCAAAATGACACACGCATCTGGTTAAAAAAACCACACAAACACTATAGAACAACTTCGAGTATAACAAACAGCATCCTTTCATCCTCTCTCCTCAACCTTCAGTTCCACGAGGCTGCTACTTTTAACCTTTCTCTTTGAATTCTTTTGCGGATTGACCTTTATTTCTCTAGATAATATGCTTCTGTCCTCTTTTCTTGATTTATCAACTTGAAACATTCATCTATTGTATTTCTCCTATGATAGATGAGTGTGCAGTGGTCAACAGTACACGCACTTTCATTCTCCACGCCTCCCAATGTAGGTATATAGTACTGTAGTTCTATTACTAAGTACAGTTGTAACATTAAATAATGTACATAAACCCTTATGTATTGTTCCATCAACTATAGACTGCCTCTCTTGACTCCCCACTTTTATCAGATAGAACTGTTTAAGTCTGTACCCTGCCCTCCACCTCTTTCCCCCTTCTACCTCTAGTTTCTGTCAAATGTGTAATTACTTTTACATTGTCAAGGTTGATAACACTTACATACTCTTCTATAGCTGTGATTATATGTACCATGCTTTATTTATCGGTTGATTCTAAAAGTTGACAACTAATAAATACTGTTTACATTATTGTGACTTTAAAAATATAATTCACCGCAGACAAGGAGGTATTATGATTTTCATGGGCCCTTTCTTCATAAAAGAAACGGTCAAAAATGATGTTTTGTATTAGTATAAAGATAAATACATTCATCTTATATATTAAAGCCTTTCCTTTGACCTAAAAGCTCACTTTTCCTTCTGATTTCAAATTAAATTAAAACAAGGAATTCCCTAGCGGTCCAGTGGTTAGAACTCTGTGCTTTCACTGCTGAGGGCATGGGTTCAATCCCTGGTCGGGGAACTAAGATCCCGCAAGCCATGCAACCAAATTAAAAATAGATAAATAAATAAATAAATAAAAAGAAAAAAAATACAAAGAGACCAGATTCTTAAAAATAATAAAAAAGTAAAATAAAACATTTTTGTGGTTTCCAACTTCATATAATGGAATCATACATATGTATCCTTCATGTGTGATCTTTGTTCAATTAAGTTAGTATAATTTTTACAGTCTTTAAAAACAGCTCTATTGAGGAATAAGTGACCTACAATAAATTGCACATGTTGAAAGTGTACAATTGCTAAGTTTTGACATATGTATATATTTGTGAAACAATCACCACAATGAAGATATTGAACATATGCAACATCCCCAAAAGTTTCCCTGGGCCCCTTTGTAATTCATTCTTCCCATCCCTAGGCAACCACTGCCCTGCTTTCTGCCACTACAGATTAGAATTTTCTATAACTGGAATCATGCAGTATTTATAGTTTTTGTGTCTGATTTCTTTCGCATACCATATTTGTGAGATTCATCCGTGTTATTGAGAGAATCAATAGTCAATTCTTTTTTACTGCTGAGTAGTACTCCACGGTATGGCTATACCAAAATTTGTTTATCTATTTGCTTTTACTGGGCATTTGAGTTATTTCCAATCTTTGACAATTGTAAATATAGCCTCTAAGAACATTTGGGAACAAGTTTTTGTGTGGACATATGTCCTCCTCTCTCTCTAGGAGTGGAATGACTCATATGGTAGGTATATGCTCAACTTTATAAGACACTACCCAAATGCTTTCCAAAGTGGTTGTACCATTTTAAAATCCCACCAACAATCAGACTTCCAGTTGTTTGACATTCTTGTGAAAACTTGGTATTGATATTCCTTTTAATTTTAACTTCTAGTGGCTGTGTAGAGGTACATTGTTGCATGCAGTTTTCTTGGGCTGTATCCCGCAGGCTTGCAAGCCCTGTACTTGCCCAGCTTCAAGACTGAAGAAAGAGCCCAGAGTCAGTGACAGAGACATCAAGGGTTTAATGAATGGGGGACCTTATGCGTCTGAAGTGACACCCCACCAAGTGTGCAAATGGTGGGCAGGACATGGCAGCAGTCTTTGCTGGGGGGTGGGGGAGGGGGGAGGTTACCAATTATAGAGGGAATTGACATCAGGTTGGCTCATCAGTTACCTGGGAAACCAGCAGAGGAGCACATCCCTTACTGCCCCTTGGTAAACTATCATGGTGGAGATGTTCTGATCTAAAGATTAGAACAATCATTAGCTGGAGCCAGGGGCAAGCACGTAGGCATTTACTGATTAGGCTCTATGATTTAGAGGGAAGGTCAGTCATGTGAGTAGGGCATAGGTAGAGCAGGGATGGTAGAGCAGGGGATGTACAGAGAGCAAGGGAAGAGCCATCTTGGGTGGTCTGACCATACAAGTTTTAATTCTCATTTCCTGAATGACCATTTTAATGTGTTTATGAGCCATTTTTATATCTTCATTTGTAAAGTGGCACTTCAAATCTTTTGCTCATTTTTAAAAACTTGTTTGTTTCAATAAATCTTATTATTGAGTTGTAAGAGTTCTTTATATATTCTGGATACAAGTCCTTTGTCAGATATGTGATTTGCAAATATTTTCTCCCAGTTTTTAGGCTGTCTTTTCATTCTCTTCACAGAGCAAAAGTTTTACATTTTGATGAAGTCCACTTTATCAATTATTTTCTTTTGTGGATCAAGCTTTTGGAACCATGTCTGAAAACTATTTTCCTAACCCAAGATCATGAAGATTTTTCTCTTATGTCTTCTAAAAAATTTATAGTCTTAGGTTTTAACATTTAGATTGAATATTCATTTTAATTCATTTTTATATTAAGTGTGAGATTTAGATCAAGGTTCTTTATTTAACATACAAATTTCTAATTGTTTCAGCATTATTTGTTGAAGACTATGTTTTCTCCATTGAATTGCCTTTGCACCCTTGTCTCTCTCTTTTTAAAATATTTTTTTCATTTTTTTGCCTTTGTCTCTTTTTATAGGTCTCTGTCTGGACTCTCTTCTGTCCCATTAATCTATGTGCCTACCCCTTCACCAATATACCACATTGTCTTGATTACTTAACTTTATATAAATCTTAAAATCAGTGTGATTCCTCTAATTTTATTCTTTTTTTCATATATTGTCTTGACTTTTCTAATTCCTCTCCCTTTCCATATTAATTTTAGAATAATCTTATCTATAGCTACAAGAAACCTCTGGGGGTTTTGATAGACATTACATTAAAGCTATTGATCAATTTGGTGAACTGATATTTTAACCATGTTGAGTTTTCCAGTCCATGAACAGGTATGTCTCCCCATTTACTTAGGTTTGATTTCTTTCATAAGCATTTTCTAGGATTCAGTATATAAGCCTTGTACATGGCTGGGAACTGTAGCTTTGAAAAAATTACAGTTGACACTTGAATGACGCAGGAGTTAGGGGCACCAACCCTCTTCACTGTTGAAAATTTGCATGTCTTTACATTCGACCCTCCATATCCTCGGTCGTTCCTGTAGTACTATAGTACTTACTGAAAAAAAATAAGTGGACCTGGGCAGTTCAAACCCGTGTTGTTCAAGGGTCAACCATAATTCTACATTACATTCAGTTGGCTTTTTAATTAGAAAACGCATGTCTTCCATCAACGTTGGGAAATTTGATCATAGTACTCCTTTGATAATTTTCGTTTTCCTTCTTTTCGGAATTTCTAACAGTTAAATGTTAGACACTGAACCTCTTGAATTTTTCTTATTTGTTGTTTTTATTATTTATTTATTTTTTTGGTTACACCGGGTCTTAGTTGTGGCAGGTGGGCTCCTTAGTCGTGGCATGTGAACTCTTATTTGCGGTATGCATGTGGGATCTAGTTCCCTGACTAGGGATTGAACCTGGGCCCCCTGCATTGGGAGCGAGGAGTCTTATCCACTGTGCCACCAGGGAAGTCCCCTTGAATTTTTCTTCTTTATTGTTTTTCTTTCCTCCTTTATTTCTCACCTTTTTTCTTCATTGTGGGAGATTTCCTTATCTTCATCTTCCAATCTTCTGTAGTAGGCAGAATTCTAAGATGACCCTCAAGATTCCTGCCCCCTAGTGTACACGCCCTGTATAATCCCCTCCCTTTGAGTGTGGGTGGGCCTATGAATATGATGGGATGTTACTCCAATGATTAGGTTATATGTCAAAGGTGAAGGGATTTTGCTGATGTAATTCAAGTCCCCAATCAATTTATTTTTAGTTATTCAAAAGGGAGATTATCCTGGGTGGGCCTGACTTAATCAGGTGAGCTCTTTAAAGGAGTAGAGTTAATTTACAATGTTGTGTTAGTTTCAGGTGTACAGCAAAGTGAGTCAGTTATACATATGCATATATCCACTCTTTTTTAGATTCTTTTCCCATATAGGCCATTACAGAGTAGTGAGTAGAGTCCCCTGTGCTATACAGTAGGTCCATATTAGTTCTCTCTTTTATGTATAGTAGTGTGTATATGTCAGTCCCAATCTTCCAATGTATCCCTCCCTTGTGCCCCCCGCCCCACCCCATTCATCTTTTGAAATGAGGCAGTCGAGAGTCTGACTGGGAGCTGGGTGCATGAGCAGACCTTGTCAATGGGCAGATTTTGCTTAAGGATGATGGGAGAGGAGCTGGTTATGAATCTTTGATGGGGGGATGGTGGTGGGGGAGAAAGGTCCAGATACCAAACTGCAGAAGGCCTAAGTCTGAGGCACTAACACCCAGCTAGCTGTCCTAATTCTGCCTAAATACTTTGTTCAGTTTCTGTAAAGAAGAAACCCTTTGTTTTTAGGCTGGCAAGTAAATATTGGGCTGCCAGACAGTCCCCATGTAGGAGTTTGGGGGTCAACCCTGCACTGTACAGACCTTCAGTTGTGAGGCCCTGTTGTCAGCTTCCCTTCTCACTCTCTCTCTTTGTCATCCTTGCAGTCTTAGCAAGGCGAAACCTTGCTAAGGTTTGCAAGGTAGGTGGGCTGTCTCTTTAGCTGCAGCACTTCCACACATAGTTTAAGCTGATTGTTTGCTCCACTCTGCTTCATCAGTTAGCACTCTTCCAGGTGCTTTCTGACTTCAGAAATTTATTTAGATTTCTCATCCGCTGACGGCTCCCCTCCTGTTCTCTTTATTGTGGTGGGTTTATGCAGTTTAAAATTTCTGTAATATTATTTTAATAAGGTCTCTGGAGGGCGAGGACTTACACGTTTGTGCTCAGCCCACCATCTTGAACTGAAAAAAAATGTACAATGAGGATAATAGTGGTGCTTATTACTTTTTTGAGGATTAAATGATTTACACATGTAAATTGCTTAGCACAGTGCCTGGCACATATCTGATTGTTTATGAGTATTAGTTATTATTATTATTATTGCCTTGACAAGCAATTGGGGAATTGTGTTTCTGGATGGGAAATCTTTTCCTGATGCCATGGGAAACCACACCACGCAGGTGACCACTACAGCCACCATTGAATTAAGTCCAAGTTTCAGTGCCTTTGGTTCTAATAGAAAACAATGCTTCGGGAAAAAGCTTTAGGTTTGGGGAGAAGTCTTGGGGGTAGAGGTGTGCTTGGAGGGAAGAGCTACATGTCTCAGGGGGCAAGCCCTGAAATGGAGGCAATGAAGCAGAACCAGAGTGACAAAATCTCAATTTTCCCTTGCAGCAAACTGGGAGCCAGCTGTGCTGATGGATGGAAGGTGGTCTGCAGCAGCAGCTGCAGCAAACTCAAGTAGAGACCAAAACCAAGGCAAAGAAGGTGACAACAAAGGGCTCAGATTTGCCGTTGACTCAAGGAAGCCAGGAGGCATGGAAGCAGGAACTAGGAGGTGAACGAATAGGAATTGGATTTGTTTTTCTCTCGGAAGGATTGGAAATCTTCCCACTAGCAACTCTTTCCTTTCCCTGTTCATCAGGCTCCCTTGCTTCCTCCTGGCTGACTGTGGGCACTGTACCTTGCTACACCCACTAACCCCAGAAGGGTGAGCTGCTGTGGGCCTGGATCCCCAGTCCTCCCTTCCAGCAGAGCCAGCTCCCTGAGGATGGGGCTGATCTTATATGCAGTGGGAGGAGAGAGCTTGCCTTGGTTTTCTAAAATCTTTAGCAGACCTGCCAAAATACGATCTTGACCAGAGATAGCTCCCTCGCTAGCCTGCCACGCTGCTTGAAATCCCACAGTTCATTTCGGTTTGGTGCCTTCAGAGTTCCTAGTTACAGTGCAAACAAACATCATGGGAAGTGTGGTATTCAGGCATGACTCCATTACCAGCCAGAAGACATTAGGTCTAATTCATTTGTTCAACCAAACAGCCACCTCGTAGATTTCCCAAAAGAGGTGGGAAAGAAAGGGTACCTCTACCTGGCAGGGAGAGATGGACAAGTCAGACCAGGAGCAGGGGTACCCTCCAAGAAATCTCCTCAACTTGGATGGGAGGTTGGAATGCTTTCCAAGGTCCCTCCTCTTCCGTGATTTTAAAGTTTTGAGACACTAGAGGTAAAATAATTTGGCAATTCCTCTTGTTTATCTGGAATTCCATGGTATCCAGTCACTTCAGAAAAAGAGGGAATGACAATGTGGCCTGGGCAGTGGGTGAAATGCCTGGAAAAGGATTCGGAGCAAAGCCCTGGGAGGCCCCATCCTTCACAAAATCTTTAGGGAAACACACCAGAGATAAAAGATCCCTGAAACTTGATGTAGAGTTATGATTCTAGCCCAAACACACTCTATTTTCTAGGATAATCACTTGCTTTCTCTGCCTCAGTCTCTTTATCCATACAATGGCCACGGCAATCCCTGCCCTATATCTATCTTCACAAAATTGTTGTGAGGATCAAAAGAGCTGACAGCCATGGAAGTGATCCAAACTGTCAAGAGTTCTTTAGACATAAGATATTTTTATATATTAGGCTTCACAAGGACATAGTAGCTGGACTCAATTGGAAGGAAGCCTTTTTTTTTTTTTCCGCGGTACGTGGGCCTCTCACCGCTGTGGCCTCTCCCGTTGCGGAGCACAGGCTCCGGACGCGCAGGCTCAGCGGCCATGGCTCACGGGCCCAGCCGCTCCGCGGCATGTGGGATCCTCCCGGACCGGGGCACGAACCCGTGTCCCCTGCATCGGCAGGCAGACTCTCCACCACTGCGCCACCAAGGAAGCCCAAGGAAGACTTTTAAAAAATAACTTTTTTTCTGATTATGAAAGCATTATATAATTATAGAAAATATAGAGAGGGATCAAGAGAAACATTAAAATCACCCTTAATCCCACCCAGAGACAGGTACCTTTAAGGATTTGGATTTTGGTGTATTTCCTTCTAGTCTCGTTTCCTCCATGAAGGCAAAGACCGTGTCTGTTTGTCCCATCACTATATCCCCAGAATCTGCCAATGTACCCAGCACACATTAGATCTTCAATAAATATTTGTTTAATTAATGAGTACATATACTTATTTTAATTAAAAAAATTCTGTGTGTACATTTTTATATCCTGCTTTTTTTTACCTAATTATAATCTGAGTATTTCCTATGACATTAAATATTCCTTGGGACTTCCCTGACGGTCCAGTGGTGAAGACTCCATGCTTCCAATGCAGGGGGCACAGGTTCGATCCCTGATGAGGGAACTAAGATCCCGCATGCTGCATGGCATGGCCCAAAAAATAAGTAAATAAAATAAATTTTAAAAGATAACACTTCTTATAAAAAATATTCCTTAAGATATGATTTTCCATGTCTGTACTGTATTCCATCATATCAGTGTATCAACTCTCTATTATTGGACATCTGTGTTGCTTCAAACTGTTTGCTATTATAATTAAAACTGATAAATATCCTCATAGCAAAATTTTTGTGCCCATACCTGTTTGTTTCCTTTGGATAAATTCTTAGCAGTGGGATTCCTGGGTGACATAGTAAGCACATTTAAAAGACTTTTAATACATTACTAGATTGCCCTCCATGAAAGTTGTACCAATTTACTTACCTGCCAGCTGTCTATGTTTTTTTTTAAATGCACATAAGTTTTTGATTTTGACTTTGTCATGTCTATCTGTATTTTCCTTTTGTGACTCCTTCCATTGCATTTATGCTTAGAAAGTCCTCAGGGAAGGTCTTTTAAAATGATAAAAGGTCAATGTGTATGCGGTTCCTGCTTTTGCAATGCAATGTATTCATGGAAGCTTTATCATAAGACAGTCTACATACTGGGAAATGGACCAAGCTTATGCATACACATAGCTGTATTCATCTATCCCAATTTTATTGGTTTCATCAGCAGAAACTAATGACTATGTGGGTGAAGGCAGCAAGGGGTGAAGTATAGGTGCTCAGAAAGCAGTGTTGCAGGGCAAGCAGTGAAGAACATCACATGCCTCTTAATGGTTCCTCTGTCTTTCTTGGATATTAGAGAGCTTTAATGCAAACTCAGTTCAGAAAACCTCCTTCCAAATCTGGAGGAGCCCTAGAGTGTAAGACCTCTGTGACTAGTAGGTGAAAAAGAGGTTCAAGGAAGTCCTAGGGTTATTCGTAGATTAAGGAGATGCTAGAGAGTGATAAGCACTTCAGAGAGGTTCACCCTGATCCTGACCTTCCTTGACTGGGAGGCTTGAGTGATTTGAGGGTTGGATGGCTGGGTTTCGGAATCAGGAAAGCTCAAGCTGGCCCTCAGCAGAGAGTTTGGGACAGTGTCTCTGGCCAGTGAAAGCTGCTTGTGGTTCACTCTGGGGCAGAGGAGGTAAGAGTGTTCAGAAAGGAGAAGTTCAGTTGTTGATCATCTCTCTCTCCACAGCATCTAGCAGAGTGTCAAGCACATAATAGACACTCAAATATTTGTAGAATGCATGAATGAATAAACCAATAGTTGCTTTGCTAGTCTGTGCACCCTGAGAGTTATTTGTCCACTCTCTGGTAGCTTCTATGCCTCGGCTTCCTCTACCATCCAAACTTCACCATCCTGTTTCCCATTCTCTTGGGGAGCCTTTCGCAAGGTCCTAAAACTGGATATTCTAATTATAACATTGGATAATGGTTAAGAGCACAGACTCTAGGTCCATGTAGGTTTGGTGCAGCACCCTCAGTCTACCACTGAGTGGTATGTGACATCGGGCAAGTTATTGATCATTTCTAAACCTTAGTTTCTCTATCTGTAAAACAGGGTTGACAATAGTATCTACCTATTTGGGCTGTTGTGAGGATTAAATGAGATAACGCACATAAAGGCTTTAGCATAGTCCCTGGTACACAGTAAACACTCAATGGTTGGTAGCTGTATTAATTTCCTGCGGCTGCTATAACAAAACAGCATGCACTGGGTAGCTCATAAACAACAAAAATTCATTTATCATACTTCTGGAGGCTGAAAATCCAAGATCAGAACGCTAGCTTGGTTGGGTTCTGATGAAATCCCACCCTCTGGCTTTTTCTGGTTGTGTCCTAACGTGGTACAAGTGGCAAGGGAGCTCTATGGGGTCTTTTTTATAAGGGCACTAATCCCATTCATGATGGCTCCACCCTCATGACTTAAGTGCCTCCCATAGGCCCCACCTCCTGATACCATCACGTTGGCATTAGGACTGCAACATATGAATTTAAAGGGGACACAAACATTCAGACCATAGCACTGCTTTAATAAATTACCACAAATTTGGTGGCTTAAAACCACAGAAATTTATTCTCTCACAGTTCTGGAGGCCAGAGTCTAAAATCAGTTTCACTGGGCTGAAATCAAGGTGTCAGCAGGGCCTCACTCCCTCTGGGGACTCTAGGGGAGAATCTATTCCCTGCCACCTCCAGGTTCTAGTGGCTGCTAGAATTCTGTGGTTGTAGCTGCATGACCCCAATCTCTGCCTCTGTGGTCTCATTGCCTTCTCTTCTTCTGTCTGTGTGTTTAATCTCCTTCTATATCCCTCTTATAAGGATATACAGGATTGCATTTAGACTTTACCTGGATAATGCAGAATAACCTCCTGTAGTGTAAGGCCTAGAATTTCATGTGCTCCCTCGATATCTTTGAGACTCACGGGGCCTCAAAGTCCTAACTGCTTTCTCTCATCCAGCAGGAAAGAATCCCAACTGGTTAGTCCCCCTATCAGCTGGATCAGCTGAACCTCACTCAGCCCAGCCCTCAACCTAGCTGGTTTTGCCTCCCTAACCGCCTGTGAAATTATTCAAACAAACCAATCACAGTCTCCCTTGGGAACCAAAGGGTACCACACCCTTCTGTTACTACAAAGCCTGCCAGCCTCCCACAGTCCCTTCTGCTTTACTCTATTCCTGAGTGCAACCTCCGTGTGGCCCTGCATGGCACTTGGTGTCCTCCTCCTCTGGACTGTGACTATATGTGACTAATAACTGCTGTCCATCTCATCTGTCCAGTGTCAGGTGCCATGTATTTGACCATCCCCAGAATCCTAAAGTGGGACTCTCTTCCTCGCCAGTGGGGTGACGAGGAGGGGAGCAAAACATCTCCCCATTTCAAGATGCTTCATTTACTCACATCTGCCAAGACCACCCGACCCCCCCCCCCTTTTGCCATATAAGGTGGCATTCACAGATTCCAGGGATTAGGAGGTGGATCTCTTTTGGGGGCCATTTTTAGCTACCCACAGTAGCCTTTATTATTATTTAAGAGAGTGCAAGTTCACAACCCCCTTGGTAACTCTAAAGAGATAATTATTTAATTTGGTATATCTCTGAGTTCCTGCTGACTTGTCTGTTAACAAATACCAAGGACTTAATTTTTTTAAGGAAAGTGAGGCAACATTGCAGCGTAAAGAATTTAAGGTTAATTTTGAACATCACTTAATGGTGGGAATATTCCTCTCTAGTTAAATCTTTGTTTCAGTTTTCCCCTCATATCTGATTTTCAGGGCTGTGGCAAAGGCTGCTGCTTGGCCCCTCATATCCATTCTCCTTTTCTTCCACAGTGATAGAAATTTTAACTGAGTACATGGCTTCCCAGAAAAAAAAAAAACTTCCTTTCTTCACTTCCAGCTAGAAGTGGCCATGGGTGTGAGCCAGTGGTATGTAACGTTCAGGCTAATGGGATATAAGCTTAAGTGACGAATGTCATCTTCTAGGAAACTTCTTTAAGAAAGCTGCCCATGTCCTTAATTTCCAAAATATACAAACAGCTCATACAACTCAATAACAAACAAACAACCCAATCAAAAAATGGGCAGAAGACCTTCATAGACATTCCTCCAAAGAAAACAACCCAATCAAAAAATGGGCAGAAGACCTTAATAGACATTTCTCCAAAGAAGACATACAGATGGCCGATAGGCATATGAAAAGATGCTCACCATTGCTAATTATTAGAGAAATGCAAATCAAAAGTACAATGAGGTATCACCTCACACCGGTCAGAATGGCCATCATTAAAAAGTCTACAAGTTATAAATGTTGGAGAGGGTGTGGAGAAAAGGGAACCCTCTTACACTGTAAATGGGAATGTAAATTGGTGCAGCCACTATGGAGAACAGTATGGAGGCTCCTCAAAAAACTAAAAATAGAGTTGACATGTGATCCAGCAATCCCACTCCTGGGCATATACCCAGACAAAACTATAATTAGAAAAGATAAATGCACCCCAATGTTCTTTACAGCACTATTTACAATAGCCAAGACATGGAATCAACCTAAATGTCCATCACCAGATGAATGGATAAAGAAGATGTGGTACATATATACAATGGAATACTACTCCACCATAAAACAGAATGCGATAATGCCATTTGCAGCAACATGGATGGACCTAGAGATCATCATACTAACTGAAGTAAGTCAGACATAGAAAGACAAATGCCATGTGATATCACTTATATGTGGAATCTAAAATACGACATAAATGAACATATACCCTCTTACACTGTAAATGGGAATGTAAATTGGTGCAGCCACTATGGAGAACAGTATGGAGGCTCCTCAAAAAACTAAAAATAGAGTTGACATGTGATCCAGCAATCCCACTCCTGGGCATATACCCAGACAAAACTATAATTAGAAAAGATAAATGCACCCCAATGTTCTTTACAGCACTATTTACAATAGCCAAGACATGGAATCAACCTAAATGTCCATCACCAGATGAATGGATAAAGAAGATGTGGTACATATATACAATGGAATACTACTCCACCATAAAACAGAATGCGATAATGCCATTTGCAGCAACATGGATGGACCTAGAGATCATCATACTAACTGAAGTAAGTCAGACATAGAAAGACAAATGCCATGTGATATCACTTATATGTGGAATCTAAAATACGACATAAATGAACATATATATGAAACAGAAACAGATTCACAGACATAGAGAACAGACTTGTGGTTGCCAAGGGGGAGAGGGGGTGGGGGAGGAAAGGATTGGGAGTTTGGGATTAGCAGATGCAGACTATTATATATAGGATGGATAGAGAACAACGTCCCAATGTATAGCATGGGGAACTATATTCAATATCCTGTGATAAACCATCATGGAAAAGAATACGAAAAGGGATATATATATATATATATATATATATATATATATATATATATAACTGAGTCACTTTGCTGTACAGCAGAAATTAACATATTATAAATCAACTATATTTCAATAAAATTTAAAAAAAGAAAGCTGCTCATGTATTTTGCCTCTTCTTTGAACCTTCCTTCATCTGCCTCTGTAGAATGCAGATGTGATGGTTGGAGGTCCACTTTGGACCATGAAGACAAGGGCCATACTGTAGGAATGGCAGAACGCTGAGCTAGAAGTAGCCTGGATCTTTGAGGACATCATGGGACAGAACCACCGTAAGCCTGACACTCACATGAGAGAGAAACTATACTGCTGAAACCATGGCTATTTTTGAGTTTTCTGTCATTAGAAGTTGAACTTAATCCTAATCAAAACAGTTTTCTCTTCCTACTCCTCCACCACCTCCTCCTCGTTTTTGCTCTCCAAAAGGCCTACCTGCTAAGAGAGTTCAATTATGATGACCCTTGTGAAACACTCATGTTGCCAACTTATTCATCTGACCTCTCCATTCTTTGGTATCTCATTCCAATAACCTTGTCCTTTATACCACGTCAGCCACCCATGACTGTTCAATCTCTAAAATCAGTAACCCAAACACCCCACTGTATGATCACAGCTTCCTCTTCTTCTTAACTACTTATTCAAATATTCCAACTATGACCCTTTTGACCTAATCAGCACCTTCAGTATATTGACCCCTTAATTTTATCAGTCCATCAAGCTCTCTTTTCTTCCATTCTTATTCTGCTTACAGAATTCATCATTTCAACATTTTGCCACTGCCTCAGACTCTCTTGTACCTCCAATTTTTGCTGCACCTGCCTGGTAAAAGCCTAATTATGGATGAACCCTATTATCTAGTTTCTTGATTCTTTAACCCAAGCACCCAAGCACTGCCAAAGAAGTTAATACAATAAGGCAGACTGGGATCACTATAAATTTATGACAATAGATTATTCCAGTTAAACATAGCATATTGAACATCTACCTATTCCCTCATTAAGCCCCATCAAAATGGGAGTAAAGAAAAAAAAATTCAAGTATAAACCCATGAGAACAAATTGCAGAAAAGGAGACCACAGAGGATAAGAGAGTATGCACACATTTTTTGAAGATGGAAAGAAATTGGAGGAGATAGCAGAGCTGAAAAGGTTGCATAGCAAGCCCATGAAAACGATGATGCTGATGAGAAGCAAGCCAATTCACCTACAGAATTCCAGAGAGGCTCAGGAATTGGAGGTGCTAGTTAGTGAGTAAAGGATGGGAAATGACTAGAGGTGAAAAGAAGGAGTTTACTTGAAAACCCGTGTAAGAAAGAGTTACCCACCCCCTTGGCCCACCACGAATCTCTTCCCCCATCTTGGTAGGAGATAGGAGATTTATTCCACAGAGAAACTGAACCAGAGAGACTTTGCTTTGGGGGTTATCAGGCACAGAGCATGGTACCATTTGAAAATAGTGTGATTACGCAAAAGTCTACATATCCAATGGTGGAAACCGCCCCCCACCGCCAATACCTCTTGTGTCACATAGCTCCAAGCATGTTAGCAGCTAGATATATAGTAGTCACTAGGCAAGGGATTAGAAGTTTGCTCTCCAGAGAAACTGAACGGCCCAGAGAAGAGATCTACTGATACAGGCAGTCTTTCATTCATGGCAGGGTGAGACCATAAAAATGACCGTTGCAAGCTGTACCATGCAAAGTGACTTTAATAATCAATGGGGAAAACTACAATTATCCCATGACCTTTAACATTTTTTGGTCAAAATGTTAAAAACTCTCTTACCTTTGGGTATAAATGTATAGGGAAATGATGAAAATGTAAAACTGATATTTACTTAGTATGCTGCAATTTAAAACATTAGGAACATTGAGAATGAAAGTGCTTTATTATTTTTTTTTGAGGGGAAAACTTACCAAGAAGTAGTTTAAACAGTGCTTGCCTTCTTCTCATAGTATAATTTACAAGATGGAACAAGCATCTTTTCTATGCCTTGGTTTGGAAATTGTCATACTCTTTTCTAAATTTGGATCAGCTTCCATCATTTTATCCTTTGCACTTTCAATCTTGTGAAACATCTCTGGGGGGTCCTTTAATGTGAAGTTTTTTGCCAGCATCACTTCCTTTGAGACATCTTCATCCTTTTTGCACAACACCTTTCCTGAGTTATGTTGATCAGCTCATCCTCGCTAAGATGAAGTTTCTCTGGCTGCATATCTAGAATCTCTCCTTTATGGCCACTTCATGATCCTTCATCTTTTGTCATGTAAGTTATTGAAGGAGTTGCCTTTTAAAAGAGATCTCTCTCCTCAACATCAAATGGTTGATGATCATTATAACCACCTGCCTCAACTAAGCCTTGGTATCTTGGTGCAAATTTTACAGCAGTACCCTCATCTGTGCTAGTAGCTTCACCAGGTAAATTAATATTAATCAATTCATGTCAACTTCGGAAAGGATTAAAGCAGCCTTTACTGGTAATAACTTTAGTGCTTTGGCCTGAACACTAGCCAGATTGATGAGGATTTTTTTTATTACAATCTTTAATCCAAGGTAGAAGTAAACACTCCATTTCAATCATAAGCAGCTTTCTGTCCCTAGTGCAATTTAAACCAAAAGTTGTTGATGCAACTTTACCTTTTTAGAAAATATTGATCAAACTTGTCCAATGTTGTTTGTACCATAGCTTCATGCAGGCCTAGGTCTTGTCCTGTTTTGCTTTGCTGTAGCCATTTTCGAATCATACCCAATTTCATTTGCAGCATTTTCATTTTTTTGGCTGTACTTTCAGCTTTGTTAGCCAATTCCCCCTTTTGATTATCCTTTTTTTTTTTTTTTTTTTTGTGGTATGCGGGCCTCCCTCTGTTGCGGCCTCC